>NC_141103.1:27160691-27710691 GCF_041138505.1 Cibotium barometz | reverse complement strand
ATATAATTGTGTGTCATTTGGTTATAAAAGAGGAATTTTGCACTTATCATTACTCTTTAATACGTAGAGTATATTTCCACTTTTTGTATGGCACTTATGGCTATTTGGACTTGGTTGCTTGACTTGTGTGTTATCTAGTTTTGAAAGAGGAATGCATCTAAAAAGAATTGTGGCATTTAGAAACACCTTTTATTGATATCATGAAAAGAATTGTTTAAATATAAAAATAAGTACATCTTTTATTGAATTGTGTGTCATTTGGTTATAAAACAAGAATATATCTCAAAAGAATTATGGTGTTTAGAGACCTGTTTTATTGATCTCATGACATCATTGGTTGATATATAAAAACAAGTTCTTTTTTGCCACCTTCAAGGTCACCTCGCACATGTCTTCAAAAGGTTACATGGATATACCCAACATGTTGAGAAAATGTGGTACTCATGCTAGATCAAGTGTGTGGAGGAAAAGAACTCACAAAATACAAGAACAATATCTTGCTTATTAAGTTGTTTATGAATACAACTAGGCCTTGTTCCAATACAAAATGCCTTCTAGCTCCACCTTTAAATAGATGAGCTAGTGGACCTTAAGTCCCTTCACACACACCCTTCTCATCCCCTTCTACATAACCTTAGTCTCTTAATACCCCCCCTCAATACCAACTATGAAAGAATTGGAATAGGTGGTATTTGACATAGGTTGCCTTTATAACATTAGGCATACAAGGATGTCATGGTGGTGTGGTTATCTAGGATTTACAAATATGTTCCTAGAGCCTTAGAGGCTAATACAATGATGCCATCTAAGTCTTTATTTGATGTCGATGAAGATGTACACCTCAATGATGGTGTACCCCAATCTTTGTGCTTACTTGACTTCTTGTATTTGACATGCTTTAGACATACATGCCATTGCTTCCACATGCTTTCCACCTTGACCATTCTCACACAATGATCAAAACAAGGCTGCCACCCTTGCTTAAGTGGTTTGCTTATAGATGTTCCTTCAACATGCTTGATGCTTCCTTTAATACCATACCTCCTCCATGGGCAATGAGGGCCTTCTTCTTAGAGTAATGGTTATGAGGTAGATTTATATGGGAAAGGGAAAGGGAGGGTCTTACCACTTGCCTTATGAATTGGTCAAGGGCAGTGTCTACTCCACAATTACATAACTTTTGTGCATGTTGGTTACATAATACCCATTAGGGTTTGTATAACCCATGCACTTATTTGCAACACAGTCAAAAATATATATCAAAAATTCAAAAAATAAACATAAAGTTGAGCCCAACATTGAAACACCTTGAGTTACAACAAAAGAACTTTATTAACACTTATTGTGAGCGTATACCCATCATGTATGAGAAAACAAGATATGCTTAGTTACAACAAATAATACAAGATATGGCTTTGTAGCTTGGATGTAAAAACAATATAATGGCTTAATTGGGATGTCTTGAAGGAATTTAGGGTGTATAGCAATACCAAAGAAGTTGTTAACAGTGTTACAGGATTTTTGCAAGATTAGGGTGTCCAGTTTTGTCCAATTTGTGCTAGACTCAGACAATGCTTGGAGAGAAAATTTAGGGGGGACAAGGCACTTCAAATGACATCAAGAAACTAATAGAAAATACACATGCACTCAAATTAACCCAATATAACTTAAACTAGATGAAATGATTAAAAATGATCTTTCTATACCTAGAGTGATCCAATTTTCTTTCCATAGATACACCATCACAAGTCCCTATAAGTTTTAGATGATTTACATTAAAAATGTAATTTTACTAATTAGATGATTAATATTCACAGGCCTTCTAATAGCTTGAAAGAATTTTAGAAAAGAGATCATTAAAAATCCAACCATTCAATTTATAATTTTGATTAACCACCACACTCTACTAATGTCTCACTATATATCACTCTGTTGATCCACAAGATTGAGCATTTTAAGTGGTAGTTATTGTGGGTACAAAAAGTGTCATATATTATAACACTTTAAAGACCTTGAAATATTTAAAGAAAATAGACAAATAGTGTAAAATTTTCTAAAAAAAATAAAGTTAACATCTATATTATGTGAAGATCTAAGGTCCAAAGTGGCAATCTCATATGAGTTTATATGTAAAAGATATTAGCATTGGGATAGGGTGTATACATTGTCTTTGTACCTAAGGAAACTGAAAAGATGCAGAGGGGGGAAGAGAGCTTGAGCTCTTGCAAGCACACACACACACTCACAAAACCCTAATAGAGAACACACAAGGTGAGAGGCTGAAAATCTTCTTCTTCTCTACTGAACACTCAACACCCCATATACAAGAATAAGAGTACACATAATATGAAAGGTACTCAACCAATACATACACGGGTTCTCTATAGTGTGAACCCGACTAAATGAGCTGGCGCTATAACTATGCCAGTCTCTAGAATGGCTGTCACACAGCCTGTTATCCCACTGGCCGCATATCTCCCATGATCTCACCAACCATGCCAGTGGTGTAAGTGTGGGGCCTATCCCCCAGGCGGGTCATCAGTGGCCACCGCCTCACTAGACGAGCTCGATATCTTAACACTCCCCCTCGAGCTCAACTCCATCTCATGTACACCAAGCCAAGTCCTGAATCTGCGGAGCTTCTCTGTACCCAATGCTTTGGTGAAGATGTCAGCTACCTGATCCTCTGTGCTGACATAAACAAGGTCAAGGTCTCCTGCCAAGACCTTCTCTCTGACGAAGTGGTAGTGGACCTCTATGTGCTTTGTACGAGCATGAAAGACTAGGTTCCTGGCCAACTGTATACTGCTAATGTTGTCACAGAAAATAACATGTCTATCCACTGATAGACCCAAATCTGCAAGTAGCTTTCTCACATGCTGCCATAGCAGCTCCTCTGTACTCGGCCTCTGTACTCGATAGAGCAACCGTAGGCTGCTTCTTGCTGCTCCAAGTCACAGCAGCACTCCCCAAAGAAAACATGAATCCACTGGTAGATCTTCTATCTAAGATACTACCAGCCCAATTAGCATCTGTGTACCCATGTACACATATCTCTGTCCCAGTCTCATAGAATAGTCCACAATGCAAAGTAGACTTCACATACCTCAGTATGCGTCTCATTGCATCCAAATGCGGTTTCCGTGGAACCTGCATAAACTGACTCACCAACCCAATAGCATGGCTCAAATCTGGTCTGGTGATCGTCATGTAGATCAAACTTCCTACTATGCTCCTCTACATAGTAGGATCCTCCAAGATCTCTCCTGAATCTGCACTCAACTTGCCATTCTGATCCAATGGCACAGAAATAGGCTTACAACCTGTCATACCATACTTGGACAACATGTCCAAGCCATACTGTCTCTGCAGTAATCCAATACCATGTGGTGACCTAATCACCTCAATGCCCAAGAAATATCTGAGCTCCCCCAGATCCTTCATCTCAAACTTCTGTCTAAGCAAGATCTTTACATCAAAGATCCGTGCATCATGGTCCCCCGTAATGATCAAGTCATCTACATAGATGACAACAAGCAAAACTCCTCTATCACCATGTCTCACATACAATGAGAAATCTGCATTGGCTACATGAAAGCCAATAGTGACAAGATATTCAGGAATCTTGTCAGACCATGCCCTTGGTGCTTGCTTTAAGCCATACAAGGCTTTATTCAACCTGCAAACATGCTCGGGGTGACCCACATCCTCATAACCAGGTGGCTGCAACATATACACCTCTTCTTGTAAATCCCCATGCAAGAATGCATTCTTTACATCCATCTGATGTAAAGACCATTGCTTTGACGCAGCCACTGCTATCACAACTCTCACCGTTGCCATCTTGGCAACTGGGCTGAAAGTTTCCTCATAATCAATCCCATATGTCTGCGCATATCCTTTGGCTACCAATCTAGCCTTGTACCTGTTTATGCTTCCATCAGTGTTATGTTTAACTTTGTACACCCACTTGCATCCAATGGCTTTCTTGCCTTCAGGCAATTGCACTAAATCCCAAGTTTCATTTCCATATAGTGCATCCATCTCCTCATCCATAGCTTTCTCCCAACACACATTTCCAATAGCCTCATCAATGCATGTGGGCTCAACAACCTGCACAACCTTTGCCATATATGCATAGTGATGTGCCACATAACCATCATAGGTAAATCTCTGCACAGGGTTCTTCACTCTCCCTGATCTTCGCAGCTTTTTATTCATGGCTTCCATAGCCTTCTTTACACCAGGTGTTCTCATAGCTGGGATCCCAAGCTCCTTATCAAGGCTCATATCTGAGCCACTAGACTCTCCATCAACATGAGAATGCCCTGCAGAAATGTCAAGCATACCAAGGGGCTCAACCACTTTCTCTTTTCCTTTACGTGATGTACTAATCACATTTGCAGGACTGGTATTATGACGCAGCCTGCCACTCCATGGTCTATCAATAGACCCACTAGATGAGGACTCTCCTGGTCCACTCAAAGACTGTGATTGCTGACCTGCATTCTGTGCAACCACACTTCCACTCACATCAGCCCCAACAGCTTCTTTTTCAACAACATACCAGCTGCTCATCTCATCAAACACAACATCCCTGCTTACCCTCAGCTCACGTGTAGCAGGGTTATAACACCTGTATCCCTTTTGCTCAAGGGAATATCCAATAAACACACATTTTTTAGCTTTTGGGTCCAGCTTAGTTCTCTGCTCATCTGGCATATGCACATATGCAATGCATCCAAAGACTTTCAGATGAGACAAATCTGGTTTTCTGCCAGTAAACCTCTCCTCTGGAGTTACATCATGTATGGCTGCAGTTGGAGTCCTGTTCATGATGTGTACTGTTGTAGAAACAGCCTCAGCCCAATAGCAATGCGACATATTCTTCTCTTCCATCAATGCTCGCATAATCTCAGCAATGTGCCTGTTTTTTTGCTAGGCAACTCCATTTTGCTGCAGAGTGTATCTGCATGTGAACTGTCTCCGAATACCATTCTTCTTCAAAAATTCAGAGAACTCATTGGAGAAGTATTCTCCCCCTCCATCTGACCTTAGGCACTTGACATATTTCCCTGTTTGCTTTTCAACCAAAACTCTGAAATTCTGAAAGTGAGTGAACACCTCACTCTTCTCTTTCATGAAATATACCCACACTTTCCTTGTGTGGTCATCAATGAAAGTCACATAATACCTGCAGCCTCCCATAGATATGGTCTTCGTAGGACCCCATACATCTGAATACACAACATCTAGTGCATTTCTGCTCACATATCTGTTACGTGGAAACACATGCTTTGTTTGCTTCCCAAATTGGCATGCTTCACAGATTTTATGCATACCTTCCACTTTAAATTTCGGCAGCCCTGTCACAATTCCTTTTGTCTGCATAGACTTCCATCTCTGCACATTCACATGTCCAATTCTTTTATGCCATATGTCTGTGTCTGCAATAATTCCTGAACCATTTGCAAACATCGCAGCACTCATTTCAGGCATGTCTACATTCAACGTAAACATTCTGCCCACTCTGTTGCCTTTTGCAACCAACCTGCACTTGTCTTTGAAATCTTCAACATAACACCCATCACTGTTAAACCGAACCTGCAAACCCTGCTCAATCATCTGGCTAACTGAAACCAGATTCTTTGTTATGTTCGGTACATGAAGTACATCTGCAAGGTACTTCACTTTGCCATCCTGCATAGACAATGGTACATCTCCAACATGGGCAATTGGATGAGTAGTGTCATCCTCTGTTTCCACAAAACCTGGTCTTTCCGGGTTTTTATCTCCTTGAACCACTCCCCATGACTCGTCATGTGGTTCGAAGCGCCTGAATCCACATACCATACATTATCTTTTTGTGCTGCATCAACATTTTCAGACATGGCATTCACGACATGCTGCATAACAGACAACCTCTCATTATCCTCATTATTTCTGCTTGAGGATGCATAGTTGTTTTGCTGCACTTTCCCATTTTGCATGTCAGCCTGCTTCTTATAACATTCTGCCTGCACATGTCCAGTCTTACCAAAGTAAAATAGCATTCACGTGCATCATTGTACTGCCTTTGCCAATTTCCACGGCCTCTTTGACCCCCCCTGCCTCTGAATTTGCCTCTTCCACCTGCGTGTTGTTGTTGTTATTGTTGATTCTGGGACTGTTGTTGCTGCTACTGCTTCTGCTGGCCATAATTCTGATTACCTGTTCGGCCACCTCCTTGACCGCGTCCACGGCCTCCTCTACCTCGTCCTCTTCCTGAACTCGTGTAGAAGGCCTGTTGCTCTGAACTGTTTTTGCTTTGTGAAGACTGTTGGTCTTCACCCAAGCTCTTCTCTTCGATAATCAGCATAGACACCAAATCTGTAAAGTTGGGAATATTTTCCTGAGTCTGAATGGATGTCTTGAACGCCTTGTATTGTGGCCCGAGAACACGTAGACAGACTTCCACCTTGTCATCATCATCTACTGACACACCAATAGATGCAAGGGATTCCACAATACCCTTTATCTTCAGCGCATAGTCATTCACAGACATGCTCTTTTTCTCCACAGTATGAAGTTCATTCTTCAATTGTATCTTACGTGCCTTGGTATTTGTTTCATAGAGTTTTACCAAGGTGTCCCACGCCTCCTTGGGGGACTTGGCATCCTGAATGTGCCCAATCATGGTGTCCTGTATACTAATGGAAAGCCAATACATAACCTTCCTGGCTCCTTGGTTCCAGTCTTTAAACTCTTTCACATCTGCAGCAGTCGGATTTATATCCGGTATCTTCGGTGCCTCTTCATGCTCACCTTCTATGTAGTCCCAATAGCCTTTTCCCATCAGGAAATTCATCAACCTGAACCTCCAAGCATGGAAGTTATTCTTATCCAGCTTCTCAGCCACAATCTGTGTTATGCCATCATTAGACATCTTGCCAAACACACAATTTTACCAAAAACTGCACTCTGGTTTTTCTGCACAAACTGCTGTATTTTCTACACAGCGGTACTGTAGTACTCTCAAATGTCACAACCAATGACTTCAATGTGCATACATACACCCAATGGCAACTGTAGACCTCTTTGCAGCACCCACAGTGTCTGCACAGTTAATCTGTCTTCCTGTAGTTCTTAAAACAGAGTTCTGCAGAGAATCGATGACTTACCCGCAGTGCTCGAAATCGCCTGCTTTCTGAAAAACGGAGGTCCAGATGCGCCCGAAACGCGTTTTTGGCCCAAAAAATGTTGTTCGATAGGACAATGTGTCTGATAGGACAGTATAGTTGCCCTATAGCTTTACTCCTGCGAAGAAAGCTCCTCAATCAGAGATCGTTGCCGGTGCCTCCCGTAGAGCTCCCGACAAGGGTGTAGTCACCAACACAAATAGGGAAGAGTAGTTGCAACTCTTACCCCGTACCGCTTCCTGTGGTTCTCTTGCTTGCAGCTCAACCCTTAGCACGAACCTGGCTCTGATACCATGAAAAGATGCAGAGCGGGGAAGAGAGCTTGAGCTCTTGCAAGCACACACACACACTCACAAAACCCTAATAGAGAACACACAAGGTGAGAGGCTGAAAATCTTCTTCTTCTCTACTCAACACTCAACACCCCATATACAAGAATAAGAGTACACATACCAATACATACACGGGTTCTCTATAGTGTAAACCCGACTAAATGAGCTGGCGCTATAACTATGCCAGTCTCTAGAATGGCTGTCACACAGCCTGTCATCTCACTGGCCGCATATCTCCCATGATCTCACCAACCATGCCAGTGGTGTAAGTGTGGGGCCTATCCCCCAGGCGGGTCATCAGTGGCCACCGCCTCACTAGATGAGCTCGATATCTCAACAGAAATGAGGACTTTCGACTATCTAATGCTTAATCAGATTATGCAACTATATTCCTAAATTTACATGTGATGTTCCAAAAAAAGAAGTTGAAAAGAAATTCCTTCGTTAGCTATTAGGAGATATTAGCCACTAAGGTAAACAAATGCTTATTTTTTTACTATTTACAGGGTGCCTAAGTAGATAAAACTAGGCACCATGATCCTACAACCACCCTACATGTGTACTTCATTTTATCTCAAGCATATAACCATCTGCATAACCATATAATAACCGTTGTTTTAAAAAAGCTTTGAAGTTGTTGGGAGGATTATGTCCCAATTTCAGGGTCTTAAGGTTGGTGCATTTGCCAAGGCCTCCTTAATTTCATCATATACGTTTGCTCACATTCTTAAGTCTATTCAAAGACTACCACTAGTCAATATAGTCTTACAATCTTTATGTAGAATACATAGAATCTTCTATAGTACCCTCGATATGTCCCATAAAACTTTGCACTACCTTGAAATTAGTGGGTGGTGGTAGTCCCAAAATTAATTTGACTTTGTTTTCATCCATGGAGATACCCTTTTAAACATACTGTCTCCCACTATAGCCCCATTACTTACCCAAAATTGGCATTTCAAGGATATTCAATACAATCGATACCTTTGAAATACAGTCAACACATTTGAAATACCCAAAATTAGCATTTCAATGGATTCAAGGATATTCTATACAACCGACACCTTTGAAATAATTTTCTAAAGCAAGCTAGGTGGTTGTAAGATTCCTCCCTCCATCTTTTGAGATGTAAAGGTGTAAGAACCTCCCCTTGAGTCTCTGTAATCATCCCCTATTTCAGAATGCAAGAAAACCTTGTTTTTTCTTGTTTTTAGTCTAGAGAGAGAAAATATTCTAGAGAGAGATAATAGAATTTTGAAATATTTTTGGTAAGTATTTTCTCCCAGTCGATAAGAAGAGATCCCCTAAAACAGAATTTTAAAAAAAGTTTTCCAATGTGCATTAGAAATTAAATGATTATGTGTATTGAACATCTTTGCCTAGGGGTATATAATTTCAAAAAAATTCTAATTAAGGTCTAAAGAGTGTTCTAAAGGGCCAATAGGGTTAATCCAAGTGTTGGGATGAGAAAAATGTAAAGAATAAAATAAAATTCCCCAAAAATGAGTAAATTCTCACATAAGATGAAGAGTTGACTAGTATAGGGGTTTATTAGTTAAAAAATGTGATTTATTTGTATAAAAATGGAATTTTGACACCTCGGGAAGGGGGGAGGGGACTCATAAAGGAGGCGCCTAGAAATCACATCAAGAAGGTAATTTTTAATTCAAAAATATCATAAAGTGGCTAGATATTTTATCTCTCCTCTCACCTCTTCCAAACTAGATCAAAAAGTGGGCAAAACTATACCAAAACTTGTCCAAAATAGATCAAACTGAAGCTCGAAGCCTCTAGATTCTCATTGGACTTGGTTGGTGGCCTCCCTCACCTATAAATAAACACCCAATCCTTTATATTTTCATATTGGAGTAACTTTATGCTAGTGTAATTTTCAATTTAGTATATTTCTATTATCTCTCTACCTTGCCTCTTCTTTCTTGAAGATTACCCTTTTCCCTTGGTGGCCAAGTCTCTTCCATGCGGGTTACACCATTTTTACAATGTAAAGAATCAAACAAACCAAGGGTAAGCCTAAACAATGTTGTTTATGCTCTCTTTTTAATGTTATTCTTCTTCCCAACCTCCCTCAAGCTTGGGAAGCATTTTATTCTATGGGTTTCCTCTTAAAAACCATGTTTTTCTTGATTATGATAAATTAATGTTTAAGCTTAGGTTTATGCATAAACTAACTTTTATATTAAATATGAAATTTTTAGCATTATCATTTCATAGAAAATGTGGGGAAACTATAGCAAACTTTTATCAATAGAAAATGAAGGTTTTCACATAAATTAAATTTTATGCTAAAAGTAAACTTTTGAGTATTCTCATTTCATAGTAAATGTGGAGAAACTATGGCAAAATTTTATCATTAGAAAATGAAGGATTTGCATAAACTAATTTTTATAATAAAAGTTCACTTTTGGGTTTCTCATTTCATAGAAAATGCGAAAAAACTATGGCATAATTTTTATCATAAAAAAATGAATTTTATGCATAATTATTTTTATAATAAAAGTGGAGTTTCAAGCATTCTCAATTTATAGAAAATGTGGGGAAGCTATGGCAAAATTTATGGCATTAGAAAATGAGTTTATGCATAAATAATTTTTAAATTAAAAGTGGAATTTTGAGTATTATGATTTCATAGAAAATGTGGGGAAGCTATGGAAATATTTATATCATTAGAGAATGAATTTATGAAAAATAAATTTTATGTTAAAAGTGGAGTTTTGATCATTATTCAATTGTTAAAAAAATAAAGAAGGTTATGCACAAATTTTCTAGATTCATTCAATTTATGAGAATTATGAGAATTGATTCAGTTAGATAAAAATGAATTAGTTTGGTTGCATAAATGTTTTATGCTGAAAGAGGAAATATGGGTGTAATTGATTTTGTAAATCCCATGAAGTCGTGTTTTATTCAAAAAAAAGAATATTGAGCATATTTTATTTTGGATAAATTAAGAAAAGAATGTGAAAATATTCATAGGAATGCATCCAAAAAACATGGATAAAGTTTTAATCACAAAGAGGACTTATGAACACATTAACTTTTGGAATTATGGGGTATATGTCTAGATTCTCGAAAAATAGAATCTTGGGTACATTGTGAATGGGAAAAGGATCTGCCTGAAAAGGATCTGCCTGAAAAAAGACCAAAAACATGCGTGGTTGAATGAACGTAAATATTTGTGATTAATTTATTCCTAGATTACTTTTGGGAAAAGAACCTGGATACTTGAAAGGATCGAGGATCCTAAAGTGAACAGAACTTTAGATTTAATTGAATTGAGTTCAGAAAAAGTTACCTTTAACTAAGCCAAGTAATGGCCAAGACTTAGAAAGTCTATGAGTATGAAAAGTAGAGTAACTTTACTTTTAATCTGGTTGAATGTGGAACAAAGATTTTGATAACTAGATCAAGGAAAGTTGATAATCAAACCTGATTCGCTCAAAGTGAAAAGAGACCATCTTGTTTGTAGAAATTGGAATTAATGTGGAGTGATGAGAAGTGATGTGTGGGATGTGTGGAATGATGTGGAGTGATGAGAAGTAATGTGTGGGATGTGTGGAATGATGTGGAGTGACGTGAAGTGATGTGTGGGATGATGTGGAGTGATGTGGATTAATATGGAATGATGTGTGGAGTGATGAGGATTGATGTGGTTGATGAGGATAGATGTGTGGATTGATGAGGATTGATGTGAGGATTGATGTGGACTAATGTGTGGAGTGATGTGGATTGACATGGATGTTGAGAGGATTGATGTGGTTTATGTGAATGAATGAGAAAATGATGTGGGATGATGTGAATAAATGTGGGAATGATGTGAATGAATGAGGAAATGATGTGGGATGATATGAATAAATGTGGGAATGATGTGGGATGATGTGAATGGATGTGAATTGATGTGGGATGATGAGAATGGATATGAGTTGATGTAGAAAAATGTGGGATAATGAGAAATGATGTGGAAGATATGAAATGATGAAGAATGATGTGGAAAGATGGGAATTTTGTTTGGAAACTGTATTTGTATGTGAAACCTGTTTTTTAAACACTGTTCTACGTCAAGAATGATGGGGGAAAGATTTTAACTACTTTGTGGAATGAGGTCGTGGGGAACTAAGTGGAAGATGTTGCAAAATGCTAAGGGAGAGTCAAAGAAGGACGTCTCGCATGGCAAGATCTCGGTCGAGGTCTTGACCAGCCTTGGTTCGGTTAAAATGGTGAGCTTCTGGTATGGTGGATGATGGGCCAAGGAAGCGACCTATGAGTGAAGCGCTAGGTCACCTGCTGCAAAGGAACCTAGAGGGTGCTGATGAGATGACCATAGGGTGCTCAGGCTATGGGTCACCCCTCACCTAGGATACCCACGCGTGCATCAAGGAAGAAAATGAGTTGGAGTTGTTTTCTGAACACGAGCATGGATCTGGTTGATTGGCCTTGCTGGTCTTCAATGGGTGAGTTCATGGATCTTTTACATGGATCTTGTTTGTTGGTCTTTTACATGGATGAGTTCATGGATCTTTTACATGGATCTTGTTTGTTGATCTAGCTGATCTTCAACAGAGAGTCCATATGGTCTTTATGTGATTATATTCCTAGGTACTATGGGCAAGGAACTATAAAAAAAGCCCCAAAGTGAGAAGATGGTGAGCATTTTGGTTGCCAATGATGCCGTAGGTACGGTTAGGAAGGAATAAATGGAATACTAATTATATTCCTGGGTACTATGGGCTAGGAACTATTGAAAAGGCCCTTGAGTGAGCAGGTGGTGAGCGTTCTGGTTGCTAATGATGCCATAGGTACACCGAGGAAGGAATGATTGGAAATTAGACTTAAAACTAGAATACTGAGGATTATGATGGAAACATTGTGGTTTTATTGCAATGCTGTTTTGGAAATATTGAGTCTAAGAAAAGGCAAATTCATATTGGGTGCATAAGTGGTGTGTCTATTTAAGTTTTGCATGAGAGCCAGCTAGGGGGCCTGGGAACTCTTTTCCCTAGTACCCGAGACAAAACGTAACCAAATTTTTATAACGGATCCTATTAATACAATGGTTGGGATGTTGGCTAGCCCATGGGATTAGATGGGGTTAGGCTGGATCGATAGATTCCTATGGTAAAATTCAATTTTGTTCAAGTTACGATAGATGAAGTAAGTCACAAGATAAACTTGTGCTATGGAAAAGAATCAACAGATGTGTCTCTTTTGATGGGAAAGAAGCATTGGTCTCTATGAACCAAGTGCAAGTTCTTTCCTTGATTCAGCGAGGTGACCCGCAGGTTTGGACAAAATACAAAGGATAGTTAAGGCCCTTGTCTACGTTAGAAGATTTTCCTGGAGGAATCGCCTATGTTTTCAAGGCAAGGGAAGTTTTTTTCGCGGTCGGTTTTGGAAGAACCGAGGGATTAGTCTCTTGTCCGGACATTCGTGGGCGAGGTCCTGAGTGGGAAGCTCTTCCTTGCATGCGAGGTTGCTACTTCCGCTCTGCCAGCACTCCAGTGTTCGATGCGCAGAGGGGGTAGGGATCTCACAAACTCGTATCAAAGCGAATTTTAAAAATTTATGAATTACCAGTGAAAGACTGTAATTGAGTGTTGAAATTCGTATGAATTGATATCCAGAATGGGAATTCATAATTTGGGAATTGGGTTTTTAAATGGAAGTACCACATTGTGTGGAATCCCTGACTTGCTTAAGGCTTAGATATGATGGTATTTACCTTATAGCTCCAAGGACTGTGAATAGCGTGGGTATACTGCAGCTCTTTACTGACAATATATACGAGTGAATCTAAGACCTTGAAGTTATGAGAAAAAATGCTATCCTAGATGATGATTTTTTGAATGCTGGTTGATATGATTTTAGAATTCTGGTTGAAAATTTGATGAATTGATTTGGATTTTGATTAAAGGATGATAAATTTTTAAATTTTGGTTGAAAGTAGATGAGCTCAATAAGTCATGATAATGATGAATGGAGAGAATTTCAGTGATGATGTTAGTAACTTGGAAGATGATCAAGACCTTCAGCAGATCCCTATGGGATTAGTGGATCGTGCTGACAGATTGTTCGTAGTTTGACCTTTGGCCTAGTAGACTCAATTGTGGAATGACGAATTGAGAACCTGTATAATTGAAATTTTCGTGGAGAAATGTTCAGATGTTAAATGGAAATTACTAGTCTGATGGACCATTATTATGTTAAGGATATGAATGAACTATTTTTCGATAATGAGTTTTGTATGTTTCTTTTTATACAAGGGATCTTTATCCCAGGATTCTGAGAAGGTTGACCAAACTTTAAGGAACCCCAGAATCAGTTGGATCTAAAGTTTAATTCCTTTTTGATTTGAATTATAAATAAAGTGGTCTTTTCACCTGAGATTCCTTGAGCATCTTGTTAAGTTGGAAAAAACGAACTTGACTAAGAAGAGATAGAGTCCCACCCCAGATAGCTCCACAACATGACTCACCACAATAGTTGATGTAGTGATAGGAAGAAAGAGGACAGATAGATTTATGTCACCACTAATGAGCAGGTCTAAAATCTTCAGTTCATTGTGAGGAATTTGATTTTTGGAATTAACTACCGCCCTGGGAGTACAAAGATGATTTTGCCAAGATTATCCTCTAGCTGCGAGATAAGGACATCTTGCGTTTTTTAAGTGGGGTAGGATGTAAGATTCCTCCCTCCAGCTTTTAAGATGTAAAGGTGTAAGAACCTCCCCTTTAGTCTCTATAACCATCCCCTATTTCAAAGTGCAAGAAAACCTTATTTTTCCTTATTTTTAGTCTAGAGAGAAAACATATTCTAGAGAGAGGTAATACAGTTTTGAAATATTTTTGGATAAGTATTTTGTCCCAGTCCCCATCAGTAGGAAGAGATCCCCTGAAACAGAATTTCAAAAAGAGTTTTCCAATGTGCATTAGAAATTAAATGATTATGTGTAATGGACATCTTTGCCTAGGGATATATAATTTCAAGAAAAATCTAATTAAGGTCCAAAGAGTGTTCTAAAGGGCCAATAGGGTTAATCCAAGTGTTGGGATGACAAAAATGCAAAGAATAAAAGAAAATCTCCCAAAAATGAGTAAATTCTCACATAAGATGAAGAGTTGACTAGTACTGGGAAAAAATCTGATTTATTAGTATAAAAATAGAATTTTAACACCTCAGGAAGGGGGGAGGGGGCTCATGAAGGAGGTGCCTAGAAATCACATCAAGAAGATAATTTTTAATTCAAAAATATCATAACGTGGCTAGATATTTCATCTCTCCTCTCACCTCTTCCAAACTAGATCACAAAGTGGGCAAAACTAGACTAAAACTTGTCCAAAATGGATCAAACTGAAGCTGGAAGCCTCTAGATTCTTGTTGGACGTGGTTGGTGGCCTCCCTCACCTATAAATAGACCCCCAATACTTTGTGTTTTCATATTGGAGTAACTTTATGCTAGTGTAATTTTCAGTTTAGTATATTTCTATTATCTCTCTACCTTGCCTCTCCATTGTGAAGCTTGGGGCTTCACTAAACCTCTTCTTTCTTGAAGATTACCCTTTCCCCTTGGTGGCCAAGCCTCTTCCATGAGGGCTAAACCATTTTTGCAAGGTAAAGAAGCAAGCAAACCAAGGGTAAGCCTAAGCAATGTTATTTATGCTCCAGTTTTAAGAGCCCACATGCATTGATGAGGCTGTTGAAAATGTGTGTTGGAAGAAAGCTATGGATGAGGAGATGGATGCACTATATGGAAATGAGACTTGGGATTTAGTGCAATTGCCTGAAGGCAAGAAAGGCATTGGATGCAAGTGGGTGTACAAAGTAAAACATAACTGTGATGGAAGCATAAGCAGGTACAAGGCTAGATTGGTAGCTAAAGGATATGCGCGCAGACATATGGCATTGATTATGAGGAAACTTTCAGCCTAGTTGCCAAGATTGCAACAGTGAGAGTTGTGATAGCAGTGGCTGCATCAAAGCAATGGTCTTTACATCAAATGGATGTAAAGAATGCATTCTTGCATGGGGATTTATAGGAAGAGGTGTATATGTTGCAGCCACCTAGTTATGAGGATGTGAGTCACCCCAAGCATGTTTGCAGGTTGAAGAAATCCTTGTCTGGCTTAAGACAAGCACCAAGAGAATGGTCTGACAAGATTTTTGAATATCTTGTCACTATTGGCTTTCATGTAGCCAATGCAGATTTCTCACTGTATGTGAGACACAGTGATAGAGGGGTTGTGCTTGTTGTCATCTATGTAGATGACCTAATCAATACGGGGGACCATGATGCAGAGATCTTTGATGTAAAGATCTTGCTTAGACAAAAGTTTGAGATGAAGGATCTAGGGGAGCTCAGATATTTCTTGGGCATTGAGGTGATTAGGTCACCACATGATATTGGATTACTGTAGAGATAGTATGGCTTGGACATGTTGTCCGAGTATGGTATGACAGGCTGCAAGCCTATCTCAGTGCCATTGGATCACAATGGCAAGTTGAGTGCAGATTCAGGAGAGATTTTGGAGGATCCTACTATGTATAGGCGCATAGTAGGAAGCTTGATCTACATGACGATCAGCAGGCTAGATTTGAGCTATGTTGTTGGGTTGGTGAGTCAGTTTATGCAGGTTCCTTGGAAGCTGCATTTGGATGCATTGAGACGCATACTGAGATATGTGAGGTCTACTTTGCATTGTGGATTATTTTATGAAATTGGGACAGAGATATGTGTACATGGGTACACAGATGCTGATTGGGCTGGTAGTATCTCACATAGAAGATCTACTACTGGCTTCATGTTTTCTTTGGGGAGTGTTGCTGTGACTTGGAGCAGCAAGAAGCAGCCTACGGTTGCTCTATCCAGTACAAAGGCTGAGTACAGAGGTGCTGCTATGGCAGCATATGAAGTAGCTTGGTTGACAAAGCTACTTGCAAATTTGGGTCTATCAGTGGAGTTGGCCAGGAACCCAGTTTTTCATGCTCGCACGAAGCATATAGAGGTCCACTACCATTTTGTTAGAGAGAAGGTTTTCGCAAGAGACGTTGACTTTGTTTATGTCAACATATAGGATCAGGTCGCTCACATCTTCACCAAAGCATTGGGTACAGAGAAGCTCCACAGATTCAAGGCTTTGCTTGGTGTACATGAGATGGAGTTGAGATTGAGGGGAGTGTTGAGATATCGAGCTCATCTAGTGAGACGGTGGACCTTGATGACCCGCCTGGGGGATAGGCCCCACACTTACACCACTAGCATGGTTGGTGAGATCATGGGTGATATGCGGCCAGTGGGATGACAGGCTGTGTGAGAGCCATTCTAGAGACTGGCATAGTTATAGCGCTAGCTCATTTAGTTGGGTTCACACTATAGAGAACCCTAGTATGTATTTGGTTAAGTACCTTTTCATATTGTGTGTACTCTTACCTTTATTTAGGATGTGTTGAGTGTTGTGTGAAGAAGAAGAAGATTTTCAGGCTCTCACCTTGTGTGTTCTCTTTTAGGGTTTTGTGAGTGTGTGCGTGCTTGCAAAAGCTCAAGCTCTCTTCTCCCCTACATCTTTTCAACTATCTCACCTATAATCCTAATGGTTACTTCTGAAATAGACATATCATAGTCTTGGACTGGCTCCACATTTCTACATTCAGCTGTAGGGTGTTCCAAATCCTGCAATGGCATCCATACACTATATTGTCTTTACCTTGCGTGTGATGTCATTGTGCCAATGCTTCATCACGTTCACCATGTGATCTTTTATCCATCAAGGATGGACCTCTTCACTAGCTGCAGTACCTGGTGTGCTAGCACAAACTCAACCTTGATTTGATTCAAGACTCATTCCTTCTTTGTGCTATTAAGTTTATTCCATGTAGTCATGTAGTCATGTGGGCAAAGGCTATATGGTATCTCATGGATTCAAGACTTCATCTCGTTGTTGCCAACATCATCCAAGACCACATTTTTATCTAGTATCAGGAACGAGCCGCATTGGAGGTAGAGGGATTTGTGTCAAAGTGGTAGGATGAGCACAAGCACGGTGTTCCCTCGTAGCTTGGGTGGATGCTTGCATCGTTCAGGGGAAGGAACATTTGTGGAGGTACCACCATGGCAATAACCGGTCAAACAATCTCATCATCTATAACTAGAAGTAGTCGAGCGTGCCGTGGGTGGGGTTTGTGTGATGTGCCATGGAACGTCTAAGGGCATGGCTTGTGTGGTAGTGGCTTGTGATGTCTATGCAAAAGTGCCAGCACCTCCCCCAAAGTAGGCTTGAGCCATAGCCCTTTGCTCCAGTCTTATCTATGACATGAAATGATAAAAGGCACATTGCCTATGGTGTAGGCACGGTGGAGACATTGGGGCTATATGCGGGTGTGTCGTTGGGTGTACAATAAATGGTCTACACACACTAACCATCCCAACATGCCCATGCTTATGGAAACGCCCAACAACATGCCCATGCTTATGTCATGATATTGGCAACATCAGAAGCAAGAAGATACTTTTAAAAAAACCCACAAGCATGATATTAGGGCACTTACCAGATAGATTGTTTGCTATTTGGAGTTTTGAGGGAGGGCTTGACAGGGATAGACCAAGAAAGAGCTAAAAATGACTAAAAACCTACCAACCAAACACAACATATTAGCTACTTTTGCGAACCACACCACACATATAATTAAAAGCATTAAGCTCTATGCATAGAGCTTAATGCATAGAGAATGCATACATTAAGCCTTAATCTATGCATAGAGGTTAATCTATACATGCATAGATCTTACTCTATGCATGCATAAAGTTTTATGCATAGATTAAGCTCTATACATAGAGCTTAATGCATATTGGCATTGAAATAAGTGTCGAAATAAAGATCGATAAAAATTGTATTTGACGTGTGTTTCGATGGTAATTTGCGACTCTTATTTCGACGCTCACTTCAGTTCACTTTTTTATGTAAAATCCCATTCAAATTTTGATTTTTTTGGCTGCCCAATACCTCTCCATAAAAAACAAGAATATATCAACTAGGCCACGCATGAACTATAAAAGAAGCTCCATCTCCCTCTCATTTAAACCAAAATTCACATGCGTATTCAACATACATGGAGCATGTGAGTGCTAGGAACCTTTCAAATTTTGTCAATTTAGAGGAGAAAACGATGTGCCCATGCAGTCGTTTTGCAAGTACCAAGTCGCCCACGTTGAAGCATTTGCAATGAGCATTCCAAAAAATGGGACGTATTTCCAATGGAGAACTTGTAACATCTACCTACTAGCCTCAATGTTTGCCTAGACAACAATGAACCGGTGGATATTCAACCTGAGCAAAGCAAATGAGAAAGGGTATAGGCAATCTCGATGCAATTAGAACCTGAGCAAGCTTTTACAAACTCGAATCAAGATCTAGAACATGACATGATAGATGCCCTTCATGACACAAGCCATGCAGTAGACGATCATAATTTGGAGCATGCAATGGCCCAAGAAGTAGAAAACATCAAACAACATGTGGAGCATTCATATTGAGATGAGAAAGAGTTACGTAGGCTTTCCCATCTACCACTTTATCGTGGAGCACATGTTTTAGTTCTCTGCACTTTCCTCTCCATATTGAACTTGCAATCAATATATGGGTGGTTTGCTATGAGCATTTCCAAATTTATGGGGTATGTGTTCCTTCCCCTCTCTATGTTTTACATGCTTGCACGAATGTCTTGTCTTTATCCTTTACTATTCATTCTATTATATGTAACAGGTTATTTAAGGATCAAATTCTACCAGAAGATAATGAGATGCCTTCGGACCTTGCACAAGAAAAAGAAATGTTGCACTCCATAGGAATGGACTATAACACACACCATGCTTGTTTGAATAATTGTATTCTCTTTTGGAATGAGTACACCACTCTTCATGAGTGTCCACAGTGTGGTTCATCGAGATATAGACAAGATGTCTAAGAACAAAGGGTCCCTCCTAAAATCTTACTCGACACTTCCCAATTATTCCACATATTCAAACATTGTTCAGTTGAAAATCCATTGCATCTTTAATTACTTGGCGCATCAAAACACTAGATCCACAGATGAGGTTCATTTATTCTCTAGTATGGATGCATATCGAAGAGAAGTGGGTGAACTTTGGGGATGAGCCTCGTCATATTCGTCTCGGACTAGCAATGGATGGAGTCAATCCATTTTGTTTATGAAGTTCATCATGGAGTACATGGCCCGTTTGCCTGGTGAACTATAAACTATGACCATGGTTAGCACAATAAACAAGGAGAACCTTTTACTTTCCTTTACATTTCTAGGGAAGTAAAAGGTTAAGAGCATGGAAGTCTACTTGTCTCCATTAGTTGATGTGCTACGCACGTTATGGGATGGTATCCAAGTTCATGATGCATCTAAGCGATCTGGAGAAAGGGCTAACAATGTGAAGAATACTTATGTGGACCATGCATAATTGGCTGGGGGATGGAGAGTGCTCTGGTAAGTTAATTTTTCTAAGATTTCTTGATCTGATTTAATTTCACGATTTTGGTATTTTTATATTATTTGCATATCTCATCACAATGATTAGCATGTTTTGCAGGGCTTTCAATATCTAGTTATAATGCATGCCCTATATGTGGGCCTGGCTTAGAGGCCCGATACTCAACAGCTTTGAGGAAGTTAGTCTACGAGGGGCCACAAAAAGTTTCTCCTTGATAACCATGAATTGCGAGCAAGATTTCTAGGGAGGCCTGCTCATGTGCTAAAGCCAAGTGGTTGGAAGAGGGCATGGGAAGTGGATCCAAGTTGTTCACCCCCCAGAATGAAGCAGCTATCCATCTTCCATCCACTCCCATACTGGAGTGACCTTCTAGTCAATCATCTTCTTGACCCTATGCCCATTTGCAAAAGAAGAAAGCCGATATGCTTTGGAAAACCATCACGAGTGCTAAAGAGAACAAGGCACAAAGGGATGATCTACAAGAGGTGGATCGCATGCACCACTTATGGGCATGGAGCAAACCTAATGGGAAGGTGATTCTCCCTAGAGAACCTTGGGTCTTAACCAAAGAAGAGCAGTGGCGTGTAAACAAGTGCATCATTTATCTTCATACTCCCACTAATTGTATGCATTGGTTGAAGTGAGAACTCACAAAGGATGAAGAGGTTAGTGGCTTGAAGTCTTATTACTTGAACAAAATCTTATAGTTTATGTTGCCAATAGGCATTAGGATTACCTCAGCAAAGACATGAGAGCGACAATATACAAGATTATTGTAGTGGTACGTTGGATATCAAATAAGGATATTAGAAGAAATACTTTGGAATCATCTCATCTAAACTCCAATTGAAGCAATTACAATGGCAGAGAAATTCTTTCTAACAAGTTTCTTGACCATTCAATTACACCTAATTGTTCATGTGGTTGACGAGGTTGCTATAGCAAGTGTTATTCATAGCCTATGGATGTTTTTCCTTGTGAGATTTATGAAGATAGTGAAAGGTTTTGTTCGTCAAAAAGCTCGCCTTGAGGGCAATATGGAAATGGGATGGCTTGCTCAAGAATATCTTGTATACAAAATATAATTTCTTAGTACATCAGACCTAGATATGCCACGATTGTGGACACAAGAAGAGGATGATCGGATCGTTGGGGAAGAGCCTCAAGGGACAAGGGCTTCAGAGCAAAATGGATATGGCATTGTAAGAGAAGATTAATAAATTTTGCATCATCAACTCAAGTGCTATGGAGAAATGGATCAAGAGGTATAACCTAGCAAATAGGGAAAGAGATCGAGATCGTTTGAATTTTAGAAAGAGTAAAAAACTCGAGCATTACTATACCCAGATTAACTCGCTCAACTTCCATAATTTCCTTCTAGTAGATGGCTTTAGCAAACCATATAACAACAAAACATAGTGGCGAGGTTATAAGCGCGGTGAGGAGAAGGATCTTTCTTATGGTTTTGATTACCATGTAAGTGAGTTTTTATATGTACATAAGAAACCGTAAGGTATAGTCTTGTATAAGTTTTTGTTGTTGATACAATTTCATGATCTTCTTTTGCTTGCAGTATCGCAAATTTGGTGCTCTTTGGTTACGCAATCATCGCTTTCAAGTGGAGAGAATACATTAGAAGTGAACAACATTTGATTGCAGTGTAAAATAAAATTTCATGCAAGAAAGTCATTCAAGTGCAAGACTTAGTGACCTAAGTAGTGAAGTTGGCATGCTTGATTACTTTGGAATGATATAAGACATTATCAAGGCTGGGGTCAAAAAGGTTTCTATGTTCATTTTTGATGTGAAGTGGTTCAAGGTAGTGACTCAAGGACCACAAGAAACCATGCGCAGAGATAAGAGTGGATTTACTCAAGTAGACTCCACAAAGATACAGACAAACCAAAGAGACACATTTGTGCTACCAGAACATTATGAGCAGATCATAGGTGGTTATTTGTAATCCAAATTGATCTGCATAGTAAACAAATATTTGAAGGTATGGAAATATTAGATGAAGTAGAGGTTAAAGAATCCACTCAAGAAGCACAAGAAATAGATATTGATCCAGTTGAACAACTAGAAGAAGAATCAAATGAAGGTATAGGGATTCAACAACTAGCAATAGAAGCAAACACAAAAGATAATTCAGAATTCAAATAAGAAATAGAAGAACAACTTGAATCTAGTCGAGTCGGATGCCAAAGACTAGAAGCCCCAGAAAAAGAAAGGCAAGAAGCAAGCAGAGAAAGTTCAAGAAGAACTAAGGGCCACCCTAGCCCAGATTGCCAGAGGACACACATGATCAAGAATCAAACCAGATGTGTGCATGAGGTGCAACAATCAAGGGCACACAAAAGAGGAGTGCCAGTTAAGAGGCACACAGCAAGTATGCACCATTTGTAGAAGGACAATCACTCTGCAGATATGTGTTACTATAACACTCAAAACAGGAACCCAAGGGTGGTAGAAAGGTAGCATCAACAACAAGCCCCAACCATCAACCAGGTCGCATCACAGGACCTCAAATCAACAGGGGATAAAAGCCTTGGAATCATACACAAGAGATTCAGGAAGATGAGCATAGAACACACCACGCAAATCACCAAAGGTATAAGCAGTAGGAGGAGGCCCCAACGAAGAAAATAGAGAGCATAGGGAGATCCCATCTTGGAAGTGGTGGTTGAGACGCTTTCCACACATACTTTATAAGTGTTAATAGTACCATCACTCACTTTTTTGGCATAATGGGAATTTTATTTTGTTAATAAGTATTCATGCTTCATGCATCCTAGCAAAGAGTGGTTGGTCATGCTACAAGTGACGTAAACGAAAGGTACGCCCTAGAGCATGGGACATGTGCCTTCCTCGAGCAACTTGCACAAGAGGGTGTCAATGTGAATGAGACAGATGTGGTGAATATGGTAAATCTTTACATTTTCCACCCGTCAATTAGTTCTTTCCTCCCTTATCATTTCTAAGTTTTTTCTCCTTAAATACGCGTTTGCAGGGACCCGTGCCGAAAACTCAAAGCAACGATTATGATTAGGTTCTATGTAAAGGAGTCGGACCTCTTTTGTGTACTTCTTTTTGTCAGCTCCATGAGATATGTAACTTTTGTTAATAAAAATTTAAGTTTTGTGCCATTTGAGTTGAGAATAGGGATGTACTTTGTAAAACTGGTACATCGAGCTGCAAGATTTCACTTGGGTGTACCATTATTCAAAAAATAATAAAACCTGCATCCGTCGAAATAACTATCGTTGTGAGCCATTCGGAATAAATGTCGTTGTCAGCGTCGCAATAAGCATCAAAAAAGAAGTCTAAAATTAACTTTTGCTTTTAACGATTTTAATGCCCCATATTTCTACGCAAATATACATGTGCATTTTGATGTGTATATCATTGGTTCCATATCGACACTTTTTTGACTTGACACTCGCATGGTTTGACACCACCTAGTTGGCTCGAAGGAGATGCAACTATGCCCAATGAGATAAGCTAATGCTTATTCATTGTGCCACCAATCTACCTAGGCTAAGAGAGTTAGTCATGCCAACACAGAGGTTGGTTCTTGCATCAATCAGGAATCCTGATGTGACTCCTGATCTTGTTTCCAAATAGGAGTAACATCTAGATAGGAATGACTCTGAGTGCCAATATTAATGAGAAGACATATCGTAACAAGAAAGCGCTTAATACAGATGAGGTTATACAGTACAGAAAGTGGAGAATTGCACAAACAAATCACTTGTATCACTCTATCAGAAGCTTAGCCCAAAGTACAATGCCGTATCACACTCTCAGTTCCCTTCTCTACTATCTCTCTATCCTCTATATCCCATGCCTCGATAGTTCTCCTTTTTCCCATTACATATGGCCGGGTACTACCCGTTGGAAAGATTCAATAACAAGGTTGTTACAAGAAACAAGATTCATGTCCTGAGATTTTGTTTCCCATAACAAATATATAGGGTGGCAAGGTTGGTAGCAAGAATGGATGTAAAAGTTGGTCTCAATGGTAAAAAGGTAGGCACATGGAAGGTGCAAGGGTTCACAATGAATGTGAGCATTTATGAGCACTTGGATAGCACAAGTGTATATAGAACATGTGGATGAGAGCTCTATGAGATCTACATATAGATGTAACAAGATGATTCTCATAATAAAAAATGTGAGGCCTTGATTAGTGTTGATTTTATCCATAATATGACCTAAACTATACCTTATCTCACATTCCATCCACCATATCTCTCTTGTGCAATCTTCTCATAGCTCATATCACTCCTTTTTCATGGTATCTCATCATGGATCTCACTCCTTTTTCATGGAACCTCATTTTCACTCCCAACACTAAGCATTAGAAAGTATTGACACTATCATTAGTGTTCATCATAATTATTGGCAATATTATCTCCTTTTTCACTACAAGAGAAGGCATCATTAGTGGCGTTTATTTCTGGCATTGTAGCAACGTTTTACATTATGTTGCTACTATAAGCACCGTTATTAGCATCCCTACGCAGTGCTAGATAAATGCCACTATTAGTACCATTACTAGCGCTTAATAAATGCCGCTATAAGCACTGTTAAGTGCCGCTGTATAAACACCGTGTCGCTGGGAAAAAAAATGGTGGAATGGGGTGAAAATAAAACTTAAAATAATTTAAAATCTAAAAATCTTGACAATCATCCACATATTTTTAAATAAAACAACAAAATCACCAAATCGTTAACCGATTAATGTGTAAATATGTTATGATGATATATATTTAACTAGAACCATCATCAAATCCATCTTGTAATAAATACATAAATGCCAATTGGCTATATCTAAATCCATCATTTAGATGGATCCAATATCAATACAAAGTCCTATTCCACTACTTGAAGAAGATGTAGAGGTATTATCATCATGGTCCTTGTATTGATTGTTAGTTGCATCTTCCATTGATTGTCCACTATGCATTTCTTCGTTAACATCTTGATCTTGAAATATACATTTAGGATCAAGGAGCGACTTGTATAACATACCACTAATTAGGATCCCTTCGCTCCGTATGAAACATAACCTAAAAAGAAGAACCACAAAATATTTAATGCCTTCCTTTTATCTATAGATTCATCAAAATTAAAAATCAAGTGTAAATGTGTTCACAATGTTGTGGTATAACTTATGTATCTCTTGAATCTTGCCATAAGTTAGTTGAGTCAATTGCAAAAAAATCCACTTGGATGCTTCTTGACGGTTGCTTGAGTACCTATATATACCACTTTGAACCAATTAATATCAAAGATAAACACTTTGAAATCTCTAAATCCAATCTTAAAGATGAACGTGTGTCTTTGAAAGCTCTAAATCCAATCTCAAAGATGTCTTGAATTGTTCCACAATATTCAAGTTTCTTTGCTATAGTATTATTATCTCTTCTACTAGCTCAACTATCTTGGTCAAAACTTGCCATTACACCCCAATTATATGATTCTCTTGGAATCCACACGTTAGTATTATTATCTCTTCTACTAGCTCAACTATCTTGGTCAAAACTTGCCATTACACCCCAATTATATGATTCTCTTGGAATCCACACGTTGAGTGCAAAAATGTCGACCTTCTGTCCACATTTCAATATGCACTTTATACTGCAACCCAATAAAAAATCTTTAATACAGCTTATATGCAAGCAATTTAGTATTCAACATTATATATCTTAGAAAAATACTATAAATGTTAGTTAAATACTAAAACATATATTATATTCAAAATACAATATATGTTAGTTAAAATATTAAAATATCTTTACTTACATTGCCACACCTTGCATACTCCCATTCTTCTCTTGTAATCTCCTCTCCCATCTTTCGACTTGCTCTAGCACATCTCTAAGCCATTCAATATTGAAATCCTTTGGAAGAGCCTTTAGGTTGGGTGGGTATGCCATGTGCCTTTTTGTTGATCTCTTAAATGCTCGTCTCTCCTCTATTCTTATCTTTCTTGCATCTTCATATTTCTTAATCCACTTTTCCATCACAGAAGTGTTAAGAAGATAAGATGTAACGACCTTTTTGTGCATAAACTTATCCATATTAGAATGCGTCCTTTTCCATGTGGCACATGTGACACCATTCATTCATCTTCATTGTTATGCATGAATCTCTAGGGAATTCACTTTCCATAGAAAGGGGACATCACCTACGTGCATGAAGCTCATAAAAAACCCCTATTTATTTTTTTCTTAAAAAAATAAACTATATACCTTTCTAAGAATATGAGTCCCAATATGAAATTCAAGTATCCCCTATTTAAGGTTTTAAAATCAAATAGTAGATATTGATGTTATACATGTGACAAGTTGCAGCCCATGTAAGTAGCATGGATGTAAGTGTTAGAAGCACAAAGACTTACATATACTCTCCAAAACTTATTCCATATAAGATTATTAAACTAATAAATTTTTCAAACTACACCACTAGATCACTTATTATAAACTACAAGAAGAAATAAAACCCCTACTTTCATTCTTCCCTGCTCCCTGGTCCATCCCCCCCTCCCCCCCCAACTTATAAGATTAAGCCCCCCTTCCAAAACCCCCTCCCTTACACTCACATTGTGAGAGGATTCTAGAGCTTAAAAAAAACAAGAAATGTGGAAACATATAATGTACATAAGGTGAGATTACATGGATCCTAGTTGGGAAATAGCGGGGCGACCCAAATGGATAAGAGAAGGTGCAAGAATACGATAATAGAAGATCTATAGAGATGAACAAGGGAGTCTGCAACACAAAAATCTAGAAGGCGGCGGGGCGGTGATGGGCCTAAGAGGGGGCGTTGAGATATTTTTAAAAATACAGAGAGTAGACGAGTAGACAAAGAAGAGAAGCTAGAAGAGAAAGAGAGTGAAGAGTGAGTGAAGTGAGACTACAGTGTGAAGAGACTACCTGCATTGACAAAATTCAATGGTTGCAAAGTGAAGTTCCGTGCTATAAGATTCCTCCTCAACCTGAATAATGAATAAGCTTTACTTCAATCCCCTGTAAATCATTCTCTATTTCTGAATGCAAAAAATATTATTTTTTCTTATTTTTACTTAGAGAGATGAAAAATTCTAGAGAGAGGTAATTCAATATTGAGATATTTTTGGATATAATTTTTATTTAAATTTAAAGAGAAATTTTAGATAAATTTATTTTATGCAAGAGAAAATTTAACTGATAAAAGAGGATTTCCCATGACATTTGGAATTCAATCATTTAAATGGTAAAAGTGGAATTCTTGGCATAATTGGATATTTTTATTTAAATTTAAAGAGAAATTTTAGATAAATTTATTTTATACATGAGAAAATTTAAATGATAAAAGAGGAATTCTTATGACATTTGTTAAAGTGGAATTCTCGGTATAATTAAAATAATGAATATTTTTATTTAATTTAAAGAGAAATTTTAGATAAATTTATTTTATGATACTTTATGTTGAAAATCACTCTTTTATCATGAAAGACTTTCTTTTATGCATATAAATCATTTATGATGATGAAAATCACTCTTTCAATATAAAAGAATTTCTTTTATGCATATGTTTATGCATAAAAATCATTTATGATGAAAATCACACTTTTAATATAAAAAAATATCTTTTATGCATAAAAATCATTTATGATAAAAATCACACTTTTAATATAAAATAAATAACTTTTATGCATATGTTTATGCATAAAAATCATTTATGATAAAAGTAACACTTTATAATAAAAATATTCTTTTATGCATACTTTTATGCATAGAAATCAATAATGATAAAAGTAACACTTTTATAATAATAAAAAAAATTCTTTTATGCATACTTTTATGCATAGAAATCAATAATGATAAAAGTAATACTTTTATAATTAAA
Organism: Cibotium barometz; assembly: GCF_041138505.1. Taxonomy (NCBI): domain Eukaryota; kingdom Viridiplantae; phylum Streptophyta; class Polypodiopsida; order Cyatheales; family Cibotiaceae; genus Cibotium; species Cibotium barometz. The sequence goes on along the minus strand of NC_141103.1, from coordinate 27,682,777 downwards.
AAAATATTCTTTTATGCATAGAAATCAATAATGATAAAAGTAACACTTTTGTAATTAAAAAAAATTCTTTTATGCATACTTTTTTGCATAGAAATCAATAATGATAAAAGTAACACTTTTATAATAATAAAAATATTCTTTTATGCGTAGAAATCAATAATGATAAAAGTAACACTTTTATAATAAAAAAATATTCTTTTATGCATACTTTTATGCATAGAAATCAATAATGATAAAAGTAATACTTTTATAATAAAGAAAATATTCTTTTATGCTTTTATGCATAGAAATCAATAATGATAAAAGTAACACTTTTATAATTAAAAAAATATTCTTTTATGCATACTTTTATGCATAGAAATCAATAATGATAAAAGTAACACTTTTATAATAATAAAAAAACTCTTTTATGCATACTTTTATGCATAGAAATCAATAATGATAAAAGTAACACTTTTATAATAAAAAAATATTCTTTTATGCATAAAAATCAATATGATGAAAGTAACTCTTTTGTAATTTAAAAAATATACTTTTATGCATTATCTCATGCATAAAAATCCATAATGAAGAAAGTAACACTTTCATAATAATAATAAAAATATCAATAAGTATCTTTCATAGAATTTAATTCTATTGAAAATCATTTTTTTATAAAAATTAATCAATATGCATCTTTCTATGCATGAATGAAAATGACACTTTTAGAATACTCTAACGATGGGGATTACTCTTTTTGATTAATAAAAGATGAAATTTTTTTCATAAATTTTTTAAAAAATTCACCATAACCTCCTTTGTATGGCTGATCATTTTTCAATTTTTAACTCACTGAAATTAATTAGAAGTTCATCAAGAGTATTTAAATCATTCTAGTGTAAACATTTTCTACTTATTTAAGAGAACATTATGAAAAACTTGATTTTATCCAATAATCAATCATCTAGGATAAAGAATGGTTGGATTTATTAAAGAAGAGAGGGGAATGCCTTTTTTCAATGAAGCATAACATCCATTCAATTTAGAGAAGACAAAAATCATAAAAAAACCATAAAAGAAATAGAAAAGAGAAGAATCTCCAACTTACATGGATGTATGTATGTATGTACACACACACATACACACACACACACACACACAAACACACGTGTGTGTGGGTGTATTTGTGCATTATTTCCTTTGGCTTGATGGTTTGAGGGTTCTACTCTTGTTTGAAACAAAAGTGGCCACCAATCTTTTAGAAGAGGGAAGGTCAAAAACTACTGAATTATGAGTAAAATTCACAGTTTTTGGCACTTGGGAGAGGCAGGGTAATAGTGCAAAACACTATTGAGTTTCAACAAAGGGTAAGGCTTCTATTTATAGGAGAAAGTGAGCTTCTAACCAAGCCAACTGATTCTAGAATTTTCCACATCAGTTTGGTCAATTTTTGATCATTTTTGTGTTAGTTTAATCCACTTTTTGGATCTAGTTGAAACAGGAGAGAGGAGAGATAAAAATATCTCATTATTTGGGAGTTTAAAACTCATTCAATCATGTGAAATAGGCGCCTCCTTCATGAGGGAAATTCCCCCATACTGAGGTGTCAAAAATGCATCATTTCACCTAAATATCTCTCTTTTTTAACTATTAACCTTGTCCTTAGTCAACTCTTCATCTTATGTGAGTATTTACTCATTTTTGGGGGATTTACCTTTTATTCTTCTATTTATCTCCTCCCTACATTTGGATGAATTTTATTGGTCTATAGGAAGCTTAATTTAAAATTTTGAAAAAATCTTGACCCCCAGGATAATGCCTCTTGAACAGATTATACTTAATTTCTAATGCACCTTCTGCAAATCTTTTTGAACTTCTGTTTCAGTGGAGCTTATTTTAATAAGATGAGATATTTTTCTATCCAAAAAAATATTTAAAAACTTAATTATCACTCTCTAGAAGATTTTCTCTCTCTCTAGGCCAAAACTGGTAAAAACAAGATCTTTTATATTTCTGAAGAGGGATTTGATTACAGGGGAAGATACTGGACATCTTGAGAGCTTGGGGAGGAGTCTTACAAGAGTGTTGTAGCTTATGGATTATGGCTTTATGCATTGTGTGAGATGGGACATGGCTTCCCTCTATGGTTAGGGTTTGACTAATACATTAGGGTTTGCTCCTGTGTGTGTGTGTCTCCTCTCCCTCTACCTGTTTTTCATCATGGTATCAGAGCCTAGTGCTCTCTATTAGGGTTTATGAGTGAGTGAGAGAAGAGGAAGAAGAAGCTGTGAAGAAAAGCTGTGGAGCTTGCCATTGGAGCTATGAAGCTTGGAGCACACCGATACGGCCTACTAGGTAAGGAAAACTAAACATCCTTGAGTGGATTGCAGGTGCAAAAACACAAACAATATCAGATTTGAGTTGCCCAAAGCAAAGAAAAATTTCTGTTTTGCAAGCTCTCCATTGAAGCTTGATTGTGGTGAATGTATGAGGCAAATGGTTGTAAATATGCAAAGATTCATGTATTTGGAAAATGGGAATGTGTTGGCAACTCATGTGCAAGCCCTAGAGTGAATTTGGAGTAAGTTTGATGCATTGAAGTGATTGGAAAAATACTGTTTTGAAGCCCTCACAAAAACAAAGAATAGAGGTTCAATTTTGATGCAACTGGAGCCAGTCTTTTGCAAAAATCAAAAAATTGGTGGCTTGGGTGCATGCCCAGGAGTGTTGGGAACCCACATATAGCTTCAATAGTCACAACCAACTCTCCAAATGCCTCCAATAGCAGGCGGTGCAGCCTAAAGGTCAGAAATAGGGCAGAATTTGCATAGTCTTGCATAGTGGAGGTCAAATACTAACCTGGTGGTTGATTAACCTCAAAATCTTCTTAGCAATAGTGTGATACACACAGAGGAGAAGGTTTCTATGAGGTTTGTTGGAGAAATTATCCACAACAGAATTTTCAGCCTTCATATGGTGCTAGAGGTGGTTGTGGATATACACCTCAGAGAGGCAGAGGTAATCCTCGTGGAAGAGGATGTTGGCAAGGCCAACAAGCATCTATGCAAAATGCGGAATGCCATTACTGTGGAAATCTTGGTCATATGGCACGTGACTATTACCGCCACAAACAAAATGATTTGAGAGGGGGTAGAGCACAACATGGTGGAAATTTTACACAACATAGTGGAAATTATGCAAATGGTGAAAATTTTGCATCAAGCAGTCATGATGGCAATGCAAATCACTTGTTTGCCATGAAACATGTCGTGGGATCTATGATGACACATGGTGACAGTGTGACGAGACTTGGTATATGGACTCTGGAGCATCAAACCATATGACTTGTCATGGCGAATGGTTTGAACATATGAAGCCAATGGATGTGAAAGGCTATGTGGAGACAGGTGATGATTCCCAACATGCTTTCACTCATGTTGGTATTGGTGATGCACAATGGTGAAACAGTCTATGTTAGATGTCTTGTATGTGCCTTCTATTACAAAGAGTTTGGCCTCAATTGGTCAAATGGTTGAACAAGGCTTACAGGTTCATTTCAACAAGCATGGTTGCTTCGTTGAGGATTTCAAAAATGGATGTAGAGTCATTGTTGCTAAAGGCAAGAAAAAAGGTAGGTTATTTAAGTTGGATGCTGGGATTCCTGAGCTGAAATCGGCTATGTTCTCTAAAAGCCGAAATGTGGTACAAAACATTGAAATGTGGCATAAAAGGATTGGACATGTGAACATACAAAGGTTAAAGAACATACAGGCAAGAGGCATTGTTGGTGGGTTGCCTAGATTCAAGTATGATGGGAATATGCATGTCTGTGATGCTTGCCAGTTTGGGAAGCAAGCAAGGTTACCATTTCCTAAAGAAGGCAACATGAGTAGCAGGCCACTTGAGATTGTTCATAGTGATATATGGGGTCCTACACAAAACCCATCCATTAAAGGCAGCTTGTATTATGTGACATTCATTGATGATTTCAGCAGAATGACTTGGATTTACTTTCTCAAAGAGAAGAGTGAAGTGTAGGGAAAGTTTATGGACTTCAAATCTTTTGCACAGAAGCAATATGGCTCTTGGTGGATAAAATGTTTGAGGCCAGATGGAGGTGGTTAATACACCTCACATGCTTTTGAGAACTTCTTAAGAAAGAATGGCATAAGAAGGCAGCTAACTTGCTGGTACACACCTCAGCAAAATGGTGTTGCTGAGAGGAAAAATAGAGTCATTGTGGTGATGTGGCTAGGGAAATGCTCATTGAAAAGAGCATGCCATACTAATATTGGGTAGAAGCATGTGCCACATCGGTGTATGTACTTAATAAGACACCCACAGCTGCCATACATTGAAGTACGTGACAGATGCGTCTTACAGGTTTTAGGCTAGACATTGGACACCTCAAAGTGTTTGGTAGCATAGCTTATGTGCATGTGCTAGATGACACTACAAGGGATCGGGCTCATACCTGCGCTCCTAGCCGCTAAAAATGACTTGTGAAAAAAAGTAGCGGGCCCGTGTATCAGCGCGTGTATCATCGCGGCCAGAGACATGCGTGTAAAAGCGCGTGTATAGGACCTCCCAAACGCGCTCATACACGGGTGTATACACGCGTTCTGTTCAGTTCAGATGTACTCAGACGCGTTGATACATGCGTCTATACACGTGTTTTTTTAATTTAGATGCGCTTATACACGCGTAATTGTTAGTTTTGACGCGTTTATACACGCGTATTTTACAGAGTATCCGCGTATATACACGTGATTTTTAGCAGTTCTGACGCGTTTATACACGGGAACAGCGAGCAAAAAAAAAATCCAGAGAGTTTTATTTGGTGCCTGAATACTGTTCCAGCATTCCAACACCCAATAACACTCTCTCGATTTTTTTTTTGTGCATTAGACCATCCACGAAGAACATATGCACGAGGAAAATTAAGACAAGAACGACATGAATGCATACATTGTCAATACACGATTCAAGACAGACATGAATGTAATACTATCGATTCAGGATTCAATATTACTATCAAAATTTCACACATATATACAAGGGAGTCCATATCTCGAAGTAGCCCATGGCTTCAGTTTACAAAAAAATATATACAACCACATCCTCAATATGGAATGTGATACTATAAGTCTGAGTACTACTCAGACCCAGATGATGACTCGGTGCTCCCTCCATGCTCCGATGAGCTCACATCGGTCGGAATGTCCGATGAGTAGTGCTCACGTCGTCCACCCTCTACAGTGGGGGCGGCGGGTGGATCATCAGCAGCTTGTGCCTGTTCAAGTAATATATAGTATATAAATGTATATATATGTAATTCAATAAACCAAAATCATTCGTTTAGAATTTTCAAGTACCTGTCGACCGTATGGTCTCATGGCCATCTCAAACTGCGCGTCCGTAATACGTCCCTCGGCTCTGAAGATGGCCCACGTGTCACGTCTGCTATGCTAGCGAGCATACGCAGTATCGTGGGTTGTGGGCTTCCTCCCCGTAACCCGTCACACTGTATCATAATCAACACAATTTGTAAGATTAAAACAATCATAGAATCAATGAATTAAGTAAACAATCAAATAAAGTGGCAAGATACTTACAAACTCTGCCTCCCATGACTCGACGTCGCCAGATCCGAAATGCGAAGACCCAATGGCCTCCATCTGGATCCGTCGTGCCTCCACATGTTGCCTGCTCTTCACGCCACCCTCTGCTCGTTTCTTTGCCTCCTTCCACTCGCGTTTGTGCGCAGTGGCAGGTTTCTCGGCAGGATAGCCACCCGCAGCTACATTTAGCCGGTCATCGTATGCGAGTTTTTTAAGGTGAGATCTTTTATTACTTAAGATCTCCCTTATTCGCATCCTTTCCCATACATCCGAGAATGTAGCATGTGGGGGATTGGGGTACCGACTATGTACAGCCTCTATCACCTCCCCAACTAATCGGCTATTTTGATCTTTAAATTTAATAAAATAATTTCTATATGAGTTTGATACTACCCCACGCATGTACTCCATTACCTCCCTCCCCCTCGCATCCATCACTATCTCGCCCCTATCCGTCACATCATAGCAGACCAATCTCTCCACCTCTCTCATCTCCTCCTCTTCCGAACTGTCTCCTCTAACTCTTCTCCCTCTATCTCCTCTCTCACCGCGTGCCCTACTACCTCCCCCACCTCCCCCACCAAAGCACCCGCCGCATCCTCCACTCCCACTCTTCCTACTGCTGCGGGTGGAGTCACGACTGGGGGATTGTCTACGTGACGGTGGCTGTGAGCCCTGACGTGTGACGGTGGCTCTGAGGGAGCATGTGATGGTGGCTGTGAGGGTGTGCGTGAGTGTGTCTGGGATGAGGTATGTCTCCTCGGTGGACGTGGAAGAGGAGAAGCTGCATGCCGTCTCGTCGGATTCGTAGGCATAGACGGCACTGGAGTGCCCTCGATACTCACGATAGGGGTATAGACACCAGGCAGGGAAGGAGGGGGATGGGCATACATATACTCTGTAAGCTCAACTGGACCAGGATGGCACCCAAAATGATTCAGCATCTCCATCAGCCAATTGCTGTACGCAAATGGATCGGATGAAGAACCTGGAATATCCATAAAGAACCTGCAAAAATAATCCTCATGTACATCATGGGCTGTCTCTTGACTCACACAAATATCATCATTCAAGTCAGTTGTGTTGCCTGCAAACCATAGAAACAGGAAACGCAGTCTCGTGTATACATCCGTGCAAAAACGCGTGTATAAACTCGTCAAAAAACGCGTGTATAAACCCGTCAAAAAACGCGTGTATACACCCGTCCAGAAACGCGTGTATATCCGCGTGAACATACTCTGCAGACAGGATACATGCGCTTTTACACGCGTTTCTACATGGGACCTGCGCAAAAAAAAAAATTTCAAAGGGACCGACCTCCGACAAAGTGTCCTTATAAAAGGTCCACTCTCACCCCTGTCAGAATCATTCACCCAATCGTGTGCACAGAAGCAAAAGGACTGAGACAAACCCAAAAAGCAAAGAGAAAATAGCATAAACAAATCTGAGGAAGGAGACAAGGCAAAGGACAAACTGACTCACCTCTGAAAAAGTGAGTCTTCTTTCTTGCTCGGTTTCCTCCCGTGTGTGCTCCTTCTCTGCTCCCTCCTTGCACTTAGGTTTCGTTTCTGTTGGAAGAGGCGAAAACGAAAGTAGTGTTGATATGTTAGTTCAAAATCTTTATTTGGGGAAGGCGGGCTATTTTTAGTTTAAAGAGACCGTCGCGTTTATAAACGCGTGTATCTTCGTGTGTATGATAATTTAGCTGCGTTTATACACGCGTTTTGTAGGAATTACCCGCGTTAATACACGCGTTTTTTAGGAAATAGCCGCGTTAATACACACAATTTTTAGGAAATAGCCGCGTCAATACACGCGTTTTTTATACTTTCATTAAAAACATATTATGATTTTGTGTTTTCTGGATTGTACATAGGATGTCATCAACCTCTTCAAGCAGTTCTGGAGAAGATGAGACAATGCGTCATCGTAATCGCGATGTGTGGTTGGGAAAACGGATCAAATGTATGTGTAATCAATGTCAAGGATGCATTGTACGAGCACGTTGAATTACCTTGAATCATATCTCCATGTATGGAGAATGGAATCAAACAGGTTTAGAGGTGAGTAGATGTAAATTGATGGTATTCAAATGACTCATGGTATCCAAATTAAATTAATAGAGTTGTAATATATAAACTCTAATTGAAGCAGGATGCAGTACCACACCCTAACATGGTGCCCTATGCGCGACGAGAGCACGCAAAGCGTTGACGAGATGATGCTGGAGCTTCGGGATCTATTGTCAGAGATGAGTGGGAAAGGGATGACAATAGCCTTGCACCCCACGAAGTTGTGGAAGAGGAGATGCTTGATGATATGGTGTGGAATCTTTTTAAGGATGATCCCAAAGGTATGGACGACGATGATATGGAACAAGAGCATCTTTACAAGGCTTCATCGACACCGGTGTTTGAAGGGTGCACATTCTCTGTTTTACGTGCTTCACTTGAACTACTCAATATACAAACAGTTTATGGATGGAGCAATGCAAGTCTTGACGCATTATTGAAGTAAGCATTCTAACTTACAAATTTGAATTAGTGGTTTAAGGTTTAAGATTTAAGACTAATTATAATTGATGATATTGAATGTAGGCTATTATCAAACATGCTTCCAAAGGAAAATAGACTACCCACCTCAAGAGACATAGCGAGGCGCTATGTGACATCTCTTGGAGGATTGGATTATGATCGCATACATGCATGCGTCAATGATTGCATTCTCTTTCGTGGGACGCATAAGGAGGCTCGACATTGTCCCACTTGTGGTGAAGCAAGGTATAGAACAGATATGAAGAGTTTTGATGTACCTCGTAAAGTCTTGCGACACTTTCCTATAATTCCTCGCATCAAACACATGTTCAAGTGCAAATCCATAGCAGAGCTCATGTCATGGCATTCCTCACATCGATCGAATGATGGCATGTGGAGAATTCCCGCAGACACTCCTGCTTGGAAGCATATTGAAGATGAGTGGCCTAGCTTTAAAACAGAGCCCAGAAACTTGAGCCTTCCACCATCAATGGCGATCAAGAAGGGACATCTTATGTTATCTCTTCTAATTCCAGGGAAACATAAAGTCAAGCATATGGATGTTTATCTTGAACCGTTGATTGATGAGTTGGAGGAACTATGGAGAGGTGTTGCGGTGGTGGACATTAGTAGGCCTTCCTCCTCTCGACACTTCGACTTAAAAGCAGTGTTGATGTGGACAATGCATGACTTTCCAGGATACAGCGATTGTTCTGGTAAGAATTCTAATTACCTCCCTACTCTAATACTATTGGCTATATATATTAATTATATATTGATCTTATTATTCTAACTTTTATTTATATTTTAACAGGTTTGAAAACATCGGGTAAACATGCATGTCCTGTTTGTGACCCTTCGTTAGTACATGAGTATGCTGACGGTTTGTGTAAGACCATATTCGATAATCATCATTGATTTCTCCCCTCAGATCATCCTAAATATGTTGCTAGTAAGAGTAACATTCCTCCACAAACACTTCGTGCAAAAGATTGGAAGCGTATTTGGGAGTCTACAACTATTCTTCCTCCAGATGGCATGAACAGGTATAGTAATGTTTTTTCAATCTTGTTTTGTGTAGTCTCTAATTGGATTAAAGGTCACATAGAGCAATCCCTTGTGTAGGTACTCCATTTTTTTTCGGCTGCCATATTGGACCCATCTTAAGATCAACCATCTTCTTGATCCCATGCACATCTTCAAGAATGCGGGACCTGGTATTTGGAAACATATTATTGGTAAACGAGACAATGTTAGCGTACGTGAGGACTTGCAGGTCGCAGGACGTATGCGTCAAGCTTGGCCACGAGAGGTGGGTGGGCACGTTTGTCTTCCGCCTGCACCATGGATTATATCAAAGAAAGAGGAGAAGCAGGTAAAGCAGGCCGTCACCACTTTGCGTACTCCCACTGGATGCATGAGATCATTGAAGGGAGCCTTTACAACCACTAAGAAAAGAGGCGTTGAGCAACTATATGGGTTGAAGTCCCACGATTGGCACAAGATGCTTCAAGTAAGTGTTTTCCAAGTCTTGTACGTTGAAATTAAATTTTGTAATGCCATAAACCATATATACATGTGCTCTTATGTGCGCAGTTCATACTACCTACTAGCATCGACCATTGTGCAAATAAGAGTTTGAAAAAATGTATTTATAAGATGGGCGAGCTTGTGAGGTATGTAAAACCCATGTCAGATCACCCTTCATTATACCTTGCAAAATGAACGTGCATGAGGTATAACGTACTATTTATTTATTTTTCAGATATGTTAGTTCCAAAGCAATTGATCCAGCCATGTTGGATGATGCGCGTGTTATGGCAGTGGAGGTGGTTTGTTTGGTAGAGAAGACTTTTTCGCGAACCATTCTCACAAGTTAACTACATCTCATTGTGCATTTAGTGGACGAAATCGCTTTATGTGGTACTGTGCATGCACGTTGGATGTTCTTCCTAGAGCGCTTCATGAAGACCTTAAAAGACTTTGTGAGGCAAAGTGCAAGGCCTGAAGGAAGCATGGCCGAGGGTTGGTTGATACAAGAGTCTCTTGTATATATTTCAGAATTTCTTGGTCAGGTGGATAGCTCTTTGCCACCACGACTATGGAGCAATGAAGAGGACTTGAGGATGACCTCTATTGTGCCTCAAGGAAAAGGACAGAGTAAAGTAATGACAGAACATTGATTGATGATCTCAATTTCACTTGTATCCTTAACAGTGATGTGATGAGCAGATGGGTTACAAGATATGAGGATGCAAAGACAAAAAGGCAAGCAGAAAGAGCTCTCTTTCGGAGGCAACATGGCTCTCGGAAGGCATACCCTAAGCATCTAGCAACACTTCCGAATGATATCCATGTTGATTGGTTGCATGAGGAAATGGAGAGAGCAGAGAGCGACGAGGGGCTGCATATCACGGCGGAAGAATGGGAGTATGCACGAGGATGCATGTTAAAGGTACATAGAACTAATGTTTTGCATTAGTTGTAAGTGATTTACTTTTAATATTTATTCACATTGCTTACACAAATATTGCTTCTATTTTGGTCCAGTGCACTATGTTCAATGCTATATGGTGTGAAGGCAAGCATTTTCGAACACAAAGAATTGATGAAAAGAGAAATACACAAGATTGCGGTGTCATTAGTAGCTTTGAGGGAGCTAATGGAAAAATGGATGATTATTGTGGCATAATCCAAGACATATTTAGGCTTGACTTTCGTCGCTTCTTTGTGTATGTTTTGGATGTCAAATGGCAAATGAACGTGGTGGAAAAAGGGCCTGATGCAACGATAAAACGCCATGCAAGTGGCTATGTAACTATTGACTCTACAAAGTTTTGGCAAACAAAGAAAGATAGGCTCGTATTGCCACAACAATGTGAGCAGGTATGCATTTTTTTACTAATGTGTTTCATGTACATATATATCTAAGCTCGCGTACCCCTTGACTTTTGATATGCTAATTAATTACTGTACTATGTGTATTTGAGTAGGTTATCTATCTACCAATGGTGCATGACATTAAATGGTGGAACGTCATCCCTATTGCACCACGTTCCAAAGTGATGTATAATACATTCACTGATATGGAGCATATGGAGGATGTAACAAGCCGCAATGAAGATGATGTCGAACATGCCAATGAAGATGTTGTGATCGATGATCAAGAAATAAGAGATGATCATGATAATGAGGATGAGCGTGCCATTTCTCATGATCATGAGAATGACCCTACCATTGAGGATGATAGTGATGTTGATGAGGATGATCAGGACATCGATACCATTATCAATGGAGTACAGAATATCGATAGTGGAATAAATTTAATCGTAGCCTTACAAATTGATCAAATGGATATTGATGTTGATCGTTTGGCAAGGATGGATCTTATTGAAGATGAGATCGAACCCTAACCAATCCGTCACTGTACGTTCTAAATTGATGACATTTCTATCATCTCATATGCATGATTTATTTTTGAATATATTTCATTGTTGTAAATGCATGTAGTGGGATTATGTAATGATGTATACTGTAATGTACTATGAGATGGTTTAAAGAAAATAGTTCTTAATTATGTAAAGGAATTCAGTTTTTCTTCAGTTTTTTTTCAGTTTTTCTTTACCATGCGTGTATTAATCCGTGTATGGTGGCGTGTATTAATCCGTGTATGGTAGCGTGTATTAATCCGTGTATGGTAGCGTGTATAGATGCGTGTATTATTGCGTGTATATAAACGCATTTATACACGCGTTGATAAATGCAAATATACACGCAAACTTAAATGATAAAATACACGCGCCCGATTCTATTCAAATACAGGCGCGACCATACACGCGCTCGTAATTTATTGCGTGTATGAAACGCGTGTATGGCAGCATTGTCTTGTAGTGTGAGAGAAGGAAGAAGCTAGATCCTAAGGTAGAAAAGTGCATTTTTGTTGGGTATGCATAGTGTCGCAAGGCATATAAATGTTACAATCCACATACTAGGCAAGTGGTTATCTCACGAGATGTGGTGTTTGATGAACTTTCTAGTTGGTACAAGGCAAAGGATGAGGGTGTCATTGATTCCATTGATGCTAATGTGCATGTGAACTTGCCACCATAGAGACAAGTTCTATTTCTATGTATGGGTCAGCAGAGTTTGAGAGTAGCACTATACGTCCATGGTCAGGATGCTTGAGACATGAGAGTGTGAGCACTGCGAGTAGTGCTGTGTGGATAGGGAAAAAGAAGGTTGAAGGAATTGGCATTACAGGTTATGAGTCGTCAAGTTCAAAAAGTTTGGATGAGGAACTTGGCATACCAGTTTTACGCACACCAGTAGGTGCAAGGCAGGATAGATATGTTCCTTCACATGCTAGAGTGACAGGTGTTCAGAGTGATCTGCATGCATTGTGGAGATCCCAAAGGGTCAGGTATCCAGTTGATAGGTTGACATATCATGACTTTGCTATGCATTACACATATATGACCTCTTCGGTGAAGCATGTGGAACCTACATGCTATACAGAAGCTATTGGGAAGCATGTATGGGAGAAGGCAATGGATGTTGAGATGGATGCATTGGTCCATAATGAAACTTGGGATTTGGTTGCCTTACCACACAAGGCAAAAATGTCATTGGTTGCAAATGGGTTTATAAGGTGAAATGCAAATTAGATGGTTCCATTGAGCGCCATAAAGCGCGGTTGGTAGCTAAGGGTTATGCACAAACCCAAGGCTTGGAATATGATGAAACATTTAGTCCAGTTGTAGAGATGGGAACAGTGAGAGCAGTCATTGCTATGGCTACTTCAAATGGTTGGGAAATGCATCAAATGGATGTGAAAAATGCATTTCTAAATGGTGATTTACAAGAGGAAGTTTATATGGCACAGCCACAAGGATATGTACACCCGAGGTACCCCACTCATGTATGCAGGTTAAAGAAAGCATTGTATGGTTTGAAGCAAGCACCTCGAGCTTGGAGTGATAAGATAAGTTGATATCTTTTTTCCCTTGCATTTCAGGTTTCTTCAACAGATTCTTCACTCTATATGAAGAAAACAGATCATGGGATTGTCTTACTTGTCATCTGTGTGGATGACTTGATTGTCACGGGAGATCATGCTACAGATTTTATGCTTGTCAAGAAGGCATCGAGTGGGCAGTTTGATATGAAAGACTTAGGTGAATTGAGATATTTTCTTTGGATTGAAGTTATCAAAGACCATGCAGGGACATGGTTAGTGCAATGCCTATATGCATTGGATATGTTGGCAAAATATGGGATGACAGGGTGTAAGCCAATGAGTACACCTTTGGAGCAGAATGTGATGCTGCAAGCTGATTTTGGTGAAGAGTTGGATGATCCATCTATGTACAGAAAGATGGTTGGCAGTCTTATTTACATGACTATGACACAACCGGATCTCAGTTATGTTGTGGGGCTAGTAAGCCAATTTATGTAGAGCCCCAAAAACCTCATTTGGATGCTGTGAGATGCATTATACACTATGTAAAGACCACTGCACATTATGGTCTTCTTTATGAGCATGGTAAAGGGTTGGATGTACATGGCTACACAGACACAGATTGGAAAGCTCGTATGATAGGAGGTCTACTAGTAGTTATGCCTTTACATTTGGAAGTGTGTTGTGGGGTGAGTTGGAGCCGTAATAAGTAACCTACTATTGCTTTGTCTAGTACAGAGGCTGAATACAGGGGTACAGCCATAGTTATATGTAAAGGAGTATGGTTAAAGAGTCTCTTGGTGGCTGATTTGGGTAAGCCTACTATTGATGGCAAGGTTGTCATTCATTGTGACAACATGAGCAGCATACAATTCCAAGAATTTAGTTTTTCATGTTCGGACCAAACATATACAGGTCCACTATCATTTTTTCAGAGAGAAAGTGTTGGATGGTACAATGGATTTGCAGTATGTGAAGACTGAAGAGCAGGTGGCCGTCATCTTTACAAAGCCACTTAGTAGGGAGAAGTTTGAGTACTTCCGTACTATGTTGGGAGTACATGGGATGAGCTTGAGGGGGAGTGTTGAGAGCTTTGATAGCCCAAGCTCATCTACATCTTCATCTATGGAAGTACATCATGAGCTTGAGAGGGGCTGTTGAGATTCAAGCTCGATGTCAGCTTATGCCAGTTGCACTTTGTGTTGGCATGTTAGATAGTAACATGCGTGAGACATAAATGATCGCATCCAGCTGGTCACAGTGTGTGGATAGTAGCTAGCGTTAGCTATGTGTGGACACAACACAAGTAGAGTGTTGTAGCTTATGGATTATGGCTTTATGCATTGTGTGAGATGGGACATGGCTTCCCTCTATGGTTAGGGTTTGACTAATACATTAGGGTTTGCTCCTGTGTGTGTGTCTCCTCTCCCTCTACCTGTTTTTCATCATCCATTTTGTGTGCTTTTGATAACTCTGATACCATGTGAAGGAAAAAGGATGCAAGGACCAAATGTACGAGAGATCTGAGCAAAACAAAATAGCAAAGCAGAAGCACAGTTGATGATGAAGGCTCACGTCAATGTTAGGCAAAGCACTCCGAGAGGTGATCGGTGGATGCAGAGGCACTCCAAGAAGGTAGTGGCAATGGAAGATGAGGTGATACAGGCTCTAGTGACAAGGGTGCTATGATACCTAAGGTCGGGTTGTTGCAAGATCAGGGTGTCCAGTTTTGTCTAATTGGGACAATGCTTGGAGAACAAATTTGGGGGGGGCAAGGTACGTCAAATGAGATCAAGAAACTAATAGAGAATAAAGATGCACTCAAATTAACTAAAGATAACTTAAATTAATATAAATTAGTCTAATTTATCAAAAAATATGATGAAATGATTAATAAATGATCTTTTCATACTTAGAGTGATGTAATTTTTTTTCCATAGTTACAAGTGTTGAGATTCAAGCTCGATGTCAGTATGTGCCAACTGTGCTATGTGCTGGCATGTTAGGTAGGAACATGTGTGAGACATAAATGACCGCGTCCAGCTAGTCATAGTGTGTGGACACTAGCTAGGGTTAGTAGTGTGTGGACACATCACAAGTGTGTCTTGTGTATTATGGATTATGGCTTTATGTAGTGTGTGAGAAGGGAGATGGCTTCCCTCTATGGTGAGGGTTTGCAATATACATTAGGGTTTGCTCCTGTGTGTGTGTCTCCTCTCCCTCTACCTGTTTTTCATCATGGTATCAGAACTTGGTGCTCTCTATTAGGGTTAATGAGTGAGTGAGAGAAGAGGGAGAAGAAGCTGTGAAGCTTGCCATTGATGCTATGAAGCTTGAAGCACACCGATTTCTATCAGATTGGAGAGTTTGGCCTACCGAGTAAGGACTACTAAACACCCTTGAGCGGATTGCAGGTGATTCAAGCACAAACAAGACAAATTAGGGTTGCCTTAAGCAAAAGAAAATTCTAGTTTTTTGCAAGCTTTCCATTGAAGCTTGGAAGCGGTGATGTATGGTGAAAATAGATGCAAATCTGATAAAGAAACATGTATGTGACAAGGATGAAAGTATTGGCAACTCCTGTGCAAGTCCTACACCGATTTTGGAGCAAATATGATGCATTTGAGTGATTAAAAATCACTGGTTTTGAAGCTCTCACAAAACAGAGAAAAAGAGGTCAACTTTTGATGAAATTAAACCAAGTTTTTGGTAAAAATCAATCCATTGATGGGTTACACACACGCCTTAGTGTGTTAGGCACTCATATACACCATCAATCGACACTTTAATTAGCCCAAAATCCCTCAGGAGCAGGCGGCGCAGATCTACAACAGAAAACAGAGTATTTTCACATAATTTTGATGCGAGGAGGCCAAATACTACTTGTGTGATTGATAACTTCCAAAATTGGCTTAGCAATTGGTTGGTACATACACTTGAGAAGGTTGCTACATGATTGGTTGGAGCAATTATGCCTTATGGAGCTGGAAATGAGCTGATTAAACAGGCTGTCTATTGTCATTAGTGAAACAAAGTGTGATTAATCGGCTAATTACTCTCTCATCTTAAACAATTGGTCTAATTGATTTTACATGGAGTTGGTGGACATCATTGCTAAGCTAATGAATGCATGGTCTCTCAATTTGGACAAGAATTGAAGAAATTAGAGCAATTCTCCTACTAGTTTTTTTGGTTTTTTTGGTTTTTCTCAAAACAAAGAAGGGGGTTTGACAAAATTGATATGTACGCATCTTGGTTGGTGTTGATATGCAACATTGAGCTTGTTTGGGTGTCAATGCAAGTTATCCACACTTGATTAAATCACTACATTGCAATTTGGAACCTTGGAAAGCGTGCCAAAATAGGGTACCTTGGACTGCGTATGCCAGTTCATTTTTGGCATCAAAATTGAAGTTTGTTGACTACTTTGGAGTATCTGGAACACTTATAGGAGTGTGGTTGAGCTGAGGAAGGCTCGTTTTTATATTTGGACGTGTGTGGAAGGTGCATTTGCATTGAGCAAATATGTCGGATAATCTAGTACAAATTGTGGGTGAAAAATTGGATAGGAAGAACTTCCAGGCGTGGAAGTACAGGATCAAAAGTTTTCTGAAGGAAAAGGTTTTTGGAATCTTATTACAGGTGCTGAGGAACTACCCCGAAAACCTACACATCAACAGGTTATAGCTCACAAGCAATGGTCAGAAAGAGCATACAAAGTGTTGCATTATCTATCTATATGTATTTCGGATGCTATACTCATACATATACATGATTCGGAGAATCCCAAGGATGCATGGGATACATTGGTAAAGCTGTTTGATACAGACACTAGTGCTCGCAAGTCTCAATTTTACGACAACAGATTCATAATGTGAAACGGAATCGAAGGAGCTTATGTACAAGAGATAAAGAAGTATGAAGATGCATTGGCAACAATCAATGCCCCCATGCCTGATGATGATTTGGTAGACATTACCTTGTGTGGTCTTGGCAAGGAGTATAAGTCTTTTGATACATCCATCTCGATTTGGAGTATAGGTTTACCAGACTTTGATGAGTTGGTTTCACTCTTGCTGGTTGAGGAAATCAAACTCAGTGACTCCTTTCATGAGATGCATCTACTAGCCATGATGATAATGGCAGAAATCAGGCTTTCTATTTACAAAGAGGGTTTAGAGAGGCAGGGGGAGATTCGCATCACATGGCCGTTGGTAATGGTCGTGGATGGTAGGATAGGTCACCACAATAATTTTCAGCCTACATATGGTGCTAGAGGTGGTCGTGGATATACACCTCAGACAAGCAGAGGTAATCCTCGTGGTAGAGGACGTTGGCAAGGCCAACAAACATCTATGCAAAATGTGGAATGCCATTATGCACAACATGGTGGTGGAAATTATGTGCATCAAGCAGTAATGATGGCAGTGGAAATCACTTGTTTTTGCCATGAAACATGTTGTGGGATCTATGATGTCGAATGGTGAAAATGATGACACTTGGTATATGGACTCAGGAGCATCAAACTATATGACTTGTCATGGTGAATGGTTCGAGCATATGAAGCCTATGGATGTGAAAGGCTATGTGGAGACAGGTGATGATACCCAACATGCTATGTGAAAGGCTATGTGGAGACAGGTGATGATACCCAACATGCCATTACACATGTTGGAAGTGTACCATTGGTTATGCACAATGGTGAAACAAAGTCTATGGCAGATGTCTTGTATGTGCCTTCTATTACAAAAAGCTTGGCCTCAATTGGTCAAATGGTGGAACAGGGATTACAGGTTTGTTTCAATGAGCATGGTTGCTTCGTTGAGGATTTCAAAAATGGATGTAGAGTCATTGTTAGGTAGGAAAGAAGGTAGGTTATTTAAGCTAGATGCTGGGATTCCTGAGTTGAAATCAGCCATGTTCTCTAAAAGTCGAAATGTGGTACAAGACATTGACATGTGGCATAAAAGGATTGGGCATGTAAACATACAAAGGTTAAAGAACATGGAGGCGAGAGGCATTGTTAGTAGGCTGCCTAGATTCAAGTATGATGGGAATATGCATGTTTGTGATGCCTATCAGTTTGGAAAGCAGGCAAGGTTACCGTTTCCTAGAGAAGGCAACATGCGTAGCAGGCCACTTAAGATAGTTCATAGCGATGTATGGGGTCCTGCACAAAACCCATCCATTAAAGGCAGCTTATATTATGTGACATTCATTGATGATTTCAGCAGAATGACTTGGATTTACTTTCTCAAAGAGAAAAGTGAAGTATTGGGAAAGTTTACGGACTTCAAAGCTTTTGCGAAGAAGCAATATCGCTCCTAGATAAAATGTTTGAGGACAGATGAAGGTGGTGAATACACCTCACATGCTTTTGAGCATTTCTTGACAAAGCATGGCATAAGAAGGTAGTTAACTTGCAGGTATACACCTCAGCAAAATGGTGTTGCTGAGAGGAAGAATAGAGTCATTTGTGAAGTGGCCAGGGCAATGCTCAATGAAAAGAGCATGCCAGACTATTATTGGGCAGAAGCATGTGCAACTGCAGTGTATATACTTAATAAGACACCCACAATAGCCATACATGGAAGTACGCCAGAGATGCGGCTTACAGGTTTTAGGCCAAACATTGGACACCTCAAAGTGTTTGGTTGCATAGCTTATGTACATGTGCTTGACGAGAGAAGGAGGAAGTTGGATCCTAAGGCAGAAAAGTGTGTGTTTGTTGGTTATGCATAGGATCGCAAGGCATATAAATGTTACAATCCACAAACTAGGCAAGTGGTTATCTCACGAGAAGTGGTGTTTGATGAATTGGCTAGTTGGTACAAAGCAAAGGATGAGGGTGTCATTGATTCTCTTGATGCTGATGTGCATGTGTACTTGCCACAAGAAAGTTTTATTTCTATGTCTGGGCCAACAGAGTCTAAGAGTAGCACTATACGTCCATGGTCAGGATGCTTGAGACATGAGAGTGTGAGCACTGGGAGTAGTGCTATGGATAAAGGGAAAAAGAAGGTTGAAGGAATTGGAATTACAGGTTATGAGTCGTCAAGTTCAGAGATTTTAGATGAGGAACTTGGCATACCAATTTTACGCACACCTGAGGTGCAAGGCAGGATAGATATGTGCCTCCACATGCTAGAGTGATAGGTGTTCAGAGTGATCCGCATGCATTGCGGAGATCCCAAAGGGTCAGGTATCCAGTTTGACAGGTTGACATATCGTGATTTTGCTATGCATTACACATATATGACCTCTTTGGTGAAGCATGTGGAACCTACATGCTATACAGGAGCTCTTGCGAAGCATGTATGGGAGAAGGCAATGGATGTTGAGATGGACACATTGGTTCATATAATGAAATATGGGATTTGGTTGCATTACCAGAAGACAAAAATGTTATTGGTTCAAATGGGTTTACAAAGTGAAATGCAAGTCAGATGGTTCCATTGAACGCCATAAAGCGAGATTGGTAGCTAAGGGTTATGCACAAACCCAAGGCTTGGACTATGATGAAACATTTGGTCCAGTTGCAAAGATGGGAGCAGTGAGAGAAGTCATTGCTACGGCTACAACAAATAGTTGGGAAATGCATCAAATGGATGTGAAAAATGCATTTCTAAATTGTGATCTACAAGAGGATGTTTATATGGCACAACCAAAAGGATATGTACACCCAAGATATCCCACTCATGTATGCAGATTAAAGAAAGCATTATATGGTCTGAAGCAAGCACCTCGTGCTTGGAGCGATAAGATGAGCCGATATCTTATCTCCCTTGGATTTTAGGTTTCTACAGAGCAGATTCTTTGCTCTATGTGAAGAAAATAGATCATGGGATTGTCTTACTTGGGATTGTCATCTATGTGGATGACTTGATTGTCACACAGGAGATTATGCTAGATGTTATGCATGATGTCAAGAAGGCATTGAGTGGGCAGTTCGACATGAAAGACTTGGGTGAATTGAGATACTTTCTTGGAATTGAAGTGATCAAAGACCATGCAGGGACATGGTAAGTGCAACGCCAATATGCATTGGATATGTTGGCAAAATATGGGATGATAGGGTGTAAGCCAATGAGTACACCTTTGGAGCAGAATGTAAAGCTACGGGCTGATTTTGGTGAAGAGTTGGATGATCCATCTATGTATAGAAAGATGGTTGGAAGCCTTATTTACATAAAAATAACATGCCAGGATCTCAGTTATGCTGTGGGGCTAGTAAGCCAATTTATGCAAAGCCCCAGAAAACCTCATTTGGATGCGGTCTCAAGACACATTAGACGCATTATGCGATATGTAAAGACCACTGCACATTATGGTCTTCTTTATGAGCATGGTAAAGGCTTGGGTATACATGGCTACACAGATGCAGATTGGGCAGGTAGCTGGTATGACAGGAGGTCTACTAGTGGCTATGCCTTTACACTTGGAAGTGCCGTGGTGAGTTGGAGTAGCAAGAAGCAACCTACTGTTGCTTTATCTAGTACAGAGGCTCAATACAGGGGTGTAGCCACCATTGCTACATGTGAAGGAATATGGTTAAAGAATCTCTTGGCTGATTTGGGTGAGCCTATTGATGGCAAAGTTGTCAGTCATTGTGACAACATGAGAAGCATACAGTTGACGAAGAATCCAGTGTTTCATGCGCGGACCAAACACATAGAGGTCCATTATCACTTTGTAAGAGAGAAAGTGCTGGATGGTACAGTGGATCTACAGTATGTGAAGACTCAAGAGCAGGTGGCTGATATCTTTACAAAGCCACTTAGCAGGGAGAAGTTTGAGTACGTCCGTACTATGTTGGGAGTACGTGGGATGAGCTTGAGAGGGGGAGTGTTGACAGCTTTGATAGCCCAAGCTCATCTACATCTTCATCTATGGCAGTACATCATGAGCTTGAGAGGGAGTGTTGAGATTCAAGCTTGATGTCAGTATGTGCTAACTGTGCTATGTGTTGGCATGTTAGGTAGGAACATGTGTGAGACATAAATGATTGCGTCTAGCTGGTCATAGTGTGTGGATTTTAGCTAGGGTTAGTAGTGTGTGGACACAACACAGAGTGTGTCTTGTGTATTATGGATTATGGCTTTATGCATTGTGTGCGAAGGGAGATGGCTTCCCTCTATGGTTAGGGTTTGCAATATACATTAGGGTTTGCTCCTGTGTGTGTGTCTCCTCTCCCTCTACCTGTTTTTCATCAACAAGTACCCTAGTCCCTATAGATTTTAGATGATTTAATTCAAAATGTAATATTAGTAATTAAATTATTAATATTTGCAAGTCTTCTGATAGCCTAGAAGAATTTTAGAAAAGATATCATTGAAATTTCAACCATTGGATTTGCAATTTTGACTAACCACCACATTCTATTAATGTCTCGTTATCTACCACTCTTTTGATCTACAATATTGAGAGCATTTTAAATTGTAGTTATTGTGGGTACAAAAAGTGCCATATATTATAACACTTGAAAGACCTTGAAATATTTAACAAAAATAGACAAATAGCTTAAACGTTTCTCAAAAAATCAAGTTAAGCTCTATATTGTGTGAAGATCTAAGGTCCAAAGTGGGAATCTCATATGAGTTTATATGTAAAAGATATTAGAATTGTATGGAATCAATCCAAATTTGGAACATGGTGTATACATTGCCTTTGTACCTAAGAAAATGAGAAGATTTGACTATCTAATGCTTAATCAGATTATGCAACTTTATTCCCAAATTTGCATGTAATGTTTTAAAAGAAAAACTTGAAAGGAAATTCCTTCATTAGCTAGGAGAGATTAGCCACTACAAGTAAACAAATGCCTATTGTTTTTTTACTATTTATAGGGTGCCTAAGTGGACAAAACTGGGCACCCTGATCTTGCAACCACCCGATGGTAGATGAAGACCAGAGAGGGTTGCATCCCGAGTGTAGTACCATTCACGTACCAAAACTGGGCACCTTGATCCTGCAACCACGCGATGGTAGATGAAGACCAAAGAGGGTTGCATCCCGAGTGTAGTACCATTCAGGTACCATAGCACCCTTCTCACCAGAGTTTGCATCATCATCTGCATCATCATCACTTCATCTTTTACTTCCCACTACCACCTCTGAGTGCCTCGGCATCCCATTGATGTTTACATCACCCTTGTAACCAGAGCTTGCACCGATGAAGAGCAGAGATGGCTGTAGTCCCCAGTGGTACGAGTTTCGATGATAAGGGTGCTACAATACCTGAGGGATGGTGACGCGAAGAGAGTGCTGACGTCCCGAGTGGTGTCAATGGTGAAGATAACTAGAGAGGGATGTCGTCTCCATGATGTGAGGTGTTGAGCAGAGATGGCTGATATCCCGATGTAAACTGTAGAAGAAGCAAAGATGGCTTCCATCCCAATGATTTGAGATGGTGAGTAGAGATGTCATGTGTACGCTCGTGCCATGGCTTAATCTTTAGCATGAACTGTCTATATCCCTGATCATTAGTAGAAGCATATTCATCATCAGCATGGTCTATAGCATCATCATCATCAGCACCATAGCATCAGCAGCATCACATCAAAATCATCATCTTCATTTGCAGCAGCATACAGTGCATGAGCCTGGTATACTGTTGGTGGCAGCCAATAGTGATGTCGAGGTTACAACAATTACCATAAGGGGCAATAGAAAGGCATGGGATGTGACTAGCCATAGTGAATTGCAACAGTGAATAAAGCCAATCGGCATTTGTTTGTCCACTCAAAGTTGGCCGACTTGCTGTCTACTAGCTGACTGGTCCTTAGACAACATATATATGTAAGATTCCTCCCTCTAGCTTTTGAAGTGTGTAGGTGTAAGAACCTTCCCTTCTGATCTTATAGTTATTCCCCTCTATGAAATAAAAGAAAGATCCTGTTTTACCCTGTTTTGGCCTGGAGAGAGAAAATGTCTAGAGGGAGGTAATTCAAAATTGAGATATTTTTGGATATTAAAATTCTCCTAGTGTCTAAAATGGTTTCCCCTGAAACAGAAATTCAAAAAAAACTTTCCAATGTGCAATTGGAATTAATTAAAAATAGGTATAAAGGACCTTAGCCTAAGGGTCCGGATTTTCAAATTTTTTTGGATTATGGTGGTCCAATTAAGGTTCCTATGGACCAATAGATGAAGAGTGGACTAAGGACCAAAGAAAAGAATTAAAAAACTGAATTCTGACACCTCACTGTGGGGATCTCCCCTCATGAATTAGGCACCTTTTTCTCATCATTACTCCCAATTTTTAATCAATAAAATGAGATATTTTCATCTCTCTTCTCTCCTATTTCAAACTAGATCCAAAAAGTAAGCTGAACTGACCCAAATATGGTCAAAAATTGACCAAACTAATCTAGAATATTCTAGAATTATTTTGCTTGTTTAGAGGCTCACTTTTTCCTAAAAACAGAAGCCTCCCCCTTTGTAAAAGCTTAATGGTGTTTATGCACTATTACTCTGCTCCTAACCTGGGCCATCTAGATTGAATTTTTTAATAATTCAATTGTTTTTGGCCTAATCCTCTCCAAAGTGAATTGGTGGCCATTCTTGCTTCAAACAAGAGTAGAACCCTTAATCCCTCAAGCCAAAGGAGAGCTTACAAGCTCCATGTAAGATAATTTTCTTACTTGTTCAATGAAGAATCTATGGTTTTCTTAATTTTTATGTTTTGTAGACGTTGAATTAAATTCAAATGCTATGCCTTTGATAAAAAGGCCACCCCCTTCTCCTCTTTACATTCCAACCTTTCTCAATCCTAGAAAGATTAACTAAAGGATAAATTAAGCTCTTCTTATTGTTTACTCTCTTGAATTAACAAAATTGTGTAGATTAGAGTTCTATAAATCTAATTTGGGTTAATTTAAGCTAAATAAAGAATGATAAAAATGAGAAATGGTGAGCCATATAAAGAGGTTATGGTAAAATTTTCCAAATTTTTGTGGAAAAGAAAGTTTGTTTTTATGTTATTCCAAAAGAGTAATTCCCACCATTTTTGCATCTAAAAGAAATATTATAATTACTCCATGTACATATTCACCTATGAATATGCATGGATATCACTCATGTTAATTATTAAATTTGATTTCTATGCATAGAAAGATGCATAAAGGAATTTTTTTATTACAAAAGTGTTATTCTCATTAAATTTGATTTTTATGCATACAAAGATGCATAAAGGTTTTTTTTTTTAATTACAAAAGTGTTATTCTCATTGAATTTAATTTTTATGCATAGAAAGATGCATTAAAAAAAATATTACAAAAGTGTTATTTATATTAAAATTGATTTTTATGCATAGAAAGATGCATAGAGGAACTTTTTTATTACAAAAGTGTTATTCTCATTAAATTTGTTTTTTATGCATAGAAAGATGCATAAAAGAATTTTTTTATTACAAAAGTGTTATTCTTATTAAATTTGATTTTTATGCATAAAAAGATGCATAAAGGACTTATTTATTATAAAAATGTTATTGTTATAAAAATTAATTTTTATGCATAAATAGATGCATAAAGAAATTCTTTTTATTTTAAAAGTGTTATTCCTATTAAATTTGATTCTATGCATAAATAGATACATAAAAGGAATTTTTTTATATAAAAGTGTTATTCCCATTGAAGTTGATTTTTATGCATAAACAGAGAGATGTGAGGTGAATAGATTTGTTGAGATGTGATGTGAATCAGATAGATGTGAATGGATGGATGGATGGGATGTGATGTGAGGTGAATAAATGTGCTAAGATGTGATGTAAATCAGATAGATATGAATGAATGGATGAGATGTGATGTGAATCAGATATATATGAATGAATGGATGATATATGATGTCATGTGAATCAGGATGTAAATGAATGATATGGGATGTGAGTGGATGATATGTGATGTCATGTGAATCAGGATGTAAATGAATGATATGGGATGTGAGTGGATGATATGTGATGAAAATAGATGTGAATGTGTATGTGAAAATGGATATGGATGTGTATGTGAAAATGGATATGGATGTGTATGTGAAGTGTAAGATTCCTCCCTCTGGCTTTTGAGGTGTACAGGTGTAAAAATCTCCCCTTTTGATCTTATAATTATTCCCCTCTCTGAAATAAAAGAAAGATCATGTTTTACCCTGTTTTGGCCTAGAGAGAGAAAATGTCTAGAGGAAGGTAATTCAAAATTGAGATATTTTTTGATATAAAAATCCTCCTAGTGTCTAAAATGGTTTTCCCTAAAAAAGATATTCAAAAAGAAATTTTTAATGTGCAATTGGAATAAATTGAAATCAGGTAAAAAGGACCTTAGCCTAAGGGTCCAGATTTTTTAATGTGCAATTTTTAATGTGCAATTGGAATAAATTGAAATCAGGTAAAAAGGACCTTAGCCTAAGGGTCCAGATTTTTTGAAATTTTTTAATTAAGGTTCCTATGGACCAATTAGATTAATCCAAATTTAGGGAGGAGATAAATTGAAGAATAAAAGGAAATCCCCCCAAAAATGAGTAAATACTCACATAAGATGAAGAGTTGACTAAGGACAAGGTTATTAGTTTAAAAAAGAAGAGATATTTAGAAGAAATGATGCATTTTGGACACCTGAGTGTGGGGCAATTTCCTTCATGAAGGAGGATCCTATTTCACATGTGTGGTTGAGTTTTAAACTCAAAAATAATGAGATATTTTCATCTCTCCTCTCTCCTGCTTCTTCAACTAGATCCAAAAAGTAAGCTAAACTGACCTAAAAATGATCAAAATTGACTCAACTGATTTGGAAAATTCTAGAATCAGCTTGCTTGGTTAGAGGCTCACTTTTTCCTATAAATGAAGCCTCCCCCTTTGTAAATGGTTAATAGTGTTTTATGCACTGTTACTCTACTCCTCCCCAGAGCCAAAAACAATGAATTTATTGATAATTCATTAGTTTTTGACCATTTCCTCTTCAAAAGAATTGGTGGCCATTCTTGTTGCAAACAAGAGTAGATCCCTCAAACCATCAAGCCAAAGGAAAGCTCACAAAAATTCATGTAAGCTAGAAATCCTACTTTTTCTTTATTCCATTTAATGGTTTTCTAATTTTTGTTTTCTTTAAAATGAAAAATGATGCTATGCCTTCTTGGAAAGGCTTTCCCCCTCTCTTCATTCTTGAATTCAGCCTTTCTTTATCCTAGATGTGTGATCAAATTGTTAGAATTAAACTTTTCATATTGTTTCTCTTTTTAAAAAGTGGAATTTGATTAGTTTAAAATGCTTTAAACCATTTGGGATAATTTCTAAGTAACTTGAAAATGAAAAAAATTGAAAAATGGTCAGCCATACAAAGGAGGTCATGGTAAAATTTTCTGAAATTTTGTGAAATAAGTTTTATCTTTTATTATTCAAAAAGAGTAATCCCCACCGCTTGTGTATTCTAAAAGTGTTATTTTTATTCTATGCATAGAAAATGCATATTAGAAATATTTTTATAATAAAAGTGTTATTTTCATTAGAATTAATTTCTATGCATAGAAAGATGCATATTGGAAATATTTTGATTATAAAAGTGTTACTTTCATCAAAATTGATTTTTATGCATAAATAGATGCATAAGAGATTTTTTATTATAAAAGTGTTACTTTCATCAAAATTGATTTTGATGTGGATGGATGAGTGGATAATGTGGATTGATGTGGATGGATGAGTGGATAATGTGGATTGATGTGGATGATGTGGATGGATGTATGGATTATTGTTTGGGACATCATAGCATAGCGGAGGCTACACTCCAACCCACACACTTATCAATCCGTGAATGCAACCCGGTTAGCGCATAGAGGCTATCCCGAATGGGAGAAGAAGAGTTAACCACACACCAATGACCT
Source organism: Cibotium barometz (assembly GCF_041138505.1). Lineage (NCBI taxonomy): Eukaryota > Viridiplantae > Streptophyta > Polypodiopsida > Cyatheales > Cibotiaceae > Cibotium > Cibotium barometz. The sequence continues at coordinate 27,655,820 of NC_141103.1, read as the reverse complement.
CTAGTCCTACTCAATCCTTCTCAACACTCAAATAATCAATCTTACATAGTCAAAGCATCAAGATTAGGCTACACTTAAGCACACAAATGCAACTTATGCAAGGAACCTAATATGCAAAGAGCTATCACACAAGCCTCAACTACACATTATTTCAAGCACAAGCTTCATTACAAGCACTCTACAACTCACAAATCAAAACATCATTAAGAAATCTAGATTAGCAAGAGTGTAGACCAAAACCTCATATCATTGAAAATGTAAAGAATAGAAAGTACATGATTGAAACAAGAATGGAGATGGGGAGCCTTGGGAAAGCACTTGAGAAGGAGCTATGGAACAAGCTCTCTCTATGAGCCTCTCAACCAAATGACCAAAGAGTGTGCTCCCTCTCTCAAATGGGCCACCTTTTATACAAAAATTCTAGAACTCCCAAAAGTTCCCATGTGGGATTATTGTCAAGCCCCCTCCCACATTCATCTACAACTTTGAACTCTTTTCAAGAGCCCTAAGTGTCTTTTTTGTTGCATCCTTGTATTGATCTTCATTTGCATGCAACACTCCCCCCTTCCTATTTTGCGCACGTCCTCGAGCGGGGTAGTAGCAAGAGCTGTAACAAAAAAACAATTGATACGAGTAAAGTCCCTTATTGAAAAGACAAGAAAAGAAAAAAAAAGAAAAATCAGCAATGATGACTTCACACGTGAGCATACAAGTGCAGGGCTGATTAAAGTTTTAATGAGTACTAAAATAGGTGAGTAAAGACTAGTCAAAGTGAGACTTAAGTAGTAGATAATGCTATGCAAAGGCAAGTGTGCTTTGTACACCGCCGGTTATGACCGTAGTCTCAATGTCCTACCAGTATGTAAGTTACTCCTAAATGGCATACCTACTCCTAAATATGAGCAAAGGTGATTGGAACTCTCGTTTTATTTTATTTTTTTGATATGTGTGTAGAAGTTGATGAAGATTAAGATTCTATCCCAAAGAGACCCAAGCAATGGCCAAGAGATCTCCGCCAAGAGAATCTAAAGACCGCTAAGTATCTCAAGGGCGACAGACCCTTTTTCTTTCTTTTATGACCTAAGGAGTACCCCATGAAGATGAGGGCATCGGTCTCAAGGGCCCATAGTGTACCCCAGAGTCCTACCAACATCTATCAAGGCGATAGATTCCTCAAAGTTCTTCTTATGAAGTTCTTAGACATCAGTGTTCACCCCATGGAAACCAAGGCATCGGCCCCAAGGTGCTAAGACAACCTCAGGTCCTACCAAGCATTTCACATGGCGGTAGACACTTCATGTCTCAATTCACTTTGTATATATATATATTTTTTAGGGTATATTCTCATAAATTTTTATGACTCCTAGCACCTAGCTCATATCTAAGAGGTAACTACCACTAGGGATAACTAATATACCTTGAAAACATAAGTACTTGGCATACTCCATTGGTATATATCCTACACTGTCTTTAGATAGAATTATCTTTTACTAAGTCTTCTAAGACTCTAGAATTCACTCACCATATTTTAACAACTAATCAAAAACTGAAACCAGCCAACATTGTGTGAACATGCAAACCATATATTCGAAAGATAAGAGCACATAAAGAAATAAAGATTAAGAGTTGAATACACCTGTTGTAGTGCCCTGTTGATGTTGTTCATTTGCATTGATGAATTGCTGATTTTGGTGCAGATTGCTCCTCCTTGATCTTTGTAGGCGTAGCATGTCTCCCCCCTTCCTAATTTGTTTGCACGATAGGTGGACTATTGGGGCGTGTTTGATGCTTTTGTTTTTTACGGAGATCTCTACAAAATTTTTATTAACAAACACAAAAAGAAAAGAAAAAATAAAATTTGCCATTGGTGCCAAACACCGAATATAGCCGAGGGGAAAAACCCAGTGGGAGAAAAGTGCCCTGGCTTGTCGATCTTATTGTGGAGTCATTGAACTTACCCTTGCGCTGGTGGTGGATCCGTGTCCTCGTCTGCTGGAAAGATGGTATCAATTTCCTCAGGATGCAGAGACAACCCCTCACAAAAACCTGCCGCCACCGCTGGAGAAGGTGGTAGAGGAAGGAGTGCTTCCTCACTAAAGTATGGCATTTGTTCTATGGGAAGGTTAATCAGACAGTTTCGATTTTGGAACTGCGCAATGTAGGTACTCATATTGATCCAATATTGGCATGTGGAGGCTTGAGGAAGGAGGGCTTGCAAGATCGGTGGTTGCAAGTCATTTAGGCTTGTATCCCTCCATTGTTGTGCTTGAACCTCCTCAGGTAATCTACGCTGATGTGGTCCTCTCTCTGGTATTCTCACATTAAGAAGATTATGGCGTTGGGGTGTAACTCCCACAATTTGCTTCATTAAGCTCGTGCCATATCGTCTAAAGTAAGAGCGGCATATCCAACAAATATGTGAAGCTTCTTCTAATGTCCCCGGCAGCGGCGCCATTGTTTGGGACATCATAGCATAGCGGAGGCTACACTCCAACCCACACACTTATCAATCCGTGAATGCAACCCGGTTAGCGCATAGAGGCTATCCCGAATGGGAGAAGAAGAGTTAACCACACACCAATGACCTCTAGTCCTACTCAATCCTTCTCAACACTCAAATAATCAATCTTACATAGTCAAAGCATCAAGATTAGGCTACACTTAAGCACACAAATGCAACTTATGCAAGGAACCTAATATGCAAAGAGCTATCACACAAGCCTCAACTACACATTATTTCAAGCACAAGCTTCATTACAAGCACTCTACAACTCACAAATCAAAACATCATTAAGAAATCTAGATTAGCAAGAGTGTAGACCAAAACCTCATATCATTGAAAATGTAAAGAATAGAAAGTACATGATTGAAACAAGAATGGAGATGGGGAGCCTTGGGAAAGCACTTGAGAAGGAGCTATGGAACAAGCTCTCTCTATGAGCCTCTCAACCAAATGACCAAAGAGTGTGCTCCCTCTCTCAAATGGGCCACCTTTTATACAAAAATTCTAGAACTCCCAAAAGTTCCCATGTGGGATTATTGTCAAGCCCCCTCCCACATTCATCTACAACTTTGAACTCTTTTCAAGAGCCCTAAGTGTCTTTTTTGTTGCATCCTTGTATTGATCTTCATTTGCATGCAACACTCCCCCCTTCCTATTTTGCGCACGTCCTCGAGCGGGGTAGTAGCAAGAGCTGTAACAAAAAAACAATTGATACGAGTAAAGTCCCTTATTGAAAAGACAAGAAAAGAAAAAAAAAGAAAAATCAGCAATGATGACTTCACACGTGAGCATACAAGTGCAGGGCTGATTAAAGTTTTAATGAGTACTAAAATAGGTGAGTAAAGACTAGTCAAAGTGAGACTTAAGTAGTAGATAATGCTATGCAAAGGCAAGTGTGCTTTGTACACCGCCGGTTATGACCGTAGTCTCAATGTCCTACCAGTATGTAAGTTACTCCTAAATGGCATACCTACTCCTAAATATGAGCAAAGGTGATTGGAACTCTCGTTTTTTTTTTTTTTTTGATATGTGTGTAGAAGTTGATGAAGATTAAGGTTCTATCCCAAAGAGACCCAAGCAATGGCCAAGAGATCTCCGCCAAGAGAGTCTAAAGACCGCTAAGTATCTCAAGGGCGACAGACCCTTTTTCTTTCTTTTATGACCTAAGGAGTACCCCATGAAGATGAGGGCATCGGTCTCAAGGGCCCATAGTGTACCCCAGAGTCCTACCAACATCTATCAAGGCGATAGATTCCTCAAAGTTCTTCTTATGAAGTTCTTAGACATCAGTGTTCACCCCATGGAAACCAAGGCATCGGCCCCAAGGTCCTAAGACAACCTCAGGTCCTACCAAGCATTTCACATGGCGGTAGACACTTCATGTCTCAATTCACTTTGTATATATATATATTTTTTAGGGTATATTCTCATAAATTTTTATGACTCCTAGCACCTAGCTCATATCTAAGAGGTAACTACCACTAGGGATAACTAATATACCTTGAAAACATAAGTACTTGGCATACTCCATTGGTATATATCCTACACTGTCTTTAGATAGAATTATCTTTTACTAAGTCTTCTAAGACTCTAGAATTCACTCACCATATTTTAACAACTAATTAAAAACTGAAACCAGCCAACATTGTGTGAACATGCAAACCATATATTCGAAAGATAAGAGCACATAAAGAAATAAAGATTAAGAGTTGAATACACCTGTTGTAGTGCCCTGTTGATGTTGTTCATTTGCATTGATGAATTGCTGATTTTGGTGCAGATTGCTCCTCCTTGATCTTTGTAGGTGTAGCATGTCTCCCCCCTTCCTAATTTGTTTGCACGATAGGTGGACTATTGGGGCGTGTTTGATGCTTTTGTTTTTTACGGAGATCTCTGCAAAATTTTTATTAACAAACACGAAAAGAAAAGAAAAAATAAAATTTGCCATTGGTGCCAAACACCGAATATAGCCGAGGGGAAAAACCCAGTGGGAGAAAAGTGCCCTGGCTTGTCGATCTTATTGTGGAGTCATTGAACTTACCCTTGCGCTGGTGGTGGATCCGTGTCCTCGTCTGCTGGAAAGATGGTATCAATTTCCTCAGGATGCAGAGACAACCCCTCACAAAAACCTGCCGCCGCTGGAGAAGGTGGTACAGGAAGGAGTGCTTCCTCACTAAAGTATGGCATTTGTTCTATGGGAAGGTTAATCAGACAGTTTCGATTTTGGAACTGCGCAATGTAGGTACTCATATTGATCCAATATTGGCATGTGGAGGCTTGAGGAAGGAGGGCTTGCAAGATCGGTGGTTGCAAGTCATTTAGGCTTGTATCCCTCCATTGTTGTGCTTGAACCTCCTCAGGTAATCTACGCTGATGTGGTCCTCTCTCTGGTATTCTCACATTAAGAAGATTATGGCGTTGGGGTGTAACTCCCACAATTTGCTTCATTAAGCTCGTGCCATATCGTCTAAAGTAAGAGCGGCATATCCAACAAATATGTGAAGCTTCTTCTAATACAAGCCGTGCACACTCTTGACAATGTGGAAATGGGTGATGCTGTTGATAGAATAATGTGACAAAGTGATGCCCACAGCAACTTTCACCTAAGGGAGCATAGAAGTACCTAGAATGTGTTTGAAATGGAGGAGCACTATAACCCCCGCGATGATCTGGTCGAGTACTATCGGGGTCAATGCATGGTGGACATGTATCACGCCAAATATCCATCAGGAGTTATCTTATCCGCCGCTTCGCCGCTCGCTGCTCGCCGACTTTCTCGCTGCAGGTGCGCCTTCAATGCTTCCTCTTCACCGCCTTCACTTCCTTCCCACCTTTTCTTGGCCGCCTACTCCTTTCGCTTCCTCCAACCGCCTCTGCTTTGCTGTCGCTGCTGCTGCTGCCGGTCTCCACACCAACGTCAGCCAGCAGCCGCCCACGCCGACGCTTCTGCTGCACGTTTTGCCGCCTCCTCAGCTGTTGGTGACGCTGCTGTTGAGGGGCTGTTGGTGACACTGCTGTTGAGGGGCTGGACGAGGAACGTTTTGCCGCCTCCTCAGCTGCTGCAATTACCTTTACTTTCTTGTGGCAGCGGCTACTTCACCAACTTGCGGCCACCCGCACTCCGCCTTCCAAAGCTCTCACCACCCCTTTGCTGCTCATCGCCGGCCCCTTTCACCTGAGTCGGCAGCTGCGTCTTCGCCTCTACAGCCAGCCAGCTTCTCCGCCTCTTGCCGGTCTACGTTTCAGTTGCAGACGACGCCAGCATCCACGTTAATGTATAATATATATATATATATATATATATAAAAGCTGCCTTCGCCCGCGTCCACTCCTTCGCTTCCCACTTCTACTCCAACACCTTCGTCTGCAGGCTGCGCTCAATGCAGCGCTCAATACAAGCCGCGCTCAATGCAGCGCTCAATACAAGCGACCCCCTCCAGCTGCCACGTCAGAAGTATAAATATAGTGTGTATATAAATGTTCTCTTCCTCGCTATAAGCCGGCCGCCCACTCCAACTGGCCGCCCACAGCCAATGTATATATATGTGAATATATAGATATATATATATATATCTATATCTATTTATTTTTCTTTGCTGCGATTATGGAAATGCCTCCCCACACGATAACAACACAACAAAACATCAAAAGAAAGGTCGCCTCCTATGCTTTCAACCTACCTCTTGCCAACTTGCAAAAATACAAAAATAGAAAGTACTTAAATTCTGATTAATGGCGGGATTACTCAACCGCAATGGGGTTTAAATTTTTTTCTTGCTTCTCATCAAAAAAAAATAAAAACACACAAGGCGCCCTTGAGATCACACACTCAATGCCCTTGTAAACTCTACTCTAATCTACCCTAATCCACGATTTTGCAATCAATGGAGCACTTAGTAAGAAGTAATGGTTAACACCCTTCACTAACTTAGGTGTGCGTTCCCCGGCAGCGGCGCCATTGTTTGGGACATCATAGCATAGCGGAGGCTACACTCCAACCCACACACTTATCAATCCGTGAATGCAACCCGGTTAGCGCATAGAGGCTATCCCGAATGGGAGAAGAAGAGTTAACCACACACCAATGACCTCTAGTCCTACTCAATCCTTCTCAACACTCAAATAATCAATCTTACATAGTCAAAGCATCAAGATTAGGCTACACTTAAGCACACAAATGCAACTTATGCAAGGAACCTAATATGCAAAGAGCTATCACACAAGCCTCAACTACACATTATTTCAAGCACAAGCTTCATTACAAGCACTCTACAACTCACAAATCAAAACATCATTAAGAAATCTAGATTAGCAAGAGTGTAGACCAAAACCTCATATCATTGAAAATGTAAAGAATAGAAAGTACATGATTGAAACAAGAATGGAGATGGGGAGCCTTGGGAAAGCACTTGAGAAGGAGCTATGGAACAAGCTCTCTCTATGAGCCTCTCAACCAAATGACCAAAGAGTGTGCTCCCTCTCTCAAATGGGCCACCTTTTATACAAAAATTCTAGAACTCCCAAAAGTTCCCATGTGGGATTATTGTCAAGCCCCCTCCCACATTCATCTACAACTTTGAACTCTTTTCAAGAGCCCTAAGTGTCTTTTTTGTTGCATCCTTGTATTGATCTTCATTTGCATGCAACAATTATATGGATTGATGTGTGAGTAATGTGGATTGACGTGAATGGATGTATGGATGATGTGGATTGATGTGTGGATAATGTAGATTGATGTGGATGGATGTATGGATGATGTGGATTGATGTGGATGGATGTGTGGATAATGTGAATTGATGTGGATGGATGTATGGATGATGTGGATTGGTGTGGATGATGTGGATGGATGTATGGATGATGTGGATTGATGTGTGGATGATGTGGGAGTGATGTGATGTGATAGGGATCGATGAAGAAAAAAAAATTTATGGGAAGATGAGAAAAGATGGGGACAATGTGAAAGGATGTGGAGTGATGAGAAAAAATGGAAATATTATTGGAACTGTATTTGTATGCGAAATCTATTTTTAAATGACTGTTTTATGTCAAGAATGCTGGGGAAGCATTTTGACCGAAAGTTGCAACTCTGCTGACGGAGAGTCAACGGAGGATGTCTCGCATAGTAGCAAGGTCGGCCAAGGTCTTGACCAGTCTCGATTTGATTTAAATGGTGAGCTTCCGGTACAGTGGATGAGGGACCAAGGAAGCGGCCTATGAGTGAAGCGCTAGGTGACCTGCGAAGGATCCTAGAGGGTGCTAACCATACAGTGCTCGGGCTTACGTCGGCGAAGATACCCACACTTACGTCGGGGAAGATATTAGAACAAGGAGTAAGAGTTGTTTTCTGAATTTGGGCATGGATCTGGTTGGTTGACCTTGCTGGTCCTCAACGGATGAGTCCATAATGTGTATGTGAAGAATGGATGTAAATGTGTATGTAAAGAATGGATGTGGATGTCTATGTGAAAGAATGGATGTGGATGTGTATGTGAAGAATGGATGTGGATGTATATGAAAGAATGGATGTGGATGTGTATGTGAAAGAATGTGATGTGATGTAAAGAGATGTGATGCGACATGAATATATGTGGATGTGAAGTGATAGATATGAATGTATGGATAGATGTGAGTAGTCATACATGTGACCGATTGGATGAAGTGGATAAATGAGATGAGATGTTTATGAATGAGATATGATGTGGATAGAAGTGATGTGATATAATGTGGATAGAATGCATGTGATGGGATGGTTATGAGAATGAATGTGGTGGATATGAATGAATGTGATATGACGGATGTAAATGGATGTGATGTAAATGAATGTGATGGACGTGAATAGAAGTGATGTGATGTGAATGAATGAGATGTGATGTGATGTGAATGAATGAGATGTGATGCCATGTGAATCGGGATATGAGTGAATGAGATGTGATGTAAATTAGGATAGATGTGATATAAGATGTGAATGAATATGATGTGATGAGATGTGGATATGGGTAGATGCGAGTGGATGAGATCTAATGCGGATAAATGAGAAAAGATGTGATGAGATGAAAAATGATGAGAATGGGAATACATATGAAATAAATGAGGATTGATGTGGAACAATGTGGAAAGACGAGAGTTCGTTATAGAAACTGTATTTATGACCTGTTTTTAAATGACTGTTTTATGTCAAAAATGCTGGGGAAGCATTTTGACCGTCTTGTGTGAATGAGGTCGTGGAGACCTATCTGATAAAGTTGCATTAGCTGACCGAGAGTCAACGGAAGACGTCTCACGTAGCAAGGTCAGCCAAGGTCTTGACCAGCCTCAGTCAGTTGGATTTAAATGGTGAGCTTCCGGTATGGTGGATGAGGGACTAAGGAAGTGGCCTATGAGAGTGAAGCGCTAGGTGACCTGTGAAGGATCCTAGAGGGTGCTGACCACACAGTGCTCGGGCTGTGAGTCGCCGAAGATACCCACACGAACATCGTGGAAGATATTGGAACAAGGAGTAAGAGTTGTTTTCTCAATTCCGGCATGGATCTGGTTGGTTGACCTTGCTGGTCCTCAACGGATGAGTCCATGGCTCTTTTATATAGATCTGTTGGCTAATCTTGCTGATCTTCGACGAAGATTCTATTTTGATTTTTATAAGTGAATATATTGCCGGTACTATGAGCTAGGAACTATTGAAAAGGCCCTTGAGTGGACAGATGGTGAGCGTTCTGGTTGCCAATGATGCCATAAGTACATCGATGAAGGAAAAATTAGAAATTAGGATTCAATCGGATTAATTTTGGAGGATTATGATCAGTAATACTATAGTTTCATTAAATGATTGTTTTAAAGACAATTGAATCTGTGAAAAAAGCAATTTCATATTGGGTGTATAAGTGGTGTGACTAGTTTTAAGTTTGCATGAATATCCGGCTAGGGGGCTTGGGAACTCTTTTCCCTAGTACTTGGGACAAAACCTAACCAAATTCTTAAATGGATCCCATCACTACAGTGGTTGGGCAGTTGGCTAACCCATGGGACTGGGGATGGGGTTAGGCTGGACTGATGGATCCCTAAAATGAGACTCAATTCTGTTATGGTATGATAGATGAAGTAAATCTCGGATAAAAATTGTTCTATGGAAAAGAATCAATGGTTGTGCCTCTCAATGAGGAAAAAAGTGTTGGTCTCTATGATCCAAGTGCAGGTCTTTTCCTTGATCTGACTATGATACTTACAAGTTCGGTCAGATCAATTTAGTTAGTTAAGGCTCTTGACTACGTTAGAGTAAAAATATCCTGGAGGAATCGCCCGTACTTTCCAAGCGAGGGAAGTTTTTCTGGGTTCGGTTTTGGAAGAACCGAGGGATTAGTCTCTTGTCTAGATATTCGTGGGCGAGGCCTCGAGTGAAGGACCCTGCCCCATGCAAGAAGTGCTACTTTCGCTGCTAGCACCCCAAGATTCGTTGCGCAGAGGGAACATGGATCTTTCAATATAAGTAACTCAAGCATATTCAGCAATTCGCAAGTCATAGTTCAGTTCATAAATCATAATTCCGTCATAGCAAGAGTAGAATAAATGTAAAAGGGCTAGTGTCAACCCCTATGGGGCTAGCCACAAACCTCATTCATGTAAAAGCATCAATTATCTTTTTGTAACATAGTTAATGCATGCAATGTGCAAATGTGAACATTGCATAATGGAATATCAAGAACTGCTTTAAAATTTGGATTTTCCTTGTCCCTATTTGGTACTCTTCTCCACCATTTGAAATCCAAGACATGGGCTGGTTGTTTACAATACAAGCAAGGAGATTTGGAGTTACCGCCTTTACTGATATTGTACATACACTTCAATGTCTTAAGATCACCTGCCATATGCCATTCTACTTGAAAATCACCTTTGCCTGGAACATGAAGATGACCCCCTTAAATTTGACTCCTTACAGTTGAGGGTATATCTGTCTGGTGAAACCCAGTTAAGTGTTTCATGGTCCTTTGTCTTCACCTGCCATTACAATAGAATGATATGTTAGAAGTTTATTAAAAAATATACATGTATATTCAACAAATACTAACACCAAAATAAGAAAATCCATACCTCAAATGATCCCAACCACCATACATGTTTTTGTGATTAGACGCTAAAGTACTTTGAATTGGTCTTTGTGATTGATGGATCAAGTGCTCGATTCATCAAGGTAATAGTCACTCTTTCTATCTTCTTTTCCTTTACAATTTCACATTCGTCAAGCTTAACAACAAACTTTAAAACTCCTTTACATTCCTCAAGTGTGATGTTATAAAACTCCACCATTCTTCTTTGTAATTGTTGCAGCTCCACAAAAATATTATTCAAATGATCATATACAGTCCTTCCTTTGGCCCCTCCATATACATTTTCGATATGTAAATATTGTCCAATGAAGTCATCTATTTCCTGATTTAGAAGACCTCTTTGGCGCCACACTGCTGCTGGGGTGGGTAACAATACACGTTTTATCCGTTGATCTTTGAGAGTAGAAGACACATGTTAAAGATTGAAGCATATCCTTTTCTACTCACCCCACTCTTATCAAGGGCTTCTTGAATTTTTTCGACATCAACTCTACTTTTTGATATAAACTTTTCGACAGCATCATGTTTCACCCTTTTGAACTTTTTTTTATCTATTAAGCTCTGCACAACTTTAGAGACAACCTTTTATTTGCTTCACTAGAACAAGATTGGAATTTTCATTTACTTCACCAAGCCTTAAAATTTCCCTACAACAAGAAAGAAACACATCTACAATTATACAATGAGACATAACACCTTTAAAAGTTCATTGATTTACATTGAAATTTTTTGGAACTTCTTCATTCGTTTAAACAATTTGGATGCAATAAAGAAATAAACATGCAAATACTTACATTTCTAGATGCCCATTAATGGAAGTTAACAATAAGATATCATCATACCTTGCTTTTTGAATTCTGTGCTTACATCCTCCAGAGCCAGCCTTCAACTCTGTAATGTTCCGGATTTTTCTATTCCGTAGTCTCTCTCCTAATACAATGCCTTTTCTCCTCGCTTTCAGTAGCATTGCCTTTGTCTTTTTTATGTTCTTCCTTCTCATTTTCTAGAAGTTGCTTCAATGCCACACACTCTATCTTATCTTGCCTTTTGCTTGCCTCCTCTCGTAGATATAAATTCTTGTACATATTTGCATTAGCACGTTGAGCTGAGACGTATCCATACAATCCATTTACTCCATTGCCTATAAACTTCAATAGAGTTGTTGGATTAGAGAATGGAGGTGTTGAATTTCTAATGATGCATGTTGGATAGATGCCTCCATCACACCACAAGTCTATATGCTGCAAACCTCCTTTCCGCATCATGTCTCTTTGCTCAGTGCATAGATACAAACTCTTTTGACGCTTCAATATCGGTGCATAGTGTTGTTCCAAGTCGACATGGAAATGATGAAGTCGTTTCCTACTGGTTTCTCCTTCTGCCATGTTTCGCAACAATGCGATGTATTCTTTCTTACTATATATTGTTTTGTTTGAGAGTTGAAGAAGGCGCTAAACATTTTTAAATTCGAAATGAGAGAGATTAGTTATGTAATACTGACAGAAGAATCGTTCATATGTGTGAGCCAAACCTATGAAAAAGGTATCTTCTCAAAGCTTTTAATGATAAGACCTCGTTGTTTGTGAGAAACAGTATATTTATTGCCTCAAACTGACGGTTTTGGACCTGTTGTGACTATTTTACGTAGTTTAAGAGCAAGATAAATAAGAAAATAGTGAATTTATTATAGGGCCCCAAAATGAGCTCCGAGTTCTTCTAATGCGGTACTTGAATGGTGATGAAGAGCAGAGAGGGCTGCTGTCTCGAGTTGTGCAAGCTCTGGTGACAAGGGTGCTGCAATACTTGAGAGGTGGTGAGGAGCAAAGAGGGATGCCGTTGTTACATGCAAAATCATCGAGAGTCTTCTTTCATCCCTATACACCATCTGGGAACATGATGATTCAAAAATGCAAACAGAAGAGAGAGAGGAGAGAGAGAGAGAGAGATAGCTGAGTATTCAATATTTTTATAGATGTACAAAAAGATACAAGTCATGGCAGCCCTAGGCATGCCTAGAAAGGTAGTAAAACACCTAATCTATCCTAAGTATAAGCCTAGACTAATGATCCATCCAACAGGCTGCCTTTTATAGGCAAGACGTGACCATATAAACTGGTCGGCTAGCTTCTTGGACAAAACTTCATCATCATGCTGCGGTGGTTGACTAGATATAGCCAGTAAAATGATGGCCGACATATCAAGAGACTAAGGTTATGTAAAAGGGGAGGAGAAGGGTGTGTGTGTGAATGGACTTATGGTCCACTAGCTCACCTATTTAAAGGTGGAGCTAGAAGGCTTTTTATGGAGCATGAAGCTTAGTTGTATTTTGAGTAACTTAATAAGCAAGATCTTTTCTTGTATTTTGTGAGTCTCTCTCCTCCACATATTTGATCTAGCATGAGAACCACGAAATTCTATCATGGTATCTAGAGCTAGGCAACTTGCAAGGTGTAGAATAGGTCAAAAAAGTGGTTTTTAGAGTGCACTGCTCATCTACCCCCAGCCAGTGGGAGGCCCTCCACAGCAGCTTGTGGAGGCAAGAACTTGGCGTGCTTTCATCTAAGAAAATGTAGAGGAGGTATGGGCACTGAGTTTTGTACAAGCAATTGGTGGATTACTCCTCTCTCAGTCGCGGCATTGCACACTGAGCAAATCGGTGCCTCGATTTTTTGCGTAGTTGTTTTCGTACAACCATACGCCATGTGTAGGCGGTTACAAGCCTAGAGAGCTTAGGGCTTTTAAATCCCATGGTCTCAGGGTCCTACAGCTCAAATCTTATCCCTAATGGTAGGCTAAATCAACCGTGGGAGTAAAAAACCAGGCGCCTACTGTTTCTTTTCTCCATGAAAGCTTGCTCAAGCTTGTTAATAGTGTTCATAAACACTAATACTGTTGACTAACACTAATGAGGCTACTAATCCAGCAAAGGGGACCATTCCAAAGTGTTTCTAAACACTAAGAGTGTTCTTAAACACTAATGGTGAATCTAATCACCAATGCAAGGGTCATTAGATGCTAGAAATGTGCTCTTAAGCACTAATAGTGTTGCTAAACACTAATGGTGATCTTAATCACCAAACAAAGTGTTCTTTGATACTAATGAAGCTAATCTCCATCAAAATTAGTGGTTGGGCAAACCCTAAATGCTAAGTCATAAGCTTCACCATCTTAATGTCCTTTTTATGCAACATCCTTGGCTTGATTAAGGGTTGTTGCACTCTCATAAGCCTTTCTCTTTCTACTTAAGCCAACACATCACAAATTTTTGGTTTTTTCTTCTTCATAAATCAGCCCATTACTCTCTAGTAATCTCCTTCAATACCCAATGTCAAAATACAACACCCAAATTAAGAAGTTCTTAGGAGAGGGCTTCCACACTTGGCAAGTCCTTGTCAAGTACAAGATGATGTCCAAAGGTTTTTGGCCATTCATCTCCGGCACTAAGGTTATTGATCGAACTAAGCCTGAAGATATTGAAGATGATGAGAGGGCAGAAGCCATCATCATGCTTCATCTTGTGATGAGGCTCTCATTCACCATGTGGACCAGCTTCCAACTGCAAAGGAGAAATGGGATGAGCTTGACAAGCTCTATGGAGCTCGTGGTAAGAATTCCAAGATCTCACTTAAAATTGAATTTTTCAGCTTGGAACTCAAAGAGGGAGATGGCATTAGAGCCTTCATCTCTCTTTTGAAGGGCCTTATGGCTCAACTCGCATCAATGAATGCGAGAATGGATGAAGATGATGCAGTGGCTGTTTTGCTAAAAGTAGTCAAGAAGGTGTACCCCACCTTAGTCACCACCCTGAAGAACATACCTAATCCCACCCTTGAAGGAGTCATTCAATCTTGTCTTGATGAAGAAAAGAGACCAAAGGGAGGAGCTGAATCTTCAAATGCAACAACTTCATCGAATATCAAACAAGCTTTGTCACATCAAGTGATCAAAGTAAGATGTGTCCATTGCCAAAGGTTGGGTCATTTGGCAAATAATTGTTGGAACAAATATCCCAACAAAATGAAATGTAACAAGTGTAAACAAATGGGACATATCACTTCCAAATGTCCTAACAAAGAGTTAGAGGGCTAACTTTGTATCAGCCTCTAACTCCACTGAGAAATTATTTTAAATCTCAATGCAACCACACCTATATTCCTAACCTTGTATGCCTAATGTTATAAAGGCATCCTATGTTCAATAACACCTATTCCAATTTTTTCATAGTTGGTATTGAGGGGGGGTATTAAGAGACGAAGGTTATGTAAAAGGGGAGGAGAAGGGTGTGTGTGTGAATGGACTTATGGTCCACTAGCTCACGTATTTAAAGGTAGAGCTAGAAGGCATTTTATGGAGCATGAAGCTTAGTTGTATTTTGAGCAACTTAATAAGCAAGATCTTTTCTTGTATTTTGTGTCTCTCTCCTCCACATATTTGATCTAGCATGAGCACCACAAAATTCTATCACGATAGCCCCTCATATTTATCCACAGTCAAATCCCTACATAAACTAACAACTCAATCTCTAAACTTTTGGTTTTGATATGTCTTTATCTTGTTGCCTCTTGAGGACTAGCTTTGAGGTATGCCTGTGCATGTCTTGCACATGACAGTCATCTCGAGTGATGTCGATGGTGAAGATAAGTAGAGATGGTGAGCAGAGAGGGCTACTATCTTGAGGTAAACCGGCGGGGGTGGGGTCGCGGCACGGAACGGTCTGGGAGGGGGGTGGGCTCACCGCATGGATCTTGGCAGAGTGGGGTCGCAGCGCTACACGGCTCGCCGGGGGGGTCACCGCACCACTCCTGGTGGCGCAGGTTCATAACATAGCACGACCCAGGAGAGGGGGAGGGGGGCTCAGTATATGGTGGGGGCAGGGGCGGAGGTAGAGTCGTAGCATGGCTTCGGGGTTGTGTGATGGCATGGCGGTCAGGCAGGCCATGGCATGGCCAACACATAAAGGATAGCTTCCTGGCCATAAGAGGGCTTGGGCAGTAGTGGGTTTCCCTAAACATGCCCATTGTGGCTGTCGGTCAGCATTACAACCTCCCCATGGGCTATCAGCATAGAAAATACTCCTACTTGCATATAAGCTAAACCTATCATTTCATTTAGAGCATCAGTCCTCCATAGAGCATAGCCTATCATTTCATTTAGAGCATCAGTCCTCCATAGAGCATAGCTTGCATAAGAATCATGGCTTACATCAGCATTGGAGTAGATCATCATTGTAAAACATAAGTACCTTTAGATACTTAAAACCTTAGTCTTTTACACTAGAGATTTCAGGTGACATCATTTGGAACTTATACATAGATGTAACCGTCATGTATCAGGCAGTGTGCGCAACTAGTAACTGAATTCTAGTTATCTCTATATCTCTTTTGTTGTTTTGTAGGATTGCCTGATTTTTCAAAAGTCTGTTTCCCTGATATAATGTAATGTTGTAATTTATAATTCTATATTATGCAATGGAGATAGATAGTCTGTTTCTTATTTCTGTAATCTGAAATGATAATTATGATGTGTGGGAAGTGGTTAGAGCCTGTTCTCTGTAATTTCAGATTCATGTCTGTAACATTTGTTCAGGGTTTGGTTTAGCCTCAACACTTTTGCGATCCTGCTATTTTGCATGCCTAGTAGCTTTCTCTATGATGGGAAGGAGACAGGGATATAGCAATTCTATGAAATGCTGAAGAAATGGATGCATGGCTCTAGGAATTATCAAGGAAGAGGAATATACAGCCTATGCAGAGGTATTTTTAAGGGAGCAGTTTCCCCATTTGCATGTGGATGTGATTCGGTGTATACGGGCAATCGTTTGGAAGACACAGAGGAAAAATTTCCTTTCCTTTGGAATAGTGAATGCTCCAAGTAGGGCCCAAAGGTTTCTGGAGAACTGTTATTACCATCAATTTCATAACAAGTGCCGATACTATGGGTGCAAATGTAGATGAGTAAGGAGGAACAATATTTCAGAAGACTTGTTCATGGGTATGGTACGCGGTTTAGAATTAGGTTGGGTGAAAGATTATCATCTCTGGCAGAGGACCCAAATGAAGGAAGCAATGCACCCAATTTACCAGTAATGGAGGACTTGGATGAGGATGTCATTTCCCCTAAATCTGCAAGAGATGAGGAAAGAGCATCACCAAATGCTAAAATTATTAGGGGAGTGGAAAGGCTTCTTGGCACAAGAGCACTTAGTGCTCAATTGTTGAGGGCAAAGAGATCTTTGAATTTCAATCCATTACCACAGCTACTTCCCAAAAGAAGAAGACCACCACCAATGAGCACTTAGTGCTCAATTGTTGAGGGCAAAGAGATATTTGAATTTCAATCCATTACCACAGCTACTTCCCAAAAGAAGAAGACCACCACCAATGATGCAAGCAAATCCTCCACTGCCTAGTGCCCTAGCAAACCCCAAGGTAGGCCCAGCCAAATTCAGTGTAAAGAAAGCTAATGCTGATATCCATGTTGGTCAGTTTGAAACCAAATGGCAGGCTAGTGGTTTTGGCATGTACCCAGATGAAGTGAAGAAGGAACACTTTGCTGCTACATTAGAAGGTCGTGCAGTGGGATGGTTTACTCAATATGGATTACAACATTTTCCAAATAATAATGCTCTAAAAGAAGCCTTTCTTGTGAGGTTCAGGAAGGAGAAAACCCTTGAAGATATCCTCAAGAAGCTTAAGGAGCTGAAATAGGGAAAGATACGGGTGGAGGATTATGCCCAAAAATTTAGAAATTTGTACAATAGGTTGTTGGCAAATCAAAGACCAACTCTTGAACACTTGGGAGACTATTTCTGCAAGGGCCTAAGAACAAGACTTCAGAGTTCTGTGGTGGTAGGTAGGGACATCCACAATGCAAATGATTTTAATGACTTGGTAAGTACTGCACTCCGGGCATAAAGGAGATTACGACTGCCTTCCAAAAGGAAGAAGCAGTTAGAAGATTCTGATGAGGAGGATGATGAAGACTCAGAAGTGGAAAACAGTGATTCAGAGGATTCATGAGGATGATAACTTTGACAACTCAGATGATGAGGATTGGAGTGAGAATAAAAAGAAAACAAAGAAGAATAAGAGGAAGCAAGAAATCAAGAAGAAAGACAACAAGAAAATCAAAACAGGCAAGGAGGATGATTTGGAGAAGAAGATTCTGGACAAGATTAAAGTTCTAGGAATGGCACTAGTGGGTGAGACATCCAGGCCATTTTGTGAGATCTACCAAAAGCTAGATCATGTGTCAGCCAATTGTTGGTATAATCCATAGTATAGGGGAGAGAGTTCCACCCCACATTGTTGGTATAATCCATAGTATAGGGGAGAGAGTTCCACTGGTATAATCCATAGTATAGGGGAGAGAGTTCCACCCCACATTGTTGGTATAATCCATAGTATAGGGGAGAGAGTTCCACCCCACATTGTTCAGATGAATCAGCAAGCAACTCCTCAAGCCAATCAAGCTGGAGTTGAGCATAATAGAAGGACTGCTGGGCCTCCAAGAAGAAATCAAAACTCAAATCAATACTAGCCTATGATTCATAATCAAAACCCTCGATGGGGTAATCAAAATCCTCACTTGTGAGGTTAACAGAGAAATTTCAATAACAACAACAATCAGAATAGAAATATGAACTGTAATTATTATGGCTTGCCAGGTCATCATAGGCAGGGTCCAAACTGTGAGCTTTGGTGTAAGCACAGAAATGAAAGGGGAATTCCAATTGTCAGGTACAATGAAAGGCAGGAAGGGAATCAGAAACTTATTATACCAATGTTACCCTCTCAGGATGTGGCTGCATTGCCAATATATTAAAAAAGTGGTTGGAAATGAAGGAGGACTCTACCCCAGATGATGAGATCTTATTCCAAGCTTTAATGAAAGCTCAATTGCATTTAGCTCTGGAACAAGTTCTTATCTTGGTCCCAGCATTTAAGGAAAAGCTTATGGCAAAGTGGAAGGTTGGCAATGTGTTAGCACTTCAGAAGGATGGTGCATGGGTTACACCAGAACCATCCCAAGTGGAGGATGTCGATTATAGAGTCTCGGTGGTGGATGTTAAACTTGGAAACGTCAAAATTAAGGAATTGGATCAGAGAATGCAGGAAGAAATTGCATCAAATCAGGATAAGGAAAGAGTAGAAAATACGCAGGAAGGCATTAAAGCAATAATACAAGCTAAAAAAGCTTTTGAAGAACATATGTCAAAGACATCAGGAGTCAAAGAAGATGATTTGAAGGATTTAAATTTGGGAACACAAGAGAATCCAAGAAATGTCAAGGCTAGTATAAATTTGGGAACATAAGAGAATCCAAGAAATGTCAAGACTAGTATAAATTTGAAAGGATAGTTTAAAGAAGATCTTAAAAGCCTTTTGTTGGAATTCAGGGATATTTTGCATGGTATTATATAGATATGAAGGGAGTGGATCCAAAATTTTGTCATCACAAGATCAATTTGAAAAAGGATGATGTACCTGTAGTTCAACAAAGATACAAGATAAACCTAAATATTTCCAAAGAAGTAAAGGAGGAGATTGATAAGCTTTTAAGAGTGGGCTTTATATATCTTGTACATGCAGTTACTTGGTTGTCACCAATTGTGGTGGTTCCTAAAAAGAATGGAAAGATCAGGGTGTGTGTGGATTACAGAAAGCTGAATGCAAGAACCATCATAGATCCTTTTTCATTACCATTTTGTGACGCTTTGTTTGATTCAGTGGGGCAGGACATGAGATATATAGTTTTCTTGATGGCTTTAGTGGCTACAATCAGATTTTGATGGCACCTGAAGACATTGATAAAACAGCTTTTGTGACAGAATGGGGAGTCTTTGCCAGTAATGTGATGATATTTGGCTTGAAAAATGGTCCTCCTACATTTCAGAAATGGGTACAGCAAGTGTTTGCACCATTTCTTACAACATTTATAAGAGTTTTTCTGGATCATTTTAGTGTGTTTGGAAAAGTGGTGGATCATATCAAGCATCTCAGAATGTCCTTTGAGAAGTGCAGAATGTCAGGTTTGGCATTGAATCCATCCAAATGTGCATTTGCAGTAAGTAGGGGAATTTTGCTGGGATATGTTATTTCAAAGGATTGGATGGAGATTGATTCAAGGAAAGTTCAAGCA
Source organism: Cibotium barometz (assembly GCF_041138505.1). NCBI lineage: Eukaryota > Viridiplantae > Streptophyta > Polypodiopsida > Cyatheales > Cibotiaceae > Cibotium > Cibotium barometz. Next base: position 27,636,077 of record NC_141103.1, on the reverse strand, counting down.
ATACAGGATGTTGTACCACTAAAGAATGTAAAGCAGCTGGGCAGATTCATTGGACAAGTTAAGTGGCATAATAGGTTTTTGAGATACCTCTCCCATGTTTGTCAACCTTTAACAAAATTAACAAAGAAGAAAGTGGCTTTTGTATGGGGGGAAGAACAAGAAAAGTCATTCAGGTTACTGAAAAAGATGTTGGTAGTGGCACCAATTGTGTAGCCTCTTGATTGGAATCTAGAATTTCATATTTTTGTTGATGCATCTCACATTACAGTGGGAGCAGTACTGATGCAGGAGAAAATCAAAGGTTGGTTTAGACCAATATACTATGCAAGTAGAGTGTTGGCCACTACATAGCAAAATTATTCAGTAACACAAAGGGAAGCATTGGGAATGATCTATGCTTTGAATAAGTTTAGACATTATCTTCTAGCAAATAAGGTGTTTTTTCATGTGGATCACCAAGCCCTTCTATACATGGTCAACATACCACATTGTTAGGAAGAATGGCAAGGTGGGTACTTCTTTTGCAGGAGTTTGATTATAGTGTGGTTCACCATATGGTTGCATATTATCTTAACAGATTGGAAAAAGGAGAGAAACTAGAGGAAAATAAACAATTATGATATATTTCAGGTTCAGACCTTGGAAATAAACAATTGGTATGATCAGATGATAATTTTTTTGACGGATGGAATGTGTCCTGAATCAATGAGCAAAGACAAAAGAAAGCAATTGGCTCTTAGAAGTTTGCCATTTCTGGTTATTTTAGGAGTTTTCTATAAGACAGGAATAGATCAAGTAATAAGAAGGTGTGTGCCAGATTTTGACTTATCAGCTGTATTGAAAGAAGCCCATGGAGTGGCTAGAGATCATTTTTCAAGAGAGATAACAGGAAGAAATTGTTTTCAAGCTGGATTATGGTGGCCATCTATTTTAAAGGATGCTCATGAATTTGCTAGACAATGTATCAAGTGTCAGAGAGAGGGGAACCAGCCCAAGCAGATAGAATGCCTCATCAACCTGTTTTACCCCATTAGAACCGTTTCAGAAATGGGGAATGGATTTTGTGGGGCCAATAAAACCAGTAGCAAGATTTGTAAGATTCCTCCTCGGGCTGAATATTGATTAAGCCTCTACTTCAATCCCTTGTAATCATTCTATGTTTCTGAATACAAGAAAATATTATTTTTCCTTGTTTGGCCTAGTGAGATAAAAATTTCTAGAGAGTGATAAATCAATATTGAAATATTTTTGGATACATAAATTCTACAAATATCAAAAAAATATTTCCCTGAAATAGAAAATCAATATAGATTTTCCAAGGTGCAATTGGAATTAATAAAAATTGATTTAGAAGACCTTAGTCTAAGGGTCAAGATTTTCAAAAAAAAATGATTATGGTCCAATTAAGGTTCCTATCGACCAATAAGATTAATCCAAGTGTTGGGACAAGATAAATCCAAAGAATAAAAGAAAATACCCAAAAATGAGTAAATGCCCACATAAGATGAAGAGTTGACTAAGTACTAGGTTTATTAGTTAAAAATTATGAAGTATTAATTAAAAAAAATGAGATATTTTGGAGTAATCATTCATTTTTGACACATGGGTAAGGAAAAGGGGGCCCTTCAAGGAGGCACCTATTTCACATGTGTGGATGAGTTTTAAACTAAAAAGTAATAGGATATTTTTATCTCTCCTCTCTCCTAAATCAAACCAAATCAAAAAGGGAGCCAAATTGAAGCTGGAAAATTCTAGAACTCAGTTGGACTCAGTTAGTAGCCTCCCTCATCTATAAATAGACCCTCATTCCTTTGTATTCTCATCTGTGAACTAAACTATGCCAGTATTACTCTAAGTTAAGCTTATTTTCTATTATCCTCTAAAAACCCTCTACAAATTGAAGAGATTGGAGCTTCTCTCTCTCTTCAATCTTCCTTGGAGACTCCAATATTATACCAAACCAATTGATTGGTTGGGGGCCTCTACTATGATCAAAGAATCAAGTAATTTAGGAGGTAAAGTGTGGATTATTGTCTTCTTTTTCTTAAATCTCCAAATGTTTCTCTTCTCAACCCCTCTCAAGCTTGACAAGCATTAATTTGAATGGCTTTTGAATACTATTGAAGTTCTTTAATGTATTGTAATGAAGAAACACATACAGACAATAAACCTACTTGTCCATCTCTCGATCTGAATCAAGTAAAGACTTCGTGACCAATTCCAGTTATTAAATCCAAAGAATAGACTACCGAAACTAATCTAGTTTTTCCTTGACCAAACTCACCAAGAATCTAGTTGGACAAATGGACAAAATGATGGGTAGATTACCCTCATGAGAGATTAACGATTCTCATTATTGAAACTGGGAATTATGGAAAAAGGGTTTTTGGAACCAATCTCAAAATGGAATTTTACTTGCGTTAGAACCTTTGTTTTTTTATTCAAAGGATTGTTTTATGCCAGAATGCTGGAGGAAGCATTTGGATTATGTTTTTCTAAGAGGAGGTTCGTTGGAACAACTGGGGCAAGGAGTCGTCAAGGGACGTTGCTCGCGGCAAAGCCTGCCAACCCGACTGGTACGATGGGCGAAGACCGACGAAGCGGTCCCTGAGTGAAGTGCTAGGACACCTAAGGAGGATCTTAGAGGGTTCTGACCAGGCGATGCACGGGCTCGCATTTTGCTAGGACACCCATGCGTACGTCGAGGAAGATTTCGGATGGACAAAAAGGAAAGTTTTTTGGGAACCAACTTTTTATACTGTATCTCATTGGTTGGCCAGCTGGTCTTCAACAGAGAGTTTGGACGATACATTTTTTTAATACAATGGACTCCGAATTTTGGAAAATGATGATCATAAATATTATTATTTCTATTGAAGGATTGTTTTTAAAGCCAATCAAATCTATTATAAATGGCAAGTTCATATTGGGTGTGTACGTGGTATGCCTACCTTGATTTTTGCATGAATCGCTGGTTAGGGGGCTTGGGAACTCTTCTCCTTGGTACCCGGGCAAAAATCCAACCAAATCTTTATAAAAGAATCCCACCAATTCAGTGGGGTCGCGGGTGGTTGGCTAACCCATGGGCCAGATGGGGTTGGGGTGGATCGGAGGATTCCTAAGAAACAACTAGATACGATTAGTTACGTTATTTAGTTTTAAGTCCTGAGAAGACCTTGTTCTGTGGGAGGGGATCATCAGCTGTGTCTCGTAAATGAGGAAAAAAGTAGTGATTCTATAGACCAAGTGCAAGTCTCTTCTTGATCTGACCATGTGACTTCAAGTTTGGTAAGATCAATTTTTCTAGTTAAGACTTGACTCGTTATTAGAGTAATTTCCCCGTTAGAAGATTTTTTCCAATTGGTGGAATCGCGTGTGCCTTTCGGGTGAGGGGAGTCTTCCGGGCCCGATCTCGGAGGGGCCGTCTGGGCTAGCCTCTAGTCCGGACATCCGACGAGGCCCCGAGTGTGTGGACTCCACCTCGCACAAATGGGAGGCCGGTGCCAGTTTCGACGCCGGCAGGAGCCCCAGAGCGAGCGGGGGACCTCATAGCTGGTATCAGAGCTTTGTTGAAAGCTAATAAGGATAAACGAATTCTTATCAGAAATTGATAACAAAAACTCAAAAAAAGCATTTTTCATAATGTATTTTCATTTCGTAAGTCTCATTAATAAATAATTTTTAATCAAAGAAATCATTTTTTTAGATGGAAATTCCATACTTATCTGGTATTCCCGACCTCACCCAGTCGCAAGACATGACTGCGTTTGCCTTTGAGCATCTCATCTCTTCCACTACTGCAACTCCAACAAGCCAAGTCAGACTCGTATGCCATTTTGAGGATTTATATTTTCCTGACCCAGCGGGGCGGGCGGCGGAGAGACGACAACATAAGTGATTTGCAGGGTAGTATGTCTACGCCTCTTGCGACCGACATGCAACGCTGAGGTAAAACCTCTCATTGGCCATGATTCTGATAAAGTTGAAAGTGGTACATGGTGTCATTCTATATCATTCAACGCCTCGAAATTTGAGACTCTCATGCCAAGTCTATAGACTCCTTAGTCGCTTTATTTCTAAGGAGAAGATAATAGCTCCCTTGGCAATATGAACGTTTGTATTAGGGCGGCATGCCAGTACCGTCGTCTTATGTGTCTCCCGAGGAGATTTTGATTTCTGGAGCCGAGCTGCTCTATGTACATATTGAAACCTTTATATAAATAAAGAAATGTTTTTTGGAGAAAACTTCCTTGCTGTATAAGTGATTGTTTATGGATGAACTGATAAAGAAAAATCTGTTATCGAACTTATGTCATAGATCTCCAATAAGATCATTTATCTTGTTTAAGAAATTGTTTTCCAAACCTCTTAAGTCTTAGGATCTTGTGGACGATATCAAAAATAAAAAAATTTAATAATATCTCATTTTTGGCAGAATCTTGAGACGAGGAAACCATGGCCGTCAGCTAGACCCTCCCTCTAAAGATGATGAGCTTGACCCCGATGTTCGCAAGGCTCTTCATAGAACTCAGCCCCAAGACCCTTCAAGGGAGAAGGGCAGAACCTGGGCCAACAAGCTGTGGAGAAATGGGTGGAAGCCATGTAAGAATATTTTGACGTCACCGACTACAATGAGCAAAGCAAAATGGCTCTTGCCAGGCTGAAGATAGTGGAAACAACCAGGGTGACATGGAGGAACCATTGTGACACCAACCGTCTGGACATAATACTCAGTCCTGGAAGGATGTTAAAACCTATTAAAGGAAGAGATTTTGTCCCCCTAGATTTTTGGAAACCAAAATGAACAAATTCTTAGAGCTGAAGCAGAGGAGAAAAACCATCGAGGAATATCGTCAGGCCTTCGCTCTTCTACTCATATATTCACCACCTCTAGATGAAGAGCAACTCATGGCCAGATTCATTTGGGGAATGAACAAACCCTTGGACACACTGGTCAAAAATGCCAAGCCAGTGTCCATGGCTAAAACTGTCAGAATGGTGAAGGAATTTGCCAAGGCCTTCATCGTAAAAGTCCTGCCAAAGCCAACTCCCTCATCCTTCAAGAGATTTCAGACTCCAGGAAGTTCTTCCAACTTTTCGCCTCCAAAGAGACACCAAGGTCCTAACCAGAATTTGGAGATGGGAAGCTTCAGAAATGAAGGAAGACCTTTCCCCCGAAGTACATTCTCAGGAACTTCGGCTCTCTCCAGAATGCAAAGGGAAGAGCTTTGAAGCAAGAACAGATGCTGCAAATGTCAGGGACTTGGGCACCAGCTCAAGGATTGCCCATTTCCTTTTGTGGGCCAAGGAAGCCTGGGTCCTAGAGTTCCAAGATAGACTCCTTCGTCCCCTTTGACTAACCTTCTCAAGAAAAGTACACTTTTTCAGTGGAATGCAATGTGTCAGAGTGCCTTTGACAAGCGAAAGACAGCCTTAGTAACCAATCGTGTTCTTAAATTTCCAAATTTTACCAAAACTTTTGAGGTAGTTACTGATGCCAGTGGATTTACCTTAGGCGGTGCTCTAATGCAAGAAGGTCATGCAGTGGCCTAGGAATCCTGAAAACTCAGAACACATGAGAGGAATTATGCCATCCATGACTTGGAGTTACTCTCAGTAGTGTATGCTCTGAAGTTGGAGACATTATCTTTTGAGACAAAGGTTCACCTTGACCTATATGTCTGTGAAGAAAAGCTTCTTCTGGCCATGACTCAAAAAGGATGTACTTGATCATGTGTGGAAATGTTTGATGTGCCAAAGAGTCAAGGCATAGAGAGTCAAGATGCCAGGGAAACTGCAGCCTCTAGACATTCCACAGATGAAGTGGGAATGCATCAGTATGGACTTTGTCATTGGATTACCTTCAGTGCAATTAGGTTACAACTCCATTTTTGTGGTAGTTGACAGGCTAACCAAAGTTGCCCATATGATTCCAGTGAAAGAAACATACTCTGCAGTAGATGTTGCCAGAGTTTTCCTTAAGGAGATCTTCAGATTGTATGGTTTACCCACCACAGGAGGATAGTAAGTGACCGAGATCCCAAATTCACATCAAAATTCTGGACTTCACTGGATTACCTTCAGTGCAATCAGGTTACAACTCCATTTTTGTGGTAGCTGACAGGCTAACCAAAGCTGCCCATCTGATTCCAGTGAAAGAAACATACTCTACAGTGGGGATGTTGCCAGAGTTTTCCTCAAGGAGATCTTCAGATTGCATGGTTTACCCAGGAGGATAGTAAGTGACCGAGATCCCAAATTCACATCAAAATTTTGGACTGCATTCTTTGAAGCAGTAGGAACTTTCTTGGATCTCAGCACAGCCTATCACCCCAAAACAGATGGCTAGACGGAAAGGGTGAATCAAGTAATTGAAGATATCCTTCAGTCATGGTGAGGTAGGGAACCTAAGAAGTGGTTAAGTCATCTGCATTTGGTCGAGTTTGCTTACAATGCTTCTTATCATCGGAGCATTGGGATGAGTCCTTCAAAGCTTTGTATGGACAAGATTGCCTTACACCATTGACTTGGTCTGAACCATTGATCAGAGTCAAAATGTCCAGACAAATGCTTGATGACATGGACCAAGAGATGCAATCAATCCGTAAAGATATAAAGGCAGCCCAAGATAGACAAAAGCATTATGCTGATAAAAAGAGATCTAAGAGAGAGTTTGAAGAGTCAAATATGGTCTTCATTCGAGTACGGCCAAAAAGAAGTTCCTTATCCTTAGGGAAGTACAAGCTCTCTCTTCAATCTTCCTTGGAGACTCCAACAACATACCAAACCAATTTATTGGTTGGGGGCCTCTACTGTGATCAAAGAATCAAGTAATTTAGGAGGTAAAGTGTGGATTATTGTCTTCTTTATCTTAAATCTCCACATGTTTCTCTTCTCAACCCCTCTCAATCTTAAGAAGCATTAATTTGAATGGCTTTTGAATAATATTGAAGTTCTTTAATGTATTGTAATGAAGAAACACACAAATTTTCATTTATGCTTTTAATTTATAATGGTTTTTAAGCATTTCTCTCTCTCCCCCAAAGAATGGTCAGTCCTATGACCTTTTCTCAATTCGAATGAAGCTTCTCATGAAGCATTTCTCTAATCTAAAAGTAATTTCTATGCTTGTCTGATTGGAGGCCAAAATAATGGCTTTTTAATACTTTTATGCTATTTAATTTATGGTAAAATTAAGAATCAATTTATAATTGGATAATTATCCAATTAGTGGTTATTCTAATCACATGAATAATACTAAACTTTATTCTTTCAAATTTATTGAGAATTATCAGTAATAGCACTAGAGCTATGGTAAAATTTTTAAAAAAATAAACATATAAATCATTTTCATTCATAATATGAAAAGAGGACTTCCTACCATATTCTAGGATTAATCATCCTAGAGTAATTGAATGATTCTCATTATAATCATGGAAAAATTGATTTTTATGCATAAATAATAAATTAGGAAAAAGAGAGAATTCTAGTAATTTATTTTTTATGTTAAAAGAGTAATTCCCATGACAATGGAAATCCATGTATTCCAATGAAGTAAGAGAAAAATTTTGATGCTAAAATAATGTATATTTTATTAAAAAATTAAAGAAGGATTTTAGTTAAATTTATCTTTTTGTATAGATAAATTTAAATGATGAAAGAGGAATTTCCACTATATTGGAATCCAAATATTTAAATGAGGAAAGTGTAATTCCTAGTGTAAAGGAATTAATGAATATTTTTATTTAAATTTTAAGAGAAAATTTAGTTAAATTTATCTTTTGTATAGATAAGTTTAAATGATGAAAGAGGAATTCCCACCATATTGGAATTCAAATGTTTAAATGAGAAAAGTGGAATTTTTAGCTTCATGGAATTAATGGATATTTTTATGTAATTTTTTAAGAAGAATTTTAGAGAGGTTTAATTTAAGGTAAAAGAGGAATTCCCGCGAGATAATTTGATTGCACTCATTGAAATGAGAAAAAGAATTATTTCAAGTTTATTCAAAAAAACAGGTATTGATATTTTAGTTAAAAGAAGAATTTTCATGATATTTAAGAAAAGATGGATTTGAATTAAATTTTAGTTTCAAAAGATGAATTTCCACCATAATTCTACCTGAATTAAGGCTGAGAAATTATGTGGCATAAAGACTATCTTTGGGTAAAATCACTAAATGTATATTTACCCAAAACTAGATGTTTATCTGAAGAGAATCCTTGTAGAACTAAACCGAATGAATTTGGTTAAACTACGAGAGGGACAGATAACAAACCTACTTGTCCATCTCTCGATCTGAATCAAGTAAAGACTTCGTGACCAATTCTAGTTATTAAATCCAAAGAACAGACTACCAAAACTAATCTAGTTTTTCCTTGACCAAACTCACCAAGAATCTAGTTGGACAAATGGAGGTAGATTACCCTCATGAGAGATCAAGGATCCTCATTATTGAAATTGGGAATTATGGAAAAAGGGTTCTCGGAACCGATCTCAAACTGGAATTTTACTTGCATTGGAACCTCTGTTTTTTTTCATTCAAAGGACTTTTTTATGCGAGAATGTTGGAGGAACATCATTTGGAACTTATATATAGATGTAACCCCATCATGTATGGTAGTGTGCGCAACTAGTAACTGAATTTTAGTAACTGAATTTTAGTCATCTCTGTATCCCTCTTGTTGTTTTGTAGGATTGCCTGATTTTTTAGAAGTCTATTTTCCCGATATAATGTAATGCTGTAATTTTGAATTCTGTATTTTGTGATGGAGATAGATAGTTTGTTTCTTATTTCTGTAATCTGAAATGATAATTATCATGTGTAGTGGTTAGAGCCTGTTCTCTGTAATTTCAGATTGATGTGTGTAACATTTGTTTGGGGTTTGGTTTAGCCTCAACAATCATGGCACCATGGACACATGGACACTTATTTGAATGTGTGTGTGTGTAGGGGTGTGTGTGTGTGTGTGTGAGAGAGAGAGAGAGAGAGAGAGAGAGAGAGAGAGATCAGAGTGTGAGCAATAAGGTGTAAGAGTAGTGCAACTTATTGGTCATAGTATATTATGTGGGAAATCTAGCAATGCTTAATCAAAGGAATTAATTTGCACAAGTTTATATTCAATGGCCAGACCCGACACACTCACAAAGATTGTCAATGACATCGTGTTGGCTTGCACACATGAAGATAATATCGATGCTTATTGCACAACTCTTCAAAGGAAAAAATATGCGGATCTTTATCGGGGCACAATAGTGCAAAGCGGGACAAGTCTAGTTGACGTGAATAAAGCGTAGACGAAGCTTTCTGAGGCCATCATTGAGTGGAAACAAAATCAGCTATAACTGATTCCACTCAGGTAACAAGAGCTCGTACTGAGCTTGCTAATATAGTGCAGCAGGCTCAACAAAATGTATAGATTGAGCTACTTCCAAAATGGCCTGGGAAGCCCATGAACGGAAACAATCACATGAAACCTTTGATGTAGCCGGAAAAACTATGAGTAGCAATGTCTAGAATTTCAATGATAGGTAGTCACATATAATCACACTCATCATCAATAAAAAAATGACGGATGTGGCGTCGCTCCTTATGTTCTATCTCAAATCTTGGATCTTTAACCATTGTTATTGCCATCTCTTCCTTATATTGGGACAACTAACTTTGCATTGAGATCAAAACAAAAACAAGTTTTAGGAATCATAATTAAGTTTGAACACTCCAATCCCTATCTCACACAACCATACCATCAAGTTGTGTTAACCACACCTTATTAGAGTTACAACCAATTCACTATCACCACAAACACAAATTTGATTAGAAACTTGGCATGATTAATAAGGTTATAACAACACAACTATGTTGACCATTAAGTGAGACAATGAATCATTAGAATCCATAACCGAAATTGTAACATCCAAAATTATAGAGAACCATAATGCAAACCTAATGTGATATCCACAACAAGTGAAAGCCTCAAAAGACAAGTAACAATCCAAAAAACACAAACAAATAGTCACCCCACTAAAACTAAGAAGAAGGTATAGATTCTCACTAGTCATACGGATTATCTCTAGCATGCATGTCAATATCATCGTCTCAGTAGCCTGTGAACTACTAGCCTCTCCATGTCTTCTCCCACTTCCTAGAAAGAAGCAAGGGCTGCACATATGATGCAATAAGTCTCTCATCTCTGTCCATCGAGGAACACACACGACTTCTCTTCAAACATGCCTTGAGAATAGGGGTAGTACCACGGCTTCTCTTCAAACATGCCTTGAGAATAGGGGTAGTACCACATCCCAACTCAAGGAAAATACCACCATGATGACATAATAACTCAAGAAAGCAATCTATAAATGTAATGCTCCTCTCAAAGGCTCCACAAATATTGTCCCTAGTAGGCTCTCTACTACGTGAAACCTCAGGTAAATAGTGGTAAGTAAATAGTGGTAAGTCACTAAATCCAAAGTCACTAAATCCAAAGGCCGTATATGTAAAGCCTCAAAGAGTGGCAAAATCTCCAGAAAAACAAAGAATGCACCATCCCTCATCTACAAACCACAAATATCATAGAGGAAGCATAGTGTAAATCAAGAAAGACAAATTCTCAAACCAAATATAATTCCTCATTCACATATTAAGCACAGAGTTGTAAGCGAAACAAGCAACAGTGCCTTTGTCCATAATCCACCACTCTCATGGTAACCATACGGGGAGTGATGCATGACAACAATCTTCCACCATGTCTCTAGATCTGATATACGGCAGTACCATTCTACCTAACTAGTATTCTCCCCTAAAACCCAATGAATAAACATTCATTGCATTAAAACCCTTTTCAAATCAAAAAGTTCAAAGGAATTCTAGATAGGTAGAATGTTCATGGAATACCTCCCATGGATTCCATAATCATCAAACCACCCTAAATCAGAGAGTGTTGATGCAGCCAATGAAACTCCATATCGCACATGGTCCTCTATGATAGTGTCCCAAGGAGACCTAGACATGGCACCATGTAGAACACCTTTGAAGAGGAGGTCTAGGAACACAAAATATGCTGCCCAAGACATGGACCCTTCCTAGCAAACTCTGGACCTTGCGGAAAACACCTCTACATATGCTCACGAATATTCGTGTATATAGGATCTTTCATTCCTCTTGAAAAATCCCTACCAATAGTGATGTAGTCACCAACTATAGCCAGACACTTGGGATCATTCCCCAAGAAATCCTCTCTAAGCATATGGTCTGACTGATATACGTAAGTGGTTGTTCGCTTTGAAATGACCCTGTCTTTATCAACACCACTAGACTCACCCGACACCTAAACCCAAAAAAAAATTTAAAATAATAGGTTTATGCAAAATAAAAAACAAGATATGAAAGGCCATAAATGACACTCACTATGTCCAAATGTTGTATTTCAAACACCCCAGCATTATCATCCTCATAGAGTGTATTTGTCTGCATTCACATTCCCTTTCCACCACGACCTTTGGACTGCTAAGTTAGACGTAATTGTCACAAGCAATACTCACAAAGTGTGCATAAAACGCAAGCGTGATTTTCTTACCTCCATCTCTGTAGTGATACATTAGCCTTCTCCACAATGAACCTGGAATGCTCTTTTGAAACGTGTGCATGGAGCTCCTTCTCCCTTTCCAACACGTGACCCTTCTTTAGGTCTATCCAACATGGACAATTTTTTTATCTCCCACTTCAAACATCCATGCATGGGTGGATGGTACATACTAGTGGCCTCATTTGCAATCATTAAACCACTGCTTTGCTCTACATGTGGTATAGTGTGCAAATGACCCTTATCTTCCAAGCAAAAAACAAAGTATATGTACATATTTACATGCACACAAATCACATTAGGTTTCTTTTAATTGTAGCAATAAAGTAAGAACTAGATAAGATTCCATTGTACTCCTCATGAAGAAGATATTCAGATAAGGTGTTACCCGCAGAATAATCTTTGGGATGCTATCTGGATCAAATCAAGCTTCTTCATTGTCGTTGCATCACCCTTTCTATTCTTTGCCTCTCACGAGTGTCCAAAGGAAATAAGTGTTTCCTCTTCTCAATCTTCACCTATTGATAGTATGTGCACAGTAAACAATCTTTGAGTACCACAACACCACCAAGAGCTTCCTGAAAATCTCTCAACAGATCTTGACCTCTTTGCCGTATTTTTTCCAGAGTCACTTCTCTCCAAACCCAACTACACAACAAAAACAAACATCTTAAAATGAGAATGCATGAACAACAAATGCAGGAGTCCAATACAAATGTGTGCCATGAGCCAAGCCAAAGTGCAATAGAAGGCTCCAACTTATTGTCTGTATATGTGATCTCCTCGAGCAAGGTCAAACATAGATTTAGTGGTCTTGTTTGCCTCCCATCAAAGGCAACCAATAGATTTTATATTCGATGGGAGCATCACACAAAGGTTTAACTTCTCCAATGTTGCATAGCTATCTGCTCCCCATTTTAGAGACTGTACTTTGGAACATCAGTCTCATCACCATGCTTAGGGTCAATTACATTTTAGATGTTCAATTACATTGAATATCTAAAATAAAACAAAAAAGATGATATATAGATACACGAATAAAAAAGAACTTGCCAAAAAACTATCCTATTTTTTTAAGGCTTGCAAGTTGGCATTTCTAACCACACATTAATCATACTGTGCTTGGAAACTCTCCAAAAAGATAGTGATGTCAGGCGTTTTTCTGAAAGGTGTTTTGGGCTTGTGTACATATGGATGCATGGCATGTGTGAAGGTTTTGCCCGGGAATGTGATGGCAGGTGTACAAGGTGGACGGTTTGTTTTGGGCTTGTGCAGACCTGTCCGGAATGTGGTGATATCAGCGTTCGGCAGCTTGGTTGTGTACGCGTCCCCAACAAAGAAATGGAGTGGGCACTGAAGGTTGCAATTTAAGAATATGTGGAAGCATGGGCAATTTATAGTGAGGGATGTAGCCTTGGACATTGGTGTGAAAGCATTGAGGGTGGCCATCATTGAAGCTGTAATAAAATAATAATAATATCCACATGGCCAACTTATAGAAAGGCCACATGGCTGTTTATGATGATACCAGCATTGGCCAGCACGTGAAGAGAAGCTTGGCGAAGGTGAAAGCGGGTGAGTATAGGTGGTAGCTGCTTTGAAAGCTGGGTGGAGCGGAAGACGAAGAAGGTGCCTTTTGTTGTGTGGCTAGCTGCAGCCACCATAGGCTCAATTGAGAGCGTAGCTTGGAAGCGCAGGGGCTACGAGTGCTTGGGCTAGGTGAAGATGGCGGTGGCTGGGTTTTGAAGCGCTAGTTGGTGTGAAGCGCAGCCGCCGCAGACACAAGGCCTCTCTGACCAATGGGAGAAGGCGACTGGAGTGTGGCAGGCTGCTGAGAGAAGCCGCCTTGGTGAAGGGCACCGATTGGCTGGCAATAGAGAAGCTAGGGAGCAAAGGAGCAAGTGATGTACTTGCTGCCAGGCGAAGACCAGGTTAATTTGAAGGCGTGGATGTAGGGTCCTTGGTGAGTGCGTAGGCAAAAAGGCGCTGACGTGTGGGCTGGAGATAGTGGGGCTCGCCTACTACACTTGGCAGGTAGCAGCTGGACAGGAGGGTTGCTGGTGGGGCACCCTCTAAAGAGAAGTAGAGACCGGGAGACAAAGGCTTGGTTGTCAGACGCAAGGGTGAATTCCTTTGGCAGTAGATCCTGGCCAGAATCCTGGTTTTTGGTGTAATTGCTGAGTTTATGCAGTGTGGATGGTGCTGTGTATTTTGCTAAATGATCAGTTGTCTATCGTGTTTTTGAGCTGTATCTCTGGTGTGGGTGGGTGGTGAATCATGAGAAGTGTTCCAGCCGGTGCTGGTGGCTGGTGGTGCCTCCGTTGTGTTAGTATTTTCAAAGTTTGGGAGGTGAAGGGCTATAGAGGCGTGGTCTTTTTTTCTTGTTTTCACCTACCATTCTTCTGGTGCCCCCACTGAGGATAACTCTGGTGTTGTGCTTTGCCTAGAAGGGCGTATGTCCCACTGAGGAGAGCTCAGGGATTGTTACAGGTTTTCATGATGTGGTCTTATCCGGAATTTCATGGTAGGAAGGGTGAAGATGTGTGTGACTTTTTGGAGCAAATGGAGTTGGCATGCATTAGCAATCATGTGACAGATGAAGAGCAGGTTCTGAAGCTGATAAAGATTTTCTTGAAGGGAGATGCCCGAAGTTGGCTTAAGGATTTTGAAGTATAGGATGCGGCATGTGAGATTCATGGTGTTTTGACCTTAGACAGGTCATGGCTATTCATGATAGTGATTTGGATTCTTCTCTAGGTTTGGACGTCATGGCTATTCATGATAGTGATTTGGAGTGTTCTATTGAAGATCATTTGCATTTGAATCTGGATGATATGCATGCACATGGAAGCAAAGGGGATGATTCCTTGGGATTGGCTGATGATAAGAAGGAAGAGGAGCTGGATACAGAATGCTTTGAGGAAGATTCTTTGCCAGATGCTACAAGGGAGGAGGATGGGGTAGAGACTTGTGATGAAGTGAAGATGGTTTGTAAGGCGGATGTGGAGAGCATGGAGGAAGATCCTATTATTATGGATTTTCTTGGACAGCTTGATGATGGTATGGTACCTGCGAGATGAGTGATGTGGATGTTTTTCCATTGGATGCATTAAGTGCAGGGGAGTCTTTGGACGATGATACCAGGGGGGTTGGCAACACTCAAGAAGATATGCATAAAGATTTGGTTGATGAAGAGCGTTGTGATGAGAGTATTGTGCTTGAGGATGATATATGGGAAGTTGCTAGCCTTGATGAATAGGAGCCAGAGATGGATATGGATGCAGATATGGTTGAGAGTGTAGCTAAGGCTTCTATGCGTGTTGCTGAAATGCTAAAGGCAAAGTCTACGGATGATAAGGGTTCTGAACCAGTTGAGCTGTATGGTTGTGAATGTTGAAAGAACGGTAGAGGGGGAGGAGACACACACACAGGAGCAAACCCTAATGTATATTGCAAACCCTAACCATAGAGGGAAGCCATCTCCACTCTCACACAAAGCATAATGTCATAATCCATAATACACACAACACTATGAGTTGTGTCCACACACATCTAACCCTAGCTAATGTCCACACACTATGACCAGCTGGACACGCGGTCATTTATGTCTCACACATGTTCCTACCTAACATGCCAGCACATAGCATAGCTGGCTCACACTGACATCGAGCTTGAATCTCAACAGCCCCTCTCAAGCTCATGATGTACTGCCGATGAAGATGTAGATGAGCTTGGGATATCAAGGCTCTCAACACTCCCCCTCAAGCTCATCCCATGTACTCCCAACATAGTACGGAAGTACTCAAACTTCTCCCTGCTAAGTGGCTTTGTAAAGATGTCTGCCACCTGCTCATCAGTCTTCACATACTGAAGATCAACTGTACCATCCAGCACCTTCTCTCTGACAAAGTGATAATGGACCTCTATGTGTTTGGTCCTCGCATGAAACACTGGATTCTTTGCCCAACTGTATACTGCTCATGTTGTCACAATGAATGACAACTTTGCCATCAATAGGCTCACACAAATCTGCCAAGAGATTCCTTAACCATACTGCCTCACCAAGTAGCAATGGCTGCACCCCTGTATTCAGCCTCTGTACTAGATAAAGCAAATGTAGGTTGCTTTTTGCTACTCCAACTCACCACGGCACTTCCAAGTGTAAAAGCATATCCACTCGTAGATCTCCTGTCATATGAGCTACCTGCCCAATCAGCATCTGTGTAGCCATGTATGTCCAAGCTTTTACCACTCTCATAAAGTAAACCATAATGTGCAGTGGTCTTCACATATCTCATAATGCGTCTCAGTGCATCCAAACGTGGTTTTCTAGGGCTCTGCATAAACTGGCTTACTAGACCCACAGCATAACTCAAATCCGAGCGTGTGATAGTCATGTAAATGAGACTACCAACCATCTTCCTGTACATAGATGGATCATCAAGCTCCTCGCCATAATCAGCCCGCAACTTCACATTTTGCTCCAAAGGTGTACTCATAGACTTACACCCTGGTCATGCCATACTTTGCCAACATATCCAATGCATATTGGCGTTGTACTAACCATGTACCTGCATGATCTTTGACCACTTCAATTCCAAGAAAGTATCTGAACTCACCAAGGTCTTTCATGTCAAATTGCCCACTCAAAGCTTTCTTGACATGCATCACATCTGCACTATGATCACCTGTGATAATCAAGTCATCCACATAGATGACGAGTAAAACAATCCCATGCTCTGTCTTCTTCACATAGAGTGAAGAATTTGCTGTAGAAATCTGAAATCCAAGTGAGATAAGATATCTGCTCATCTTATCACTCCAAGCACGAGGTGCTTGCTTCAAACCATATAATGCCTTTTTCAATTTGCATACATGAGTGGGATATCTTGGGTGTACATACCCTTCTGGCTATGCCATATACACTTCCTCTTGTAGATCTCCATTTAGAAATGCATTCTTGACATCCATTTGATGCATTTCCCAGCCATTAGCTGTAGCCATAGGAATGACTGCTCTTACTGTTCCCATCTTAGCCACTGGACTAAAGGTTTCATCATAGTCCAAACCTTGGGTCTGTGCATAACCCTTTGCTATCAATCTTGCTTTATGTCTCTCAATAGAACCATCAGATTTGCACTTCACTTTGTAAACCCATTTACATCCAATAACATTCTTGTCCTTTGGTAGTGCAACCAAATCCCATGTGTCATTATGAACCAATGCGTCCATCTCTACATCCATTGCTTTCTCCCATACATGCTCTCCAATAGCCTCTGTATAGCATGTAGGTTCCACATGCTTCACCATAGATGTCATATATGCCTAGTGCATAGCAAAATCTCGATATGTCAATCTGTCAACTGGATATCTGACTCTCTGGGATCTCCGCAATGCATGCGGGTCACTCTGAACACCTATAACTCTAGCATGTGGTGGCACATATCTATCCTGCATAGCACTAGGTGTGCGTAAAATAGGTATGCCAAGCTCCTCATCCAAACTCTCTGAACTCGATGACTCATAACTTGTAATTCCAATTCCTTCGACCTTCTTCTTTCCTTTATCCATAGCACTACTCCCAGTGCTCACACTCTCATGCCTCAAACGTCCTGACCATCGACGTACAGTACTACTCTCAGCCTCTGCTGCTAGCCCAGACATAGAAGTAGAACTAGAGCTTGCTTGTGGCAAGTTCACAGGCACATCTGCTTCAAGTGACTCAATGACACCCTCATCCTTTGCTTTGTACCAACTAGCAAGCTCATCAAACACCACATCTTGTGAGATGACCACTTGTCTAGTTTGTATGCCTTTCGATCCTGTGCATATCCAACAAATACACATTTCTCTGCCTTAGGATCCAACTTCCTTCTTCTTTCATCAGGCACATGTACATAAGCTATGCATCCAAAAACTTTGAGGTGTCCAATGTCTGGCTTGTAACCTGTAAGCTGCATCTCTAGCGTGCTTCCATGAATGGCTGCTGTAAGTGTTTTGTTCAGTATATACACTGCAGTAGCACATGCTTCTGCCCAATAGTAATCCGGCATGCTCTTTTCATTGAGAATCGTCCTATCCACTTCACATATGACTCTATTCTTTCTCTTAGCCACACCATTCTGCTGAGGTGTATACCTGCAAGTCAATTGTCTTCTTATTCCATGCTTCCTCAAGAAATGCTCAAAAACTTTTGAGGTGTATTCACCACCTCCATCTGTCCTCAAACATTTAATCCAACAGCCATATTGCTTTTCTGCAAAAGCTTTGAAATCCATAAATTTTTCCAACACTTCACTCTTCTCTCTGAGAAAGTATATCCATGTCATCCTGCTGAAATCATCTATGAATGTCACATAGTATAAACTGCCTTTGATAGATGGGTTTTGTGTGGAGGACCCCATACATCACTATGTACTATCTCAAGTAGCCTGCTACTCATATTTCCTTCTCTAGGAAACCTCAACCTTGCCTGCTTTCGAAACTGACAGGCTTCACAAACATGCATATATCCATCATACTTGAATCTAGGCAGCCCACTGACAATGCCTCTTGTCTGCATGTTCTTTAATCTTTGTATATTGACATGTCCAATTCTCTTATGCCACATATCAATGTCCTGTGCCACATTCCTGCTTTTAGAGAACATGGCTGATTTTAACTCAGGAATTCCAGCATCCACAGCTTAAACAACTTGCCTTCTTTCTTGCCTTTAGCAATGACTCTACTTCAACGAAGCAACCATGCTCGTTGAAACAAACCTGTAATCCTTGTTCCACCATTTGACCAACTGAGGCCAAGCTCTTTGTGATAGAAGGCACATACAATACATCAAACATAGACTTTGTTTGACCATTGTGTATAACCAATGGTACACTACCAACATGTGTAATGACATGCTGAGTATCATCTCATGTTTCCACATAGCCTTTCACATCCATAGGCTTCATATGCTCAAACCATTCACCATGACATGTCATATGGTTTGATGCTCCAGAGTCCATATACCATGTGTCATCATTCTCAGCATTTGTCATCATAGAACCCACAACATGTTTCATGGCAAACAAATGATTTGCAGTGCCATCATTACTGCTTGATGCATAATTTCCACCACCATGTTGTGCATAATTTCCACCATAATGACCACCACGTTGTGCTCTAGCCCCTCTCAAATCATTCTATTTGCGGAAACAATCTCTCGCCATATGACCATATTTGCCACAGTAATGGCATTCCACATCTTTATAGATGTTTGTTGGCCTTGCCAACGTCCTCTACCCCACGGGGGTTACCTCTGCCTCTCTGAGGTGCATATCCACGACCACCTCTAGCACCATATGCAAGATGTGGAATGCCACAGTAATGGCATTCCACATCTTGCATAGATGTTTGTTGGCCTTGCCAACGTCCTCTACCACGGGGGTTACCTCTGCCTCTCTGAGGTGCATATCCACGACCACCTCTAGCACCATATGTGGGCTGAAAATTCTGTTGTGGTGACCTGTCCTGCCATCCACGACCATTACCACCACAACCACGTGATGCAAATCTCCCCCTACCTCTAAAACCTCTCTGCGAGTAGAAAGCCTGATTTCTGCCATTATCATCATGGCTAGTAGATGCATCCAGAAATGAATCACTGAGTTTGATTTCCTCAACAAGTAAGAGTGAAACCAACTCATCAAAGTCTGGTAAACCTGTACTCCTCACTGAGATAGATGTATCAAAAGATTTATATTCCTTGCCAAGACCACGCAAGGTAATATCCACCAAATCATCATCAGGCATGGGGGAATTTATTGTTGCCAATGCATCTGCAAACTTCTTTATTTCTTGCACATAATCATGGATGCTCCTTTTATTCCTTTTCACATTATGTATCTGCTGTCGCAATTGAGACTTGCGAGCACTCGTGTTTGTATCAAACATCTTTACCAAAGTATCCCATGCATCTTTGGGATTCTCAGCATCCTGTATGTGTATGAGCATAGCATGAGAAATACATATAGACAGATAATGCAGCACTTTGAATGCTCTTTCTGACCATTGCTTATGAGCAATAACCTGCTGCTGTGTAGGTTGTCGGGGTAGCTCAGGCTCTGGCTCAGCACTTGTAATGAGATTCCAAAAACCTTTTCCTTTCAAGAAACTTTTTATCCTGTACTTCCATGCCTGGAAGTTCTTCATATCCAGCTTTTCACCAACAATCTGTACTAGATTATCCGACATGTTTGCTCAATGTGCACCTTCCGCACTTGTCCAAATCTGTAACCGAGCCTTCCTCAGCTCAACCACACTCCAATGAATGTTCCAGATACTCCAAAGTAGCCAACAATCTTCAAATTTGTGATGTAGAAAATCAACCTGTATGCATCCCCAAGATGAATTGTCTCACGCAGTCCGAGATACCCTGTTTTGATGCACTTTCCAAGGCTCCAAATCACAATGTAGTGGTGCAATCAAGTATGGGAAACTTGTATTGACACCTAAACAACCTCAATGTAGAGTATCAACACCATCTGACATGTGTACATATCAATTTTTGAAAACCCCTTTCTCTGTTTTGGGAAAAACCAAAAAAAACCAGTAGTAAAATGGCTCTAATTTCTTCAATATTTGTCCAAATTGAGCAACTAGGCATTCAATAGCTTAGCAATAGTGTCCATCAACTCCATGTAAGAGGAATTTGTCCAATTGTATAAGACCAAAGATTAATTGCTCAATTAAAATTGCTCTATTTCTCTGCAACCAGTGTGGATAGCCTGTTTAATCAGCTCATTCCCAGCTCAATTAAGCATAATTGATCAAACCATTCATGTAGCCCTCTTCTCCAATGTTTATAGCAACCAATTGCTAAAGCAATTTTGAAATATGTCAATCACACAAGTAGTAATCAACCTCCTCGCATCAAAATGATCAATTTTTTGCCATGTTTCTCTGTTGGAGCTGCGCCACTTGCTCTACAGGGATTTGGGAGTGTTTAAGTTGGTAATTGGTGAGGTAATTAAGTCCCCAACACACTTGGGTATGTGTGCAACCAGTCAATTCTTGGATTTTTACCAAAAACACGCTCCAAATGCATCAAATCTTCACCTCCTTTTCTCTATCTTGTGAGAGCTCAAAAACCAGAAATTTCCATACATTCATATGCATCCAAATTGCTCAAAAATGAGTTTAGAGCTTGCATAGGAGTTGCCAATACATTCCTCTTTGTCAAATACATGTGTCTTTTTGCCAGAATCACTTCTATTTCACCATACATCAGTGTTTCCAAGCTTTAATGGAAAGCTTCCAAAAACCAGAATTTTGCTTTGCTTTGAGTTGCTCTAAATTGCTTTGTTTTTGCCTATATCACCTGCAATCCACTCAAGGATGTTTAGAAGACCTTACCCGGTAGGCCAAGCTCTCAGATCTGAGAGTAGTTGGTGTGCTCCAAGCTTCGCAGCTCCAATGGCAAGCTTCACAGCTTCTTCTCCCTCTTCTCTCACTCACTCATAAACCCTAATAAACAGCACAAGGCTCTGATACCATGTTGAAAGAACGGTAGAGGGGGAGGAGACACACACACAGGAGCAAACCCTAATGTATATTGCAAACCCTAACCATAGAGGAAAGCCATCTCCACTCTCACACAAAGCATAATGTCATAATCCATAATACACACAACACTATGAGTTGTGTCCACACACATCTAACCCTAGCTAATGTCCACACTATGACCAGCTGGACACACGGTCATTTATGTCTCACACATGTTCCTACCTAACATGCCAGCACATAGCATAGCTGGCTCACACTGACATCGAGCTTGAATCTCAACAGTGAAGAGGAGCCTGAATTACAAGAGCTGGAAGTGCTTGTGGACACTGCTGTTGGAAAGAATGTGGATTTTTGCGTATATAAAGGTCAAAATGCTGGAACCTCGCCTTAACTGGTATTGATGAATTGGTTGCTAGATGTTGCAATGCCACAGGTTTCAAAGACAAGGAGGTTTGTTGTGGATGAAGTGGACGTAAATGATTTTGTGGCTCATATGGTTAATGTTTGGTATGTAGTGATGCAGCCATGGTGTTTGAAAGATGTTGGGAAATGGGATGGTCAGTTACAGATGTTTCCTTTTGATCCTGGTGGATAGCTATTGGGATTTGTCTTTTGCTGCTGAGCATGAATGCTCTAGCAGATGGGGGGGTTGGCAAAGTATGTCCGGCGTTTTTCTGAAAGGTGTTTTGGGCTTGTGTACATATGGATGCATGGCATGTGTGAAGGTTTTGCCCGAGAATGTGACGGCAAGTGTACAAGGTGGACGGTTTGTTTTGGGCTTGTGCAGACCTGTCCGGAATGTGGTCGGCTGGAGGTGATATCAGCCTTCGGCAGCTTGGTTGTGTACGCGTCCCCAAAGAATTGGAGTGAGCACTGAAGGTTGCAATTTAAGAATACGTGGAAGCATGGGCAATTTATAGTGAGGGATGTAGCCTTGGACATTGGTGTGAAAGCATTGAGGGTGGCCATCATTGAAGCTCTAATAAAATAATAATAATATCCACATGGCCAACTTATAGAAAGGCCACATGGCTGTTTACGATGATACCAACGTTGGCCAGCACGTGAAGAGAAGGATGGCGAAGGTGAAAGCTGGCGAGTACAGGTGGTAGCCGCTTTTGAAAGCTGGAGTGGAAGACAAAGAAGGTGCCTTTTGTTGTGTGGCTAGCTGCAGCCCACAGGCTCAACTGAGAGCGCAGCTTGGAAGCGCAAGGGCTACGAGTGCTTGGGCTAGGTGAAGACGGCGGTGGCTGGGTTTTGAAGCGCTAGTTGGTGTGAAGCGTAGCCGCAGACACAAGGCCTCTCTGACCAGTGGGAGAAGGCAACGACTGGAGTGTTGCGGGCTACTCAGAGAAGCCGCCTTGGTGAAGGGCGCCGATTGGCTGACGACAGAGAAGATGGGGAGCAAAGGAGCAAGTGATGTACTTGCTGCAGGCGAAGACCAGGTTGATTTGAAGGCGTGGATGCAAGGTCCTTGGTGAGTGCGCAGGCAAAAAGGCACCGACGTGTGGGCTGGAGACAGTGGGGCTTGCCTACTACACTTGGCAAGTAGCAGCCGGACAGAGAGTAGCCGGGCTAAAGAGGAAGTGAAGGAGGGTTGCTGGTGGGGCGCCCTCTAAAGAGAAGCAGAGACCAAGAGACAGAGGCTTGGTTGTCAGACACAAGGGTGAATTCCTTTGGCAGTAAATCCTGGCCAAAATCTTGGTTTTTGAAGTAATTGCTGAGTTTATATAGTGTGGATGCTGTGTGTTTTGCTAAATGATCAGTTGTCTATCGTGTTTTTGAGCTGTATCTCTGGTGTGGGTGGGTGGTGAATCGTGAGAAGTGTTCCAGGGGCTGGTGGTGCCTCCGTTGTGTTAGTATTTTCAAAGTTTGGGAGGTGAAGGGCTATAGAGGCATGGTCTTTTTTTCTTGTTTTCACCTACCAGTGACAACTTTTCTTTACCTTCCCAATTGTATCACCATGTCGAGTGGCCAATTCCTCGGTCTCCTTCTCCTCTGATTTTCTGATCTCATCTTTAGATGATAATAATCTTGCATGCTCAAGCTTCAAGCATGTAACAAAGATGAAAACCATGCAATTGATAAATGATAACATCATAGCAACAACTCACATTGTACACAAGCTTTTAAAGATATTTGCGAGTGAGAGGGTACCATGGCTCTGCACCCTTAGTGTATTTCCTCTAATGTGAGCTATCAGCCTCCTATCTCTATCAAGTAGATCCTTTAAGTAGCCCTCGTGATTTGCAACACAAATGTTTGTGCAATTCACTATCTCATATTGTAATGTTATCCCAACCAAAGCATGTGTATTCAAACTAGAAAAACAAAACTGTCTCTTTGAAGACCAAGACCTAGAAACAAAATTTTTACATAAAAATCTTATGTTTTCTTACCCATATGTTAGGAGACACAAGACAAGATTCCATACATATATTCAAAGATAGCCATTTTAGAATCATAGAGTGAACTTCCAAATATTTGTATAGTTCATAAATAAACAAAGACAAAGATATAATCACTAGTTCATCCATTGATCTATGATGGTAAAGAAAACATGGTCATAATTTGACCTTGTATTTGAAAATCTCTCTTTTATTAAGCCTTCCAAGCCATTGTATGGTGGTTCCCTTCCCAAGCATAAAACATCCACTCTGTAAGCATATGAAATTTAGGGAGGATCTAATTTATATCCTCCTCAAACTCCTTGTTGATGTCTTGCCAAATAGGATCCCAATCTGTCACCATTATCTCCTCACTAATCATTGTGCTCTCTCTAGCACATGTCCACATGGACACTATAAAGGTACTCTTTTCTAAAACATACCCCTCCTTACCAAAAGTTGTCTTCAAACGTAACACATCATCTCTCGATCCCCTCAACTTTGCATATGGAATAATCCTGCATAGTGGAACCATTGGCAAGCGAAAAGCCTAGTTTTTTGCATTATATCTTCTCCCCTATCCATATAGTTTTTTTTCTCATCCCTATTATCATCTAGAAGAGGAATATCAGATCTCATAAATTAGGAACAATTTTCATGTTAGCCTCTTTTGGTGCCAGCTTATCATCCATCTCATGACTGCTACTTGCAACCAAACAATCAAAAGTATGGCTTTCAACCTCTTCACCTACATCCTATACTTTTTGGAGATTTGTCTCAACCACTCTACTAATCTCCTCCAAACACTCTGAGTGTAGATGATCATGGTCTGTATTCCTTACCCCTCTTGCCTTTCTCCCATGCTTGCCTCCACCTCCCATGGATGATATACACAATTCAAATGTTATGAATAGATTCGAATTTGAAATTGGAGGTGTAACATGGCATACATATCACATAAGTGTACATTAAAGCATTCCAATCTTACAGCATTAAACACAAACATAAAAACATATTAGAGCATCAACACTTGAAACTCCTTAATTCGATAATAACAAATTAAAAAACCCATGTGCAATCCATACAAGAAACATACTCTTAACTCATGAGTCTTCGAGTCAAGATCTTAAAAAGCTTAAGGTGTTGGCTGCTTATTCCATGTGTATTGACTGGCATTCTTATTGCATTACTTTCTTGTTTCATTAGTTGTATCTCACCCATTCTCCCCTATTTTAGATAAGTTCTCATAGTATATCCATGAGTATCTAGGGAGGTGAAGATAATTTGGAAGTATTTATAATCCATTAGTATCTAGGGAGGTGGAGCAAATTCGGGGGAAGAAGACACCTAACTCCAATGTCCATGAGTAATTATAGGTCCATTGGAACTAGGTGCCTTCTTACCCCAAATTTTCTCCACCTCTAACTAGGATGTGTCAAATCATCCTACCTTTAAATGACCAAGGCTTGTGTGCGGCTGAATAAAGCATTGCTAAATCTATATCTTGAATGTGGTTGAATAAAGCATTACCAAAGTCTTGCTAAAGTCTAGTGTGTGATTTATGGCCACCATCATGTCCACTTGCACGATACACGCACCAGAACATGTGAAGAATCATCCCTTGTTTTTTAAAAAAGGCAGGTGTTGGGGTGTGTTGTTGGAATTGATATTCTCATTTGGGAGTTGAATCTAAGACCACTAGTAGATGAAAGCCTAGGTTATTGGAATAGATATTACATGAGAGTGGTTCCTTGGAATAAGAGACATGTATCACTACTAAGATTTGAACCCAAATCATTATATGGAAGATGAAATGTCAAACCACTAAAAAATTTACAACCTTTGATGTGCATAGTACGAAAATTCTTTAAATGTTCATGATAATAAATTGAAGATCATTTTGCCTCTATAATGACTTAGGTAGTGATTAAGTTCCATGGGCTGTAGCACAACTTTCAACTAAAATATGACTACAAGAGGCCACACCAGCATGGCCTTTCATAGCCATATTTTTGTTGGAGCTATGGCATACCATTGATGCAATATTTCAATTCTATCCATGCTATAACCAATTATAAATTAAGCCATGCTATAACATGTTGTCCAACAAAAACAAGGCCATGGGAGGCTGCACTCGGTGCAACCTCTCATAGTCGTATTTTAGTTCGAGCTCATGGCATACCATTGATGCAATGTTTCAATTGTAGCCATGCTATAAAACCAGTTATAAATTGAGCCATGCTATAACATGTGGTCCAACAAAAACATAGCCATGGTGGGAGACCGTGCCAATGCAGTCTCCCATGGTCATGCTTTTGTTGGACTAGCATCGCTCAATTTATCACTGGTTTTATCCCATGGCTACAATTTAAACATTGCATCAATGGTATGCCAAGAAGGGCAAAAAACCAGCATAATTGAAATGGAAAAAACCAGCATGACTCAAGTGGAAAAAAGATGCCATGGAAAACGAACATTGAGTGAAAAAACTCCCTATGGTCATGTCTTTAACATGTATGCAAAACATGTTTC
This sequence comes from Cibotium barometz, assembly GCF_041138505.1. Taxonomy (NCBI): domain Eukaryota; kingdom Viridiplantae; phylum Streptophyta; class Polypodiopsida; order Cyatheales; family Cibotiaceae; genus Cibotium; species Cibotium barometz. Next base: position 27,610,033 of record NC_141103.1, on the reverse strand, counting down.
ATGGTGGAGAAACATCAAGCAAAAACTTGAAAAAATGCCAAGCAGAACCTTGAAAAAATATGCACAACTGATGTTGAAAAAAATGTGCAACGTTTTTGTGATTAGATTGACCACAGAAAATCTTGAAAGTTAACGAGCCAGCAAGTCTTGGGGAAAAAAACAAACGAACAAGGTTTTTATGATTGAAACGACCCATATGGAGGCCGTGTTGGCACACCCTCCTGTGTAGTTGTTTTCATTGGAGACAGGATGTAAGAAGACCATAGAAAGAAAACATGGAAGGGACCTGGAGAGAGGTCCTGGTGGCGGCTTTGATTTGTGCAGCATGATGGAGGTCGTGCTACTTCTGCATTATATTTGGGGGCTACACACTTTTTGGATGAACTTTCCTTTGTCACACTGTATCCTCTCCCCTATTTTTCTGTGGTGATGGAAACGTAACCATGTATGGTGGGGGTGCCTTTCCCTCAACAATGTAGATACCTAGGTGTCCATAAAAATTTATTGCCAATAAAGACAAATGGTGAGATTCACACCAACCCTTTGTTGGGCCACCCCATCATCTCATTTAAAGGGAAAAAACTAGATTAGCATTTTTTCCTTATTACTTGGAAAGGAACCCTTAGTAACTTCTTCAAATTGAAGCCTTTATTTTGAAGGGTGAAACTTTTTGATGCCCTTATTTACAGGGTAAAAAGCCCTATCAAGGGTTCTATAGGTCACGTCTGCATCGTCCTACACATAAAGCAGTGCGAGTCTGTGTTGTGAGTCTCCCTCTGGAATGATGTCAGGTGATCTGTGTATTTGGTTTGCTTGGACCGAAGGTCCTATCGACGACTAGCTCTATGTCCCATGGATAGCCAACTAACAACCCCAAGCCCTAGAGAAGCTATCATACTAGGTAGCTCTCCATAATTTTGGTGGTCTTCAACCCAAGAAACTAGGAAGGACCCAAGTTGTGCCCATCAACCCTTGCATGGGTTGGGCAGGCTGTCGCCAGTCCTAAGAGCCCTGGTCAGGCAGCTGACCAGGCCAAGGCTCTGCCCAGTCAGTCAGTTGTGTCATGTGCATAGAGTGTATCTATCGTGTGCAGCACACACACAAGACTAGCTTCGAGGCTTGGGGTAGCTTGGAGCTAGGCAAGTAGATTGGTGAGCTAACTGTCGGCCAATGTGGACGCACAGTGACTAGCCAAGAGCCTATAAAAGGGTGTCCAAGGTCACTTAGTCAGTCAGAGTTTCACGAGGCAATGCGAGAGCTCTATGATAAAGGTGATTGGATCTAGTGCAGAGACATGCACCTACTTCGTGGCAGTGGAGGTTGGCAGTAGTCTCAAGGCCCACAAGGGTAGCCTCGCAGTATGGGACTTCATGGGGGGTAGAGGCTGATTGGTACGTCTAGCTAGTTATCTCAGCTCGTGGCTTGGTGGGGATAAGCAAGACTTATGGGCTTTGCCCACCATGACTGTCGTGGTTGGGTGGTGAGAGTCACGCGTGCACCCACTTTCATGGTTTTATGGCTTTGTTTTGTAGGTTTGGAGTCTTGATTTAGGTATGCCCTACGAGGAGACCTTCGGGATTTGACAAGATGATTGTGGGGCGGTCCCGCATTGTTTGTGCATGGCTGCCCATATCAGCTTGGAATGATGTTAGGTGATCCATATATCTGGTCTGCGACTTGGTGCCAGACATATGTAGGTGCCTGTAGGATTGCATGTAGAGAATGAAAAGATGCAGGGGGGAAGAGAGCTTGAACTCTTGCAAGCACACACACACACTCACAAACCCTAATAGAGAACACACAAGGTGAGAGGCTGAAAATCTTCTTCTTCTTCACTCAACACTCAACACACCATATACAAGAATAAGAGTACACACAATATGAAAGGTACTCAACCAAATACATACACGGGTTCTCTATAGTGTGAACCTGACTAAATGAGCTGGCGCTATAACTATGCCAATCTCTAGAATGGATGTCACACAGCCTGTCATCCCACTGGCCGCATATCACCCAAGATCTCACCAACCATGCCAGTGGTGTAAGTGTGGGGCCTATCCCCCAGGCGGGTCATTAGTGTCCACCGCCTCACTAGACGAGCTCGATATCTCAACACTCCCCCTCGAGCTCAACTCCATCTCATGTACACCAAGCGAAGCCCTGAATCTGCGGAGCTTCTCTGTACCCAATGCTTTGGTGAAGATGTCAGCTACCTGATCCTCTGTGCTGACATAAACAAGTTTAAGATCTCCTGCCAAGACCTTCTCTCTGACGAAGTGGTAGTGGACCTCTATGTGCTTCGTACGAGCATGAAAGACTGGGTTCCTGGCCAACTGTATACTGTTAATGTTGTCACAAAAAATGACAACTTGTCTATCCAACCGATAGACCCAAATCTGCAAGTAGCTTTCTCAACCAAGCTACCTCACATGCTGCCATAGCAGCTCCTCTGTACTCGGCCTCTCTACTAGATAGAGCAACCGTAGGCTGCTTCTTGCTGCTCCAAGTCACAGCAGTACTCCCCAAAGAAAACATGAATCCACTGGTAGATCTTCTATCTGAGATGCTACTAGCCCAATCAGCATCTGTGTACCCATGTACACATATCTCTGTCCCAGTCTCATAGAATAGTCCACAATGCAAAGTAGACTTCACATACCTCAGTATGCGTCTCACTGCATCCAAATGCGGTTTCCGTGGAACCTGCATAAACTGACTCACCAACCCAATAGCATAGCTCAAATCTGGTCTGGTGATCGTCATGTAGATCAAACTTCCTACTATGCGCCTGTACATAGTAGGATCCTCCAAGATCTCTCCTGAATCTGCACTCAACTTGCCATTCTGATCCAATGGCACAGAAATAGGCTTACACCCTGTCATACCATACTTGGACAGCATGTCCAAGCCATACTGTCTCTGCAGTAATCCAATACCATGTGGTGACCTAATCACCTCAATGCCGAAGAAATATCTGAGCTCCCCCAGATCCTTCATCTCGAACTTCTGTCTAAGCAAGATCTTTACATCAAAGATCTCTGCATCATGGTCCCCCGTAATGATCAAGTCATCTACATAGATGACAACAAGCACAACTCCTCTATCACCATGTCTCACATATAACGAGAAATCTGCATTGGCTACATGAAAGCCAATAGTGACAAGATATTCAAAAATCTTGTCATATCATGCTCTTGGTGCTTGCTTTAAGCCATACAAGGCTTTCTTCAACCTGCAAACATGCTCGGGGTGACCCACATCCTCATAACCAGGTGGCTGCAACATATACACCTCTTCTTGCAAATCCCCATGCAAGAATGCATTCTTTACATCCATCTGATGTAAAGACCATTGCTTTGATGCAGCTACTGCTATCACAACTCTCACCGTTGCCATCTTGGCAACTGGGCTGAAAGTTTCCTCATAATCAATCCCATATGTCTGCGCATATCCTTTGGCTACCAATCTAGCCTTGTACCTGTTTATGCTTCCATCACTGTTATGTTTAACTTTGTACACCCACTTGCATCCAATGGCTTTCTTGCCTTCAAGCAATTGCACTAAATCCCAAGTTTCATTTCCATATAGTGCATCCATCTCCTCATCCATAGCTTTCTCTCAACACACATTTCCAACAGCCTCATCAATGCATGTGGGCTCTACAACCTGCACAACCTTTGCCATATATGCATAGTGATGTGCCACATAACCATCATATGTAAATCTCTGCAGCACAAGGTTCTTCACTCTCCCTGATCTTCGAAGCTTTTCATTCATGGCTTCCATAGCCTTCTTTACACCAGGTGTTCTCATAGCTGGGATCCCAAGCTCCTCATCAAGGCTCATATCTGAGCCACTAGACTCTCCATCAACATGAGAATGCCCTACAGAAACGTCAGGTATACCAAGGGGCTCAACCACTTTCTCTTTTCCTTTACGTGATGTACTAATCACATTTGCAGGACTGGTATTATGACGCAGCCTGCCACTCCATGGTCTATCAATAGACCCACTAGATGAGGACTCTCCTGGTCCACTCAAAGACTGTGATTGCTGACCTGCATTCTGTGCAACCACACTTCCACTCACATCAGCCCCAACAGCTTCTTTTTCAGCAGCATACCAGCTGCTCATCTCATTAAAGACAACATCCCTGCTTACCCTCAACTCACGTGTAGCAGGGTTATAACACCTGTATCCCTTTTGCTCAAGGGAGTATCCAATAAACACACATTTTTCAGCTTTTGGATCCAGCTTAGTTCTCAGCTCATCTGGCACATGCACATATGCAATGCATCCAAAGACTTTCAGATGAGACAAATCTGGTTTCTTGCCAGTAAACCTCTCCTCTGGAGTTACATCATGTATGGCTATAGTTGGAGTCCTGTTCATCATGATGTATACTGCTGTAGAAACAGCCTCAGCCCAATAGCAATGCGGCATATTCTTCTCTTCCATCAATGCTCACGCAATCTCAACAATGTGCCTCTTTTTTCGCTCAGCAACTCCATTTTGCTGCAGAGTGTATCTGCATGTAAACTGTCTCCGAATACCATTCTTCTTCAAAAATTTAGAGAACTCATTGGAGAAGTACTCTCCCCCTCCATGTGACCTTAGGCACTTTACATATTTCCCAGTTTGCTTTTCAACCAAAACTCTGAAATTCTGAAAGTGAGTGAACACCTCACTCTTCTCCTTCATGAAATATACCCACACTTTCCTTGTGTGGTCATCAATGAAAGTCACATAATACCTGCAGCCTCCCATAGATATGGTCTTCGTAGGACCCCATACATCTGAATGCACAACATCTAGTGCATTTCTGCTCACATATCTATTACGTGGAAACACATGCTTTGTTTGCTTCCCAAATTGGCATGCTTTGTTTGCTTCCCAATTTGCTTCCCAAATTGGCATGCTTCACATATTTTCTGCATACCTTCCACTTTAAATTTTGGCAGCCCTGTCACTATTCCTTTTGTCTGCATAGACTTTAATCTCTGCACATTTACATGTCCAATCCTTTTATGCCAAATGTTTGTGTCTGCAACAGTTCCTGAACCATTTGCAAACATCGCAGCACTCATTTCACGCATGTCTACATTCAATGTAAACATTCTGCCCACTCTGTTGCCTTTTGCAACCAACCTGCACTTGTCTTTAAAGTCTTCAACATAACAACCATCAGGGTTAAACTGAACCTGCAAACCTTGCTCAATCATCTGGCCAACTGAAACCAGATTCTTTGTTATGTTCAGTACATGAAGTACATCTGCAAGGTACTTCACTTTGCCATCCTGCATAGACAATGGCACATCTCCAACATGGGCAATTGGATGAGCAGTGTCATCCCCTGTTTCCACAAAACCTGGTCTTTCTGGGTTTTTCATCTCCTTGAACCACTCCCCATGACTCGTCATGTGGTTCGAAGCGCCTGAATCCACATACCATACATTATCTTTTTGTGCTGCATCAACATTTTCAGACATGGCATTCACGACATGCTGCATAACAAACCTTTCATTATCCTCATTATTTCTGCTTGAGGATGCATAGTTGTTTTGCTGCACTTTCCCATTTTGCATGTCAGCCTGCTTCTTATAACATTCTGCCTGCACATGTCCAGGCTTACCACAATAATAGCATTCACGTGCATCATTATATTGCCTTTACCAATTTCCACGGCCTCTTTGATTCCCCCTGCCTCTGAATTTGCCTCTTCCACCTGCGTGTTGTTGTTGTTGTTGTTGATTTTGGGACTGTTGTTGTTGCTGCTGCTCTGCTGGCCATAATTCTGATTACCTGTTCGGCCACCTCCTTGACTGCGTCCACAGCCTCCTCTACCTCGACCTCTTCTTGAACTCGTGTAGAAGGCCTGCTGCTCTGAACTGTTTTGGCTTTGTGAAGACTGTCGGTCTTCACCCAAGCTCTTCTCTTCAATAATCAGCATAGACACCAAATCTGTAAAGTTAGGAATGTTTTCCTGAGTCTGAATAAACGTCTTGAACGCCTTGTATTGTGGCCCGAGACCACGTAGACAGACCTCCACCTTATCATCATCATCTACTGACACACCAATAGATGCAAGGGATTCCACAATACCCTTTATCTTCAGCGCATAGTCATTCACAGACATGCTCTTTTTCTCCACAGTATGAAGTTCATTCTTCAACTGTATCTTACGTGCCTTGGTATTTGTTTTATAGAGCTTTACCAAGGTGTCCCACGCCTCCTTGGGGGACTTGGCATCCTGAATGTGCCCAATCATGGTGTCATGTATACTAATGGAGAGCCAATACATAACCTTCTTGGCACCTTGGTTCCAGTCTTTAAACTCTTTCACATCTGCAGGCAGTCGGATTTATATCCGGTATCTCCGGTGCCTCTTCATGTTCACCTTCTATGTAGTCCCAATAGCCTTTTCCCATCAAGAAATTCGTCAACCTGAACCTCCAAGCATGGAAGTTATTCTTATCAAGCTTCTCAGCCACAATCTGGGTTATCCCATCATTTGACATCTTGCCAAACACACAATTTTACCAGAAACAACACTCTGGTTTTTCTGCACAAACTGCTGTATTTTCTACAGCGGTACTGTAGTACTCTCAAATGTCACAACGAGTGACTTCAATGTGCATACATACACCCAATGGCAATTATAGACCTCTTTGCAGCACCCACAGTGTCTGCACAGTCAATCTGTCTTCCTGCAATTCTTAAAACAGAGTTCTGCAGAGAATCGATGACTTACCCACAGTGCTCGAAATCGCCTGCTTTCTAAAAAACGGAGGTCCAGACGCGCCTGAAATGCGTTTTCGGCCCAAAAAATTCTATTCGATAGGACTATATAGTTGCCCTATAGCTTTACTCCCACGAAGAAAGCTCCTCGATCAGATATCATTTGCCGGTGCCTCCCGTCGAGCTCCCGACAAGGGTGTAGTCACCAACACAAATAGGGAAGAGTAGTTGAAGCTCTTACCCTCGTACCGCTTCCTGTGGTTCTCTTGCTTGCAGCTCAGCCCTTAGCACGAACCAGGCTCTGATACCATGAAAAGATGCAGGGGGAAGAGAGCTTGAGCTCTGCAAGCACACACACACGCTCACAAACCCTAATAGAGAACACACAAGGTGAGAGGCTGAAAATCTTCTTCTTCTTCACTCAACACTCAACACACCATATACAAGAATAAGAGTACACACAATATGAAAGGTACTCGACCAAATACATACACGCGTTCTCTATAGTGTGAACCCGACTAAATGAGCTGGCGCTATAACTATGCCAGTCTCTAGAATGGCTGTCGCACAGCCTGTCATCCCACTGGCCGCATATCACCCAAGATCTCACCAACCATGCCAGTTGTGTAAGTGTGGGGCCTATCCCCCAGGCGGGTCATCAGTGTCCACCGCCTCACTAGACGAGCTCGATATCTCAACAGAGAAGGGGCCAGCCCATAAGGCTACCCTAGGGCAAAGCCTTGTGCTCTTGTTGTGGGCATGGGGGAGGTGTATAACCACCCCCAAGGGGCCAAAAGGGCCCCAGGCTATGCCCACTAGCCTTGGCTTGGGTAGAAGGGGTGTTGGGGTAGGAGGGGCTATCAGCTATCCCTATGGCCCATGGAAGCCGATCAACTTGGCCCCAGCCCTAGATTAGCTCTCAGGCAACTATGGGATAGCCCAAACAGCTAGCCCAATGGTTGCCCAGCAACCAACCGGTTTGCTTGAGGTGGCCAAACCATACACAGTTCAAGGGGAATCTTGAGTCCCACAGGTATTCCGGACCTAATACTGTGTCCTCTTCTTCCTCTCTCTCTCTCATCTCTCTCTCTCTCTCACTATTTTCTACACATCTACTTCAATTTTATGCATATTTTTGTCGTGAAAGATTGCTGAATTCTGAGCATTAAAGTTATCGATTTGAGCCAGATGCTTCCGCATGTCATACCATACTAGGCAGCTCTCCATCGTTTTGGTGGTCTTCAGCCCAAGGCGTGTGGAGTTCAGTAAGTAAGCATTGAGTCAAAGTCAGCATCATCATCATCATAGATCTTATTAGATCTCAATTGTAACCATCTCATCTAACATAGCTGCATTGCATTTGCATTGAAACCATTGTCTATCTCTTGAGTATATTTCTAAGTACGCTTTAGTTAGGACTAAGGTTTTTTTACTATGATCAATCCCTCGCATGTCACAAATGATAAGTGTATCTGGTATGAAACTGGATGCCAGACTTCTCTAGTGCAAGTAGAAAAGGGGGCTAGCCCATAGGGCTACCCTAGAGTAGAGCCTAAGGCTCTTACAACGGGCATGGGGCCCCTTAGAGCCACCTCAAGGGGCTAAGAAGGCCCCAAGATGTGCCCACCAGCCCTTGCATAGGCTAGGCAGCAGGCTATCAGCTAGCCCTAGGGGCCCTGGCCAGCGGGCAGCTGACAGGGCTAGGGCCCTGCCCAGCTAGTCAGCTAAGTGTGGGGCAGTCTTGCACTATTTGTGCACGACTGCCTAGTATCCTGGACACCCTCTCTCTCTCTCTCTCTCTCTATTTTTCTTCACATCTATTTTAATCTTTCAAAAAAGGTTACGTATTATTACCGGTGAACTATCTCTCCGATGCTTGAGTAAAATTGCACACTCTTGTAGAACACCTTTGTTGCTCCAGCCGACTCTGAGCTCTCGCTCGAGCTTTGTATAACGACAAATGTCTTGCTGATCTCATCCTAGTCCTTGCATTGAAATGAAAACTCTATGTTTATTAAGCAGTTCAATTACAAGTTACAACCATCTCATATTATAATCAAAGATCTCTTACCCCCATAGCTTGTGGACCTCAAGCATATAGAGGTCCACAAGGTCTCGAAGCCAACGAACGGAAAACCTTTCCTCTGTCTCAGTCCACTATGTGTCCCCGCTCGTCGATGGAGCACTCTATGCCCACATCCCCTATACATGATTGTGGCACCAACGGTGGTGGGACTGGCTGCTCGGGCGGATCTGTGACACTCTTCTCGTCACTCCTATAAGGAAATTAAAACAAATAGTTATTAGACATTAAAATTAAAACAAATAGTTATTAAACTTTGAAATAACTAGTATAACATACAAAACATACTCCATACCTGCGCGTCGAATATTGCCTATGGAGGGTCGTGGGTGACAACACCAGGCCCCTGTGTACTTCTCCTCTGTGTCGTCCTAAACAATTTACCAAATATAAGTATTATAGCCATTTTTAAACAAATGATAGCTCAAAAGAGATAAATTATAGAAATTATACATACTCATCTAGGTGTGCGGCGCCACGTCCTGCTCCTGATCCCGATCCTTTGGCGCCACGTCCAGCTTTGGATCGTGATCCTCCATGGATAGCTCTAGCTCCTGACCAATTGAGGACATTAATAAGTAAGTTTTGGGCACCGAAGTGTGAATAAGGGCCAAATGTATATAAAGCATTTTCTCATAAAATGAAAAGACACAATCCCCCTCTGTGCTATTGAGAGCTCTTCTTTGTGTCTTGAGAGAGATTGAGAGAGAGCATTCTAGCATTTGTGCCTCTTCTATGCTTGTGTGGGGGAGTGAGAGAGAGTGATTGCCTTATGCGACAGTGTGAGCGACTCTACGATGCATACCTCTATGCATGAAATCCAAATATGATAAAAATAACACTTTTATAATAAAATAATCATCTTTTATGCATACATCTATGCATGAAATTCAATTATGCTAAAAGTAACACTTTTACATTAAAATAATAATCTTTTATGCATACCTCTATGCATGAAATCTAATTATGATAAAAGTAACACTTTTATGTTAAAATAATAATCTATTATGCATACCTCTATGCATGAAAATCAATTATGCATAATATAAAAATTAATTTCTCTATGATTACAATGAATATCTTCAATTAATCTAGGATGATAATTCCTAGAATATGGTAGGAAGTCCTCTTTTTATGCTTTGAATGAAATTATTTTATGCGTAATTTTTATAAAAATTTTACCATAGCTCCGCTACTATGACTGATAAATCTCAATTTTTCTAAGGGATAAAGCTTATCATTAAGAAAATAATTAGAATGGTCTCTAATTAGATCATCAATCCATAATGGATTAGATTCATAAACTAAAAGCATAGAAAAAAGCCATTAATTTGGCCTCAAGCATAGCTTAATCTTGGATTAAGGAAAAGATTTATGAAAAGCTTCATTTGGATTGAGAATGGGTCATGAGTATGACCATTTCTTGAGTGAGAGAGAGAAATTACATAAAAACCATTAGAATTAAGCATAAATAGAAATTTATGTAATTCTTAACTATCATTAATCAATTAACTTCAATAGCATTCATCAAATTATGTAACTCTTCACTACCATTCATCAATTAACTTCAATAGCATTCAAAAATCATTCCAATTAAGCTTCTCAAGCTTGAGAGGGGTTGAGAAGAGAGAAACATTGAGAAATTATAGAAAATGATCAAAATTCTCTAATTACCTTACAAATTTCTTGATTCTTTGTTCACGGTAGAGGCCCCCAACCAATCAATTGGTTAAGTATGTTGATGGAGCCACCAATGGGGATTGAAGAAAGAGGAAAGCTCCAAAAACTAGTGAATTATTAATGAATTCATAGTTCTTGGCTTAGGTGGAGTAGAGTAACGATGCATAAACACTATATATTTTTCAACAAGGGGGAGGCTTCTATTTATAGGAAAAATTGAGCTCCTAACCAAACAAACTGATTCTAGAATTTTCTAAATCAGTTTGGTCAATATTTGACCATTTTTAGGTCAGTTAAGCTAACTTTTTGGAACTAGACTTGAATGAGGAGAGAGGAGAGATGAAATATCTCAATTTTTATGAGTTTAAAACTCATTCAAGCATGTGAAATATGCAACTCCTTTAAAGAACTCCCCTTCCTTACATATGTGTCAAAATGGAATCATTATACCTAAAATATCTCATATTTTTAATATTGCTCATAGTTTTTTACTAATAAACCTTGTACATTTTCAACTCTTCATCTTATGTGAAATATGCACCTCCTTTAAAGAACTCCCCTTCCTTACATATGTGTCAAAATGGAATCATTATACCTAAAATATCTCATATTTTTAATATTGCTGTTTTTTACTAATAAACCTTGTACATTTTCAACTCTTCATCTTATGTGAGCATTTACTCATTTTTGGGTATCTTCTTTTACAAATTGGATTTATCTCCTCCCTACACATGGATTGATGCTATTGGCCCATAGGAACCTTAATTGGACCATAATCTAAAAATTTCTGAAAATCTACACCCCTAGGCTAAGGTTCTTTATACCCATTTTGTAAGATTCCTCCCCAGCCTCTCAAAATGTCCAGCATCTTCCCCTATAATCAATCCCTCTTCAGAAATATAAAAGACTTGTTTTTGACTGTTTTAATCTAGAGAGAGAAAATATTCTAGAGAGAGAATATTTAAATTTTTAATATTTTTGGATAGAAAATTATCTCATCTTATTAAAATAAGTTCCCCTGAAACAGAAATTCAAAAAGAACTTTTCAATGTGCAATTGGAATTAATTGGAATTGGGTATAAAGGACCTTAGCCTAAGGGTCTAGATTTTTAGAAATTTTTGGATTATGGTCCAATTAAGGTTCCTATGGGCCAATAGCATCAATCCATGTGTATGGAGGAGATAAATCCAATTTGTAAAAGAAGATACCCAAAAATGAGTAAATGCTCACATAAGATGAAGAGTTGAAAATGTACAAGGTTTATTAGTAAAAAACTATGAGCAATATTAAAATGATTCCATTATGACACATATGTAAGGAAGGGGAGTTCTTTAAAGGAGGTGCATATTTCACATAAGATGAAGAGTTGAAAATGTACAAGGTTTATTAGTAAAAAACTATGAGCAATATTAAAATGATTCCATTATGACACATATGTAAGGAAGGGGAGTTCTTTAAAGGAGGTGCATATTTCACATGCTTGAATGAGTTTTAAACTCATAAAAATTGAGATATTTCATCTCTCCTCTCTCCTCATTCAAGTCTAGTTCCAAAAAGTTAGCTTAACTGTCCTAAAAATGGTCAAATATTGACCAAACTGATTTAGAAAATTCTAGAATCAGTTTGTTTGGTTAGGAGCTCAAATTTTCCTATAAATAGAAGCCTCCCTCTTGTTGAAAAATATATAGTGTTTATGCATCGTTACTCTACTCCACCGAAGCCAAGAACTATGAATTCATTAATAATTCACTAGTTTTTGGAGCTTCCCTCTTTCTTCAATCCCCATTGGTGGCTCCATCAACATACTTAACCAATTGATTGGTTAGGGGCCTCTACCGTGAATAAAGAATCAAGCAATTTGTAAGGTAATTAGTGAATATTGATCTTTTCTATAATTTCTCAATGTTTCTCTCTTCTCAACCCCTCTCAAGCTTGAGAAGCTTAATTGGTATGGTTTTTTAAATGCTATTGAAGTTAATTGGTGAATAGTAGTGAAGAGTTACATAATTTAATAAATGCTATTGAAGTTAATTTCCATTTATGTTTAAATTCTAATGGTTTTTATGTAATTTCTCTCTCTCACTCAAGAAATGGTCATAATCATGACCCATTCTCAATCTAAATCAAGCTTTTCATAAAGCTTTTCCTTAACCCAAGATTAAGCTATGCTTGAGGCCAAATTAATGGCTTTTTTCTATGCTTTTAGTTTATGTATGTTGATGATTCAATCCATTATAGATTAATGATCCAATTAGAGATCATTTTAATTATTTCCTTAATGATAAGCTTTATCCCTTAGAAAAATTGAGATTTATCAATCATAGTAGCGGAGCTATGGTAAAATTTTTATAAAAATTATGCATAAAATAATTTCATTCAAAGCATAAAAACAGGACTTCCTACCATATTCTAGGAATTATCATCCTAGATTAATTGAAAGAATTTCATTATAATCATGGAGAAATTGAATTTTAATATCATGCATAAAGGATAAGTTTTTATATCAAAAGTGTTATTTTTACCATTTTTATTTCATGCATAGAAGTGTGTTATTTATACAGTTTTTATTTTCATGCATAGAAGTATGCATAATGGATAAATTTTTATATCAAAAGTGTTATTTTTATCAATTTTTATTTTCATGCATAGAAGTATGCATAAAGGATAAGTTTTTATATCAAAAGTGTTACTTTTACCATTTTTATTTTCATGCATAATGGATAAATTTTTATATCAAAAGTGTTACTTTTATTATTTTTATTTTCATGCATAGAAGTATGCATAATGGATAAATTTTTATATCAAAAGTGTTACTTTTATTATTTTTATTTTCATGCATAGAAGTATGCATAATGGATAAATTTTTATATCAAAAGTGTTATTTTTACCATTTTTATTTTCATGCATAGAAGTATGCATAATGGATAAATTTTTCTATCAAAAGTGTTATTTTTATCAAATTTTATTTTCATGCATAGAAGTATGCATAAAGGATAAATTTTTATATCAAAAGTGTTATTTTTATCATTTTTTATTTTCATGCATAGAAGTATGCATAAAGGATAAATTTTTATATCAAAAGTGTTACTTTTATCATTTTTATTTCATGCATAGAAGTATACATAATGGATAAATTTTTATATCAAAAGTGTTACTTTTATCATATTTGAATTTCATGCATAAAGGTATGCATAAAAGTTGAATATTTTATTATAAAAGTGTATCTTTTATTATATTGAGTTTCATGCATAGAGGTATGCATAAAGGTTGATTATTTTATTATAAAAGTGTGACTTTTATCATAATTGAATTTCATGCATAGAGGTATGCATAAAAGTTGATTATTTTATTATAAGAGTGTTACTTTTATCATATTGGATTTCATGCATAGAGGTATGCATAAAAGATATTCTTTTTATACTAAAAGTGTGATTTTCCTCATAAATGGATTTTATGCATAACTTAGATGCATAAGAGAAATTCTTTCATTCTAAAAGTGTAATTCCTACCAAATTGAATTTATGCATAAGAAGATGCATAAAAGATTGATTTTAATTTCGAAAGTGTTAGTCTCCTTAAATGGAATTTATGCATAAATAAATGTGTAGAGAAATCTTATATCAAATATAAGAATTCTCTTAAAAAAAGATATGAAATGTGATAAGATGTGATAAGAGGTGTATGAGATGTGATAAGATTTGATACGATGCGTATGGAAAGTGATAGGATGTGATAAGAGGTGTATGAGATGTAAAAAGATGTGATAAGATGTGTATGAGATGTGATAGAATGTGTTAAGATGAGTTAGGATGTGTTAGGACGAGAATGGATGTAATATGGTTGTATGAATGTGATGTGGATGTATACATGTAGATGTATATGTATGAATGTGAATGTTGATGTGGATGTGGATGTATGGATGTAGATACGGATGTGTATGTATGTATGTGGATGTGTATGTATGAATGAGGATGTGAAAATGGATGTATGTATGTAGATGTGGATGTATGGATGTGAATGTGAATGAAGAGGTGGATGTGGATGTATGGATGTAGATACGGATGTGGATGTATGTATGTGAATGTGGATGTATGAATGAGGATGTGAAAATGGATGTATGCATGTGAATGTGGATGTATGAATATGAATGTGGATGTGTGGATGTGGAAATGGAGGTATGGATGTATGAATGTGGATGTGGATGTATGCATGTAGATGCGTATGTATGAATGTGAAATTGGATGTATGATGTGGACGTACGAACATGGATATATATGTAGAATAATGAATATGAAGGTGTATGTGAGATAATGTGTAGTCTATATGAGTGAATGGATGAGAACGAGTACACATTGAATGGAATGTGGAATAAGTAATGTGGTCCGAGAGTGGATAATATGGAAAGACAAGAGTTCGTTATAGAAACTGTATTTTGTGATTGTTTGTAAATGACTATTTTATGTCAAGAATGCTGGAGAAGCATTTTGACCATCTTGAGGATTAAGGTCATGAAGGCCGAACTGATAAAGTTGCAACTGCTGACGGAGAGTCAATGGAGGACGTCTCGTGTAGCAAGGTCGATCGAGGTCTTGACCAGCCTCGGTTCGATTTAAATGGTGAGCTTCCGGTAACGGTGGATGAGGGACCAAGGAAGCTTACTATGAGTGAAGCGCTAGGTCACCTACGAAGGATCCTAGAGGGTGCTGACTATACGGTGCTCGGGCTGTGGGTCGCCGAAGATACCCACACGTGCGTCGTGGAAGATATTGGAACAAGGAGTAAGAGTTGTTTTCTGAAACCCGGCATGGATCTAGTTGATTAACCTTGCTGGTCCTCAACGGATGAGTCCATGGCTCTTTTATATGGATCTGTGGGTTGATCTAGCTGATCTTCCACGGAGATTCCATTCTATTATATGAATATATTGCCAGTTACTATGAGCTTGGAACTATGGAAAAGGCCCCTGAGCGAACAGGTGGTGAGCATTCTGGTTGCCAATGATGCTATAAGTATACCAATGAATGAATGACTGGAAATAAGGATTCAACCAGAGACTTTGAGGATTGTCATCAGTGACATAATGGTTTTATTAAAGGATTGTTTTAAAGCTAGTTGATGCTAAGAAAAAGGTCATTTCATATTGGGTGTGTAAGTGGTGTGACTAGTTTTATGTTTGCATGAACTTCCGGCTAGGGGCCTTGGAACTCTTTTCCTTGGTACCCGGGACAAAACCTAACCAAATTCTTAATTGGATTCCATCACTACAGTGGTTGGGCGGTTGGCTAACCCATGGGACTGGATGGGGTTAGGCTGGACTGATGGATCCGTAAATCGAGATCTAATTTTTATTATTACGATAGATGAAGTAAATCCCGGATAGAAATTGTTCTATGGATAGGAATCAACGGCTGTGCCTCTTGATGGTGGGGAAAAAAGCGTTGATCCCAATGATCCAAGTGCAAGTTTCTTCCTTGATTTGACCAAGTACCGTTAAAGGTGTAGTCAGATCAGTTGATCCGTAATGATCTTGACTACGTTAGAGTAAAGAGTTATCCTGGTTGAAAGCTAAATAAGATAATTAAATTCTTATCTGAAATTAGTAATAAGAATTCAGAAACAACATTTTCATAATGTATTTTCATTCCGTAAGCTTCTTTAATGAACAAATTTTAATCAAAGAAATTGTTTTTATAGATGGAAGTTCCCCATTTATCTGGTATTCCCGACCTCACCCAGTCTCAAGATATGATTGCATTTGCCTGCAAGCATCTCATCTCTTCCGCTTCAACTCAAACAAGCCGAGCAAGACTCGCACGCCATTTTGCGGATTTATATTTTCCTACCCCAGCGGAGAGAATATGTGGTTTGCAGGGCAATATGTCCACGCCCTTGCGACCGCTGTACAATGATGTGGCAGAATCTCTCATTGACTATGATCCTGTTAAAGCTGAAAATGGTGCGTGGTGTCATTCTATATCATTCGACGCCTTGAAATTTCAGACTTTCATGTCGAATTTATAGACTCCTTAGTCGATTTATCCCTAAGGAGAAAATAATAGCCCCCTTCACAGTTAGAGAACTTATGTAACAGGGCATGACTATGGCCCAGTACGGTCCTCTTATATGTCTTCCGAGGAGATTTTGAACTCAGAGCCGAGTTGCTCTATGTACTTATTGTAACTTGTATATAAATATACAAATGTTTTTTTTAAGTGATTTTTTACAGACGATCGGATAAAGAAAAATCTGTTTATCAGATTTATGTCATAGATCTCCAATAAGATCAACTGAGGAGCCAATTATGTCAAAAGTTATCAAGACGCACAAAAAAGGTTGTAATTGCGTGATATAATACAAATTGTTAATTCAAATTGAAATTCGTAAATTAGTAATTGGGTCTTCAATTGGAAGTACCGCAATTGTATGGAACCCTGACTTGCTTGAGGCCTAGACATGATGGTATTTACCTTATAGTTTTGAGTTTCATGACTATCCATATATACCGAGGGTATAACTGCAGCTCTTTACTGGCAGTATATACGAGTAAATCTAAGACTTGAAATTATAAGCATTAATGCTATCCAGTTGATGAATTCGAATGTGGTTGATATGATTTTTAATTTTGTTTGGGAACTGATGAATTGATTGGGATTCTGATTGAAAAATGATGATTTTTGAAATTTAGTTGAAATATAATAACCTGAGCAAAACCACAATGAGGATGAATGGGACGAGTCCCTGTAATGATAAATGATGATAATGATTTCAGCAAATCACTATGAGATTAGTGGATTGTGCTGTCAAATTGCGACTGTTAATACTTGAGACGGTAGATCAAGTTAAGGGATGACAAATTGAGAACTTGCTTAACTGAAATTCCCGTGGAGGAATGTTCAGAAGGAAATTTTTCGGTCTAATGGACCATTATCGTAGGAATGATATGATCTAAATGAATTATTATTTAATGATGAGTTCTATATAAGGAATATTTATCCCAGTATTCTATTGGGTTGACCAGAATATAAGGAACCCAGAATAAACTGGATCTTAAGAAAAAGAGCTATCCTCTACTTTGCAAGATAAGGACATCTCGCACCTTTTTAAGTGGGGTAGAAGTTTGTAAGATTCCTCCCCCAACCTTCGAGGTATACAGGAGTAAGAATCTCCTTTTCTGATCTTATAATTATTCCCTCTCTAAATAAAAGAAAGATTCTGTTTAAAAAGGGAAGACACTTTACCCAAAATACCTTCTCAGGGGCCCACCTGTTTTAAAGATTCAAAACGATGAGTTCAGAAGTGAGAACGAGTGTTTTGGATGCCAAGGTTTTGACCATCAGTTAAAAGACTGCCCGACTCCTACCATGAAAAGGGCACAGGGAAGTCTAGAACCCAAATTCAGAGACCAATTCCTTCATACCAATCTAATCAGGATCCGTCTCGAACAAGATTGCTTAACTCCATTAACTAGGTCCGACCCATTGATTAGGGTCGAGATGACCAGTCAAATGCTTGGCGACTTAGAGCAACAGATGCAGGTAATTCATAAAGATATAAACGCTGCCCAGGATTGACAGAGACAATATACAGATAAGAAGAGGCCAGTCAGAGAATTCAAAGAAGCAGTTATAGTCTTCATTTGAATACGGACCAAAAGAATTTCTTTATCTCTAGGGGAGTATAAGTAGTTATCCCCCAGATATTATGGACCAAAGAAAGTAAGTGACTTAGCCTACGAACTTCTTTTATCTCCTCATCTCAAAGTTCTTAATGCCTTCTATAGAAATATGTGCCAAACCCAAATCATGGAAAGACGGTAAAACTTCAGTGGCAAGATACCGTTGGCTTCTAGGTTACGCTAACTCCTTCCTTTATATAAGTCGTAACTTATCGCTCACAGTAATCTTACTTCCATCGATCTCTCTTCTTCTTAAACTCCTTCATGGCTTGGCAACAGGAATTAGTTTTATCCATGATGATTTCTCACCTTCAAGACGCAAGCGAGTCTGTGAAGAAGGATTTTATAGAACAGTATGAGCGCTCACTTTTTCCTCACTTGGGAACGTTTGTAGCTCAAATGGCGGACCTATCAAGACATAACTAGGGTAACACCCTGGGTTCAGCAGCATTTTCGTAACAATGTCCGCTTGGCCATGGTTATCGAAGCCTTGGGTTTGGGTCCCCGATACTACTGCGTCATGAGATCAAGACATCTTGGGTTTTCTGAGCGGGTCTTCTTACTGGCGTGTTTTCTTCCTCATCAGAAGATATTCCTTTACCCCGTTTTTGGTTTGCCTCTCAGAGGTCCTTTTGTTAGAACACCTCATACCACTGAGATAGGCGCGGTAATAACTAACAGAATCATTCCCATAGATGAGTTATCTTATACGTGCGCAGCTTGTGAGTGCTGCTTTTGTGATCATATGATGGACGGGCTTATGGAAGTGTAAAGAGTTCTTCTATCTTTACTGTATATGTTCCAAGAATGAATAAAGTTTAAATCTTGTTCTTGTCTTGACCCTTACTCTCTTTGAGACTTTTTTAATTGGTGATTAATCTTAATTAAAAAATTTCTCTCAGTCTCATACTTGTGCATCTTGTGAAATTACCCCCCAGTTTGCGAGATGAGGACATCTCCCGTTTTTCAAGTGGGAGAGAATGTAAGATTTCTCCCCAGCCTCTCAAAATGTCCAACATCTTCCCCTGTAATCAATCCCTCTTCAGAAATATAAAAGACTTATTTCTAATTGTTTTAACCTAGAGAGAGAAAATATTCTAGAGAGAGAATATTTAAATTTTAATGTTTTTGGATAGAAAATTATCTCATCTTATTAAAATAAGTTCCCCTGAAACAGAAATTCAAAAAGAACTTTCCAATGTGCAATTGGGAATTAATTGGAAATGGGTATAAAGGACCTTAGCCTAAGGGTCTAGATTTTCAGAAATTTTTGGATTATGGTCCAATTAAGGTTCCTATGGGCCAATAGCACCAATCCATGTGTAGGGAGGAGATAAATCCAATTTGTAAAAGAAGATACCCAAAAATGAGTAAATGCTCACATAAGATGAAGAGTTGAAAATGTACAAGGTTTATTAGTAAAAAACTATGAGCAATATTAAAATGATTCCATTATGACACATATGTAAGGAAGGGGAGTTCTTTAAAGGAGGTGCATATTTCACATAAGATGAAGAGTTGAAAATGTACAAGGTTTATTAGTAAAAAACTATGAGCAATATTAAAATGATTCCATTATGACACATATGTAAGGAAAGGGAGTTCTTTAAAGGAGGTGCATATTTCACATAAGATGAAGAGTTGAAAATGTACAAGGTTTATTAGTAAAAAACTATGAGCAATATTAAAATGATTCCATTATGAAACATATGTAAGGAAGGGGAGTTCTTTAAAGGAGGTGCATATTTCACATAAGATGAAGAGTTGAAAATGTACAAGGTTTATTAGTAAAAAACTATGAGCAATATTAAAATGATTCCATTATGACACATATGTAAGGAAGGGGAGTTCTATAAAGGAGGTGCATATTTCACATGCTTGAATGAGTTTTAAACTCATAAAAATTGAGATATTTCATCTCTCCTCTCTCCTCATTCAAGTCTAGTTCCAAAAAGTTAGCTTAACTGACCTAAAAATGGTCAAATATTGACCAAACTGATTTAGAAAATTCTAGAGTCAGTTTGTTTGGTTAGGAGCTCAAATTTTCCTATAAATAGAAGCCTCCCCCTTGTTGAAAAATATATAGTGTTTATGCATCGTTACTCTACTCTACCTAAGCCAAGAACTATGAATTCATTAATAATTCACTAGTTTTTGGAGCTTCCCTCTTTCTTCAATCCCCATTGGTGGCTCCATCAACATACTTAACCAATTGATTGGTTGGGGGCCTCTACCGTGAATAAAGAATCAAGCAATTTGTAAGGTAATTAGTGAATATTGATCTTTTCTATAATTTCTCAATATTTCTCTCTTCTCAACCCCTCTCAAGCTTGAGAAGCTTAATTGGTATGGTTTTTTAAATGCTATTGAAGTTAATTGGTGAATAGTAGTGAAGAGTTACATAATTTAATAAATGCTATTGAAGTTAATTTCCATTTATGTTTAAATTCTAATGGTTTTTATGAAATTTCTCTCTCTCACTCAAGAAATGGTCATACTCATGACCCATTCTCAATCCAAATCAAGCTTTTCATAAAGCTTTTCCTTAACCCAAGATTAAGCTATGCTTGAGGCCAAATTAATGGCTTTTTTCTATGCTTTTAGTTTATGTATGTTGATGATTCAATCCATTATGGATTAATGATCCAATTAGAGATCATTTTAATTATTTCCTTAATGATAAGCTTTATCCCTTAGAAAAATTGAGATTTATCAGTCATAGCAGCGGAGCTATGGTAAAATTTTTATAAAAATTATGCATAAAATAATTTTATTCAAAGCATAAAAACAGGACTTCCTACCATATTCTAGGAATTATCATCCTAGATTAATTGAAAGAATTTCATTATAATCATGGAGAAATTGAATTTTAATATCATGCATAAAGGATAAGTTTTTATATCAAAAGTGTTATTTTTACCATTTTTATTTCATGCATAGAAGTATGCATAATGGATAAATTTTTATATCAAAAGTGTTATTTTTACAGTTTTTATTTTCATGCATAGAAGTATGCATAATGGATAAATTTTTATATCAAAAGTGTTATTTTTATCAATTTTTATTTTCATGCATAGAAGTATGCATAAAGGATAAGTTTTTATATCAAAAGTGTTACTTTTACCATTTTTATTTTCATGCATAATGGATAAATTTTTACATCAAAAGTGTTACTTTTATTATTTTTATTTTCATGCATAGAAGTATGCATAATGGATAAATTTTTATATCAAAAGTGTTACTTTTATTATTTTTATTTTCATGCATAGAAGTATGCATAATGGATAAATTTTTATATCAAAAGTGTTATTTTTACCATTTTTATTTTCATGCATAGAAGTATGCATAATGGATAAATTTTTCTATCAAAAGTGTTATTTTTATCAATTTTTATTTTCATGCATAGAAGTATGCATAAAGGATAAATTTTTATATCAAAAGTGTTATTTTTATCATTTTTATTTTCATGCATAGAAGTATGCATAAAGGATAAATTTTTATATCAAAAGTGTTACTTTTATCATTTTTATTTCATGCATAGAAGTATACATAATGGATAAATTTTTATATCAAAAGTGTTACTTTTATCATATTTGAATTTCATGCATAAAGGTATGCATAAAAGTTGATTATTTTATTATAAAAGTGTGTCTTTTATTATATTGAATTTCATGCATAGAGGTATGCATAAAGGTTGATTATTTTATTATAAAAGTGTGACTTTTATCATAATTGAATTTCATGCATAGAGGTATGCATAAAAGTTGATTATTTTATTGTAAGAGTGTTACTTTTATCATATTGGATTTCATGCATAGAGGTATGCATAAAAGATATTCTTTTTATACTAAAAGTGTGATTTTCCTCATAAATGGATTTTATGCATAACTTAGATGCATAAGAGAAATTCTTTCATTCTAAAAGTGTAATTCCTACCAAATTGAATTTATGCATAAGAAGATGCATAAAAGATTGATTTTAATTTCGAAAGTGTTAGTCTCCTTAAATGGAATTTATGCATAAATAAATGTGTAGAGAAATCTTATATCAAATATAAGAATTCTCTTAAAAAAAGATATGAAATGTGATAAGATGTGATAAGAGGTGTATGAGATGTGATAAGATTTGATACGATGCGTATGGAAAGTGATAGGATGTGATAAGAGGTGTATGAGATGTAAAAAGATGTGATAAGATGTGTATGAGATGTGATAGAATGTGTTAAGCTGAGTTAGGATGTGTTAAGATGTATATGGGATGTGTTAGGACGAGAATGGATGTAATATGGTTGTATGAATGTGATGTGGATGTATACATGTAGATGTATATGTATGAATGTGAATGTTGATGTGGATGTGGATGTATGGATGTAGATACGGATGTGTATGTATGTATGTGTATGTGTATGTATGAATGAGGATGTGAAAATGGATGTATGTATGTAGATGTGGATGTATGGATGTATGTATGTAGATGTGGATGTATGTATGTAGATGTGGATGTATGGATGTGAATGTGAATGAAGAGGTGGATGTGGATGTATGGATGTAGATACGGATGTGGATGTATGTATGTGAATGTGGATGTATGAATGAGGATGTGAAAATGGATGTATGCATGTGAATGTGGATGTATGAATATGAATGTGGATGTGTGGATGTGGAAATGGAGGTATGGATGTATGAATGTGGATGTGGATGTATGCATGTAGATGCGTATGTATGAATGTGAAATTGGATGTATGATGTGGACGTACGAACATGGATATATATGTAGAATAATGAATATGAAGGTGTATGTGAGATAATGTGTAGTCTATAGAGTGAATGGATGAGAACGAGTACACATTGAATGGAATGTGGAATAAGTAATGTGGTCCGAGAGTGGATAATATGGAAAGACAAGAGTTCTTTATAGAAACTGTATTTTGTGACTGTTTGTAAATGACTGTTTTATGTCAAGAATGCTGGAGAAGCATTTTGACCGTCTTGAGGATTAAGGTCATGAAGACGGAACTGATAAAGTTGCAACTGCTAACGGAGAGTCAATGGAGGATGTCTCGCGTAGCAAGGTCGAGGTCTTGACGCCTCGGTTCGATTTAAATGGTGAGCTTCCGGTACGGTGGATGAGGGACCAAGGAAGCGGCCTATGAGTGAAGCGCTAGGTCACCTACGAAGGATCCTAGAGGGTGCTGACCATACAGTGCTCGGGCTCTGGGTCGCCGAAGATACCCACACGTGCGTCGTGGAAGATATTGGAACAAGGAGTAAGAGTTGTTTTCTGAAACCGCGCATGGATCTAGTTGATTGACCTTGCTGGTCCTCAACGGCGGATGAGTCCATGGCTCTTTTATATGGATCTGTGGGTTGATCTAGCTGATCTTCCATAGAGATTCCATTCTATTATATGAATATATTGCCGGTTATTATGAGCTAGCAACTATGAAAAAGGCCCCTGAGCGAACAGGTGGTGAGCGTTCTGGTTGCCAATGATGCTATAAGTATACCAATGAATGAATGACTGGAAATAAGGATTCAACCAGAGACTTTGAGGATTGTCATCAGTGACAAAATGGTTTTATTAAAGGATTGTTTTAAAGCTAGTTGATGCTAAGAAAAAGGCCATTTCATATTGGGTGTGTAAGTGGTGTGACTAGTTTTATGTTTGCATGAACTTCCGGCTAGGGGGCCTTGGAACTCTTTTCCTTGGTACCCGGGACAAAACCTAACCAAATTCTTAATTGGATTCTATCACTACAGTGGTTGGGCGGTTGGCTAACCCATGGGACTGGATGGGGTTAGGCTGGACTGATGGATCCGTAAATCGAGATCTAATTTCTATTATTACGATAGATGAAGTAAATCCCGGATAGAAATTGTTCTATGGATAGGAATCAACGGCTGTGCCTCTTGATGGTGGGGAAAAAAGCGTTGATCCCAATGATCCAAGTGCAAGTTTCTTCCTTGATTTGACCAAGTACCGTTAAAGGTGGAGTCAGATCAGTTGATCTGTAAATGATCTTGACTACGTTAGAGTAAAGAGTTATCTTGGTGGAATCGCCCATGCTTTCCGGGTAAAGGAAGTTTTTCCGGTTTCGGTTTTGGACAAACCGACGGATTAGTCTCTTGTCCAGATATCCGTGGGCGAGGCCCCGAGTGTGAGACCCTACCCACGCATGATGTGCTACTTCCGCTGCTAGTACCCCGAATCCGTTGCGCGGTGGAGATCGGGATCTCACACATTTCCAATTAATTCCAATTGCACATTGGAAAGTTCTTTTTGAATTTCTGTTTCAGGGGAACTTATTTTAATAAGATGAGATAATTTTCTATCCAAAAATATTAAAAATCTGAATATTCTCTCTCTAGGTTAAAACAGTTAGAAACAAGTCTTTTATATTTCTGAAGAGGGATTGATTACAGGGGAAGATGCTGGACATTTTGAGAGGCTGGGGAGGAATCTTACATTCTCTCCTACTTGAAAAACGCGAGATGCCCTCATCTCGCAAACTGGGGGTAATTTCGCAAGATGCACAAGTATGAGACTGAGAGAAAATTTTTAATTAAGATTAATCACCAATTAAAAATTCTCAAAGAGAGTAAGGGTCAAGACAAGAACAAGATTTAAACTTTATTCATTCTTGGAACATATACAGTAAAGATAGAAGAACTCTTTACACTTCCATAAGCCCGTCCATCATATGATCACAAAAGCAGCACTCACAAGCTGCGCACGTATAAGGTAACTCATCTATGGGAATGATTCTGTTGGTTATTGCCGCACCTATCTCAGTGGTATGAGGTGATCTAACAAAAGGACCTCTGAGAGGCAAGCCAAAAACGGGGTAAAGGCATATCTTCTGATGAAGAAGAAAACACGCCAGTAAGAAGACCCGCTCAGAAAACCCAAGATGTCTTGATCTCATGACGTAGTAGTATCGGGGACCCAAACCCAAGGCTTTAATAACCATGGCCAAGCAGACATTGTTACGAAAGTGCTGCTGACCCCAGGGTGTTACCCTAGTTATGTCTTGATAGGTCCGCCATTTGGGCTGAGCTACAGAAGTTCCCAAGTGAGGAAAAAGTGAGCGCTCATACTGTTCTATAAAATCTTGATAGATCCGCCATTTGGTCTGAGCTACAGAAGTTCCCAAGTGAGGAAAAAGTGAGCGCTCATACTGTTCTATAAAATCTTTCTTCACAGACTCGCTTGCGTCTTGAAGGTGATAAATCATCATGGATAAAACTAATTCCTGTTTTGCCAAGCCATGAAGGAGATTAAGAAGAACGGAGATCGATGGAAGTAAGATTACTGTGAGCGACAGGTAAAAGTTACGACTTATATAAAGGAAGGAGCTAGCGTGACTTAGAAGCCAACGGTATCTTGTCACTGAAGTTTTACCGTCTTTCCATGATTTGGGTTTGGCACATATTTCTATGAAATACATTAAGAACTTTGAGATGAGGAGGTAAAAGAAGCTTGTAGGCTAAGTCACCTACTTTCATTGAATTCAGATATAAGGCTCACAATATCTGGGGGATAACTTCTTATACTTCCCAAGAGATAAAGGAATTCTTTTGGGCCATACTCGAATGAAAACCAAAACCTTGGTATTCAAAACACCGATTTTCACTTCTGAACTCATTGTTCTGAATCCTTAAAACAGGCGTGACTCCTGAGAAGGTATTCTGGGGAAAGTGTCTTTCCTTTTTAAACAAAATCTTTCTTTTATTTTAGAGAGGGAGTAATTATAAGATCAGAAAGGGAGATTCTTACTCCTGTATACCTCTAAGGCTGGGGGAGGAATCTTACATTCTACCTGTCCTCATCTCGCAAGTAGAGGACAACTCTTTTGCTTAAGATCCAATTTATTCTGGGGTTCCTTATATTCCGGTCAACCCAACAGAATATGGGGATAAATATCCCTTATATAGAACTCATTATTAAATAACAATTCATTCAGATCATATCATTCATATCTTTAACACGATAATGGTCCATTAGACCGAAAAATTTCCTTCTGAACATTCCTCCACCACCACGGGAATTTTAGTTAAGCAAGTTCTCAATTTGTCATCCCTTAACTTGATCTACCATCTCAAGTATTAACAGTAGCAATTTGACAGCACAATCCACTAATCTCATAGTGATTTGCTGAATCATTTTCATCATTTATCATTGCAGGGACTCGTCCCAATCATCCACATTGTGGTTTCGCTTAGCTTATTACATTTCAACCCATTTTCAGGGATCATCATTTTTCAATCAGAATCCAAATCAATTCATCAGTTCCCAAACAGAATTAAAAATCATATCAACCACATTCAAAATCATCATCTGGATAGCATTAACGCTTATAATTTCAAGTCTTAGATTTACTCGTATATACTGCCGGTAAAGAGTTGCAATTATACCCTTGGTATATATGGATAGTCATGAAACTCAAAACTATAAGGTAAATACCATCATGTCTAGGCCTCAAGCAAGTCAGGGTTCCATACAATTGCGGTACTTCCAATTGAAGACCCAATTTACGAATTTCAATTTGAATTAACAATTTGTATGAATTATATCACACAATTAAAACCTTTTTGATTCTTGATAAATTTTTGATATATTTGGCTTCTCGGTTGATCCTCATTAACCAAAAAGCTCTGATACCAACTGTGAGATCCCTGTTCCCACCGTGCAACGGATTCGGGGTGCTAGCAGCGGAAGTAACACATCTTGCGTGGGTCAGGGTCTCAGACTCGGGGCCTCGCCCACGGATATCCGGACAAGAGACTAATCCGTCGGTTTTTCCAAAACCGAACCCGGAAAAACTTCCCTTATCCGGAAAGCTCGGGCGATTCCACCAGGATAACTCTTTGAGAGGCACAGCCGTTGATTCCTATCCATAGAACAATTACTATCCGGGATTTACTTCATCTATCGTAGTAATAGAAATTAAATCTCAATTTATGGATCCATCAGTCCAGCCTAACCCCATCCAGTCCCATGGGTTAGCCAACCACCCAACCACTGTAGTGATGGGATCCAATTAAGAATTTGGTTAGGTTTTTTCCCGTGTACCAAGGAAAAGAGTTCCAAGGCCCCCTAGCCGGAAGTTCATGCAAACATAGAACTAGTCACACCACTTACACACCCAATATGAAATTGCCTTTTTATTAGCATCAACTAGCTTTAAAACAATCCTTTAATAAAACCATTATGTCACTGATGACAATCCTCAAAGTCTCTGATTGAATCCTTATTTTCAGTCATTCTTTCATCGGTGTACTTATGGCATCATTGGCAACCAGAATGCTCACCACCTGTTCTCTCAGGGGCCTTTTCCATAGTTCCTAGCTCATAGTAACCGGCAATATATTCATATAACAGAATGGAATCTCTGTGGAAGATCAGCAAGATCAATCCACAGATCCATATAAAAGAGCCATGGACTCATCTGTTTGAGGACCAGCAAGGTCAATCAACCAGATCCATGCCCGGTTTTAGAAAACAACTCTTATTCCTTGTTCCAATATCTTCCACGACGCACGTGTGGGTATCTTCGGCGACCCAGAGCCCGAGCACTGTATGGTTAGCACCCTCTAGGATCCTTCGCAGGTGACCTAGCGCTTCACTCATAGGCCGCTTCCTTGGTCCCTCATCCACCGTACCGGAAGCTCACCATTTAAATCGAACCGAGGCTAGTCAAGACCTCGGTCGACCTTGCTATGCGAGACGTCCTCCATTGACTCTCCGTCAGCAGTTGCAACTTTAACAGTTAGGTCTTCATGACCTTAATCCACAAGACGGTCAAAATGCTTCCCCAGCATTCTTGACATAAAACAGTCATTTACAAACAGTCAAAAAATACAGTTTCTAAATTAAACTCTCGTCTTTCCTCATTATCCCTCCTTAGTCCACATTACTTATTCCACATTCCATTCAATGTGTACTCATTCTCATCCATTTCCTCATATCGACGACACATTAATTCACATACACATTCACATTCACATCCATACATCCACATCTACATGCATACATCCATTTTTACATCCTCATTTATACATCCACATCCCATGTCCACATTCATACATACACATCCGTATCCACATCTATACATCCACATCCACATTCACATTCACGTCTATACATCCACATCTACATGCTTACCTCCATTTTCACATCCTCATTTATACATCCACATCCCATATCCACATTCATACATACACATCCATATCCATCATCCATACATCCACATCCACATCCACATGCATACATCCACTATCACGTCCTCATTCATACATCCACATCCACATACATACATACATCCACATCCACATTCCCATTCACATCTATACATCCACATCTACATCCACATACATACATACATCCACATCCACATTCCACATTCCACATTCACATCTATACATCCACATCTACGTCCACATTCACATACATCCACATCCACATTCCCATTCACATCTATACATCCACATCTACATCCATATACATACATACATCCACATCCACATTCCACATTCACATCTATACATCCACATCTACATCCACATTCACATACATCCACATCCACATTCCCATTCACATCTTTACATCCACATCTACATCCATATACATACATACATCCACATCCACATTCCACATTCCACATTCACATCTATACATCCACATCTACATCCACATTCACATACATCCACATCCACATTCCCATTCACATCTATACATCCACATCTACATCCACATTCACATCTATGCATATACATCTTCATGCATACATTCATTTTCACATTCATACATCCATACTCCCATCTCCACATACATCCACATACATACATCCATTTCCACATTCCCATTCATATAACCCCATATGCCTTCACATCTAATCTTTTACATTACATCCATTCTCGCCCTATCACAACCCATATACATCTTATCCTATCACATACACTTCTTACCTCATCCCATACACATCTTATCACATCTTAATTCATCTTATCACCTCCTAACTTATTTCATAATCATCTTATCACCTCTTATCACATCTTATACACCTCTTATCACATCCTATCACATCTCATATCTATTTATAGAATACAAGAGAATTCTTATATTTGATATAAGATTTCTTTACACATTTATTTATGCATAAATTCTATTTAAGAAGATTAATACTTTCGAAGTAAAAATCAATCTTTTATGCATCTTCCTATGCATAAATTCATTTTAAATGAAAATGACACTTTTGAATTAAATTTCAATGTTTTATGCATTTTCCTATGCATAAATTCAATTTAGATGAGAATGACACTTTTAAATTAAAAATCAATCTTTTATACATCTTCTTATGCATAAATTCAATTTGGTAGGAATTACACTTTTAGAATAAAAGAAGTTCTCTTATGCATCTAAGTTATGCATAAAATCCAGTTATGATGAAAATCACACTTTTAGTATAAAAAGAATATCTTTTTTTTTTGCATACTTCTATGCATGAAATCCAATTATGATAAAAGTAACACTTTTATAATAAAATAATCAACTCTTATGCATACTTCTATGCATGAAATTCAATTGTGATAAAAGTAATACTTTTATAATAAAATAATCATCTTTTATGCATACCTCTGCATGAAATTCAATTGTGATAAAAGTAACACTTTTATAATAAAATAATCAACTTTTATGCATACCTCTATGCATGAAATCCAAATACGATAAAAGTAACACTTTTATAATAAAATGATCAACTCTTATGCATACTTCTATGCATGAAATTCAATTGTGACAAAAGTAACACTTTTATAATAAAATAATC
Organism: Cibotium barometz; assembly: GCF_041138505.1. Lineage (NCBI taxonomy): Eukaryota > Viridiplantae > Streptophyta > Polypodiopsida > Cyatheales > Cibotiaceae > Cibotium > Cibotium barometz. The sequence goes on along the minus strand of NC_141103.1, from coordinate 27,580,029 downwards.
AACTTTTATGCATACCTCTATGCATGAAATCCAAATATGATAAAAATAACACTTTTATAATAAAATAATCATCTTTTATGCATACATCTATGCATGAAATTCAATTATGCTAAAAGTAACACTTTTACATTAAAATAATAATCTTTTATGCATACCTCTATGCATGAAATCTAATTATGATAAAAGTAACACTTTTATGTTAAAATAATAATCTATTATGCATACCTCTATGCATGAAAATCAATTATGCATAATATAAAAATCAATTTCTCTATGATTACAATGAATATCTTCAATTAATCTAGGATGATAATTCCTAGAATATGGTAGGAAGTCCTCTTTTTATGCTTTGAATGAAATTATTTTATGCGTATTTTTAAAAAAAATTTACCATAGCTCCGCTACTATGACTGATAAATCTCAATTTTTCTAAGGGATAAAGCTTATCATTAAGAAAATAATTAGAATGGTCTCTAATTAGATCATCAATCCATAATGGATTAGATTCATAAACTAAAAGCATAGAAAAAAGCCATTAATTTGGTCTCAAGCATAGCTTAATCTTGGATTCAGGAAAAGATTTATGAAAAGCTTCATTTGGATTGAGAATGGGTCATGAGTATGACCATTTCTTGAGTGAGAGAGAGAAATTACATAAAAACCATTAGAATTAAGCATAAATGGAAATTTATGTAATTCTTAACTATCATTAATCAATTAACTTCAATAGCATTCATCAAATTATGTAACTCTTCACTACCATTCATCAATTAACTTCAATAGCATTCAAAAACCATTCCAATTAAGCTTCTCAAGCTTGAGAGGGGTTGAGAAGAGAGAAACATTGAGAAATTATAGAAAATGATCAAAATTCACTAATTACCTTACAAATTTCTTGATTCTTTGTTCACGGTAGAGGCCCGCAATCAATCAATTGGTTAAGTATGCTGATGAAGCCACCAATGGGGATTGAAGAAAGAGGGAAGCTCCAAAAACTAGTGAATTATTATAATGAATTCATAGTTCTTGGCTTAGGTGGAGTAGAGTAACGATGCATAAACACTATATATTTTTCAACAAGGGGGAGGCTTCTATTTATAGGAAAAATTGAGCTCCTAACCAAACAAACTGATTCTAGAATTTTCTAAATCAGTTTGGTCAATATTTGACCATTTTTAGGTCAGTTAAGCTAACTTTTTGGAACTAGACTTGAATGAGGAGAGAGGAGAGATAAAATATCTCAATTTTTATGAGTTTAAAACTCATTCAAGCATGTGAAATATGCACCTCCTTTAAAGAACTCCCCTTCCTTACATATGTGTCAAAATGGAATCATTATACCCAAAATATCTCATATTTTTAATATTGCTCATAGTTTTTTACTAATAAACCTTGTACATTTTCAACTCTTCATCTTATGTGAAATATGCACCTCCTTTAAAGAACTCCCCTTCCTTACATATGTGTCAAAATGGAATCATTATACCTAAAATATCTCATATTTTTAATATTGCTCATATTTTTAATATTGCTCATATTTTTTTACTAATAAACCTTGTACATTTTCAACTCTTCATCTTATGTGAGCATTTACTCATTTTTGGGTATCTTCTTTTACAATCCCCTCCCTACACATGGATTGATGCTATTGGCCCATAGGAACCTTAATTGGACCATAATCCAAAAATTTCTGAAAATCTAGACCCTTAGGCTAAGGTCCTTTATACCCATTTCCAATTAATTCCAATTGCACATTGGAAAGTTCTTTTTGAATTTTTGTTTCAGGGGAACTTATTTTAATAAGATGAGATAATTTTCTATCCAAAATATTAAAAATCTAAATATTCTCTCTCTAGAATATTTTCTCTCTCTAGGTTAAAACAGTTAGAAACAAGTCTTTTATATTTCTGAAGAGGGATTGATTACAGGGGAAGATGCTGGACATTTTGAGAGGCTGGGGAGGAATCTTACATTGGAGGCCTCAAGGGACTCAAGTTTGAAGCATTAGTAAGTTCCCCATGACAGTTGTCACTATTGCTCTTCCCTTAGGTGAATGCATTGAGTTTCCTCTTAGAGGTGTGGTACCCCATAACACCAGCTTCAGATCCTGATCCTCCATGGCCAGCTCCAGCTCCTGACCCTGACCCTCCTGCTCTGGATCGTCCTCCTCCTCCAACGGATCTACATGTGCCCTTGTTAGGGACAACGGGATGCAAGGAGCAAGAGAGTTGAGTGAGGGTAGCCTCCAACTCATCAACGCTCAACACTATATACTCTCCCATGTCCTCCTCTATCTCCTCTCTACTCAAACTTAGACTCCATAATACTCTCTTGATGGCTATCAAGAGACCTGACTTCCCGGAGTCCGCAATGGATATCACAGAAATACAATTACAAGAGGGGTATTTTAATTGTACTTTGGAAAAAAACCCGTAAGTCTATAAAGAAAAAGGGGTAGTTTTATTAGCTCAAAATTCACAGATAAGGGGTTTTTTAAATACCCCTTGAACGCACGTCGTAGGAGGGGCTTCCATATAGTGCACCCCCCGAGATGGCACCACAAATTTCAATAGTGTGAACAGTAATCACTTGTTTATAAGTTGATTTTGTCAATAAGGAATACATATTTATTCCCTTGCATAGAATACTTGCCAGCTCTTCTTTTCTCTACTCTTGCTTGCATGTATATGGATATATGCTAGACAGCTTTGAGTGTAGCTTTCCTTCTCCCATTAGCTTCTTCTTCCCCTACCTTCTTTGAGAGAGAACCACCGTGAAGACTAATTTCTACTCACCTCCATTTGAAAAGAGAGCTTTTCCTTCACCCCTTTAACAAAGGAGAATTCTTGTGCTACAATAGAGTGACGGGATGGAGGACAAGATAGTGCACCCACATTGGGGAGTTTCATTATGGCTCAAAGGCACAACGACACATGATTCGACAAGGCTAAGGTAAGCAGTTGCCTTGAGCACATGTCAGGGTAGCTAGCAAATAAAGCGGGGAAAGAAAGAAGGTAGCAAGGAAAAGAAGTCCAAAGCCATGCCATACCAAAAAGAGGACAAGTGCTTCAAGTGTTGGTAAAAAGACCATATCTATCAAAGTGCCTATGTTGGTGAAGGTTCTTAAAAAGGGAAGGTGGGTGTTAACAAAATCCGTGATGCATGGGTCAAACTTCTCAATTGAAGACTAGCTACCTATCTCAAGTAAATTGCATGCAAAAGGCTAAGAGAATATAGAAGTTCACATGACACTACTCTTCTTCTGATCCAAGTAAAAGGCTACAAAAGTTTTTACAAGAGAAGGTTTGAAAGATGCTCGAGAGCAATTTAGATGGAGTTTTTTCTTCACGTTTTGTTTAACTCTAAAGAAAAATGTGTCCTTATTAGCAAGACATTTTGAGGCCTTGGCCACTTTATACACTTATTCTTCTAGCATCAAAATGCCTAATTTGACAACAAATATTTTTTCCCAACTTACTACTCATGTATACATAAAGCCTCTATAAGAAAAGTCTCATGAGACCTAAAATGAACCCCGTAAATGGACAATTTTATGTCATAACAGTATGAAACTAGTGTTAGGAGCTAAGCACTTTAGCACACCAAATATATGGTCGTTACCTAATGAAAATTTCCTTTTCCACAACTGCATACTTTCATATTAAGTAGCCTACTTGTGATCTCTTTTTGTGGACATTTTTATGTACCTAAATCCTAATGAAGCTACAAGTTACATTTTCTCAATTTTCACTTTGAATATACAACCTCACTCTTTTAGTCTTTAATTGTAATGCTATGTGATTAGATGTGCTTCTAGTTAGGGAACATAGGAGTCTTTTATCAATTAAGAACGTAGGAGTCTTTTATCAATCTATTAACAACTTAACCTCCAGTGCATAAGAGAAGGAAAATAAAATATTGCCAATTCCTTAGTTAAGGAGTGGAAGAAGACAAAGAAATAAGCTAAGGAGGGTACTCAAATACCAATCAAAAGGTGGCACATGTTGCGAGTCAATTGTAAAAGTATGGTGTGACAAAGTATGGTTATGGAGGACGAAAGGCAACTTGGCTCCCACGATTTGTTTGTTTCTTCTTTCTTATGCATCACTAAGTTTAATTTATTTCTCCTCATGAATTTCATATCCTAAGCATGTTTTAATTTGCTAGAGGAAAGGGAATAGATCATGCCCCAACTGCTTGGACAATAGGTACTGTAAGCATCACAATAAAGCTAAGACTAGGGAGTGTGGTTGTGGCATGCATGCTTGTTTGCTATTTGAGAAGGTTGATTTGACTGTATTGCTATGTAGAAATAGTAGGATTAAGTGAGTTTAATGTTTTCTTAGATTAAGTTGTACGACTAAGATATGGTTAGATTCAGGACCGTCTCACATTATAGACGTGTAATAAAAAATCTTCTTCTCATCATCAGTGGGATAGGCTAATTGATACAATCACGGCTCCAGCATGTCCAAATAGAAAACTAAAAACTAGAGTAAGGAACAAGGAACTAAAGCTAAAGCTAAAGCTAGGGATATGAAGGATAGTGTTGAAAATCTGGATGATCTTACAATACACATAAGGATACATACACACATGCATACATGTGCACACATATACACACAAAGTAAGAAACCATTTTCATTTTTAAAAGCATTTGCCTTCTATCCTTTCGAAACCTTCTGAAGATTGTGGAAGAAACCATTTTCATTTTTAAAAATGTTTGCTTTCTATCCTTTTTAAACCTTCTAAAGATTGTGGAAGAAACCATTTTTATTTTTAAAAACATTTGCTTAATCATTAGAATTCTTATAGAAAGCTTGATTTGCATTGAAAACAATTAATTTGAAACTTCTCAAGCTTGAGAGGGGCTGAGAAGTGAAATCTTTTGAGAATATTAATGAAAACCATGAAATTACTTCTTACCTCTAGATTTGGCTTGATTTTTTATCTTATAAGAAAGCCCCCAACCTATCAATTGGTTTAGTATGTTGAGAAGAAATCTCCAAGGATTGTTGAAGAGAGAGAGAGAAGCTCCAATCTCGAGCATCTGGCCTGACGTCTCCAATGATGCCATAAAAAAAGGGCGCTTGAAGCTGACACAATGTAGTGTTCCTTTAATTATCGAGCATGCGGAGCGCATTTTTGTGGATGTCATGGCCCAACCCATGCATCACGGTGACTGTCCCCTCTGGTTTGCTAAAATGCTATATGCACAATTTGTGCAGAATTCAGTTGTAGACTTTAGCTCTCGACCTCCTCATCTACATGTGGAAGACATTCGGAGTGAGTCAATCACTATGCCTCGAGATGAGTTGCAACTGGCCATTCTTGGAGCCTCAATGGAAGTTCATCACACGGTTGATGAGCTTCAAACTCAAATCAACCAAATTAGAGGCACCCAAGGCCCTCAACAGACGGAAGTAGCACCAGAGCGCGGGCAAGCACCTGAAAGTTCTAGCGCTAGAGATATACTAAGAGAGAACAAGCTCTTGAAGAGACGCATAACGCAAATGGAGGAGCAAGGCCATGCAAACTCTCCTATGACGGCATTTGAACACCCGAATAGTTTGGAGCAACCACCTCTACATGGGCACGAAAGTGGCGGACCATGCCCTATTTGTTATAGTTTCTTTCACTCATGGTCTGGCCACTACACTGCCCCATGTGGGCACATGTACCACTTGACCTGTCTTTTGCAACACATGGTCAACAGTACTACGTGTGCTTTGTGCGGCAAAGAATTTCACAAAAATTTGTATATATGTTTTAAATTGGGTGCCGACTATGATCGGTTGACCAATGCACGACACATGGACGAGTTAGAGCCGCATTTAAACTTATCTCTCTCTTAAATGCAACCCTGGAATTTAACAATATTCGGCAACTTTGTTCAAAAGATTTCCAATGCTCTCTCTCTATCTCTCTCTCTCTCTCTCTCTCTCTCTCTCTCTCTCGCACACAAACAAACACATGCACGGAGATTACTTTGGAGTGTGTCAAAACTAACATGATTTCGTATTCTAAGTTTAACATGACATGACTAAAAACCATACTCTCTAAATTGACACTAACATGTTTGATATCCAGTTGTTGCAAGACGGATTACTTTGGAGTGTCTCAAAACTAACATGATTTCGTATTCTAAGTTTAACATGACATGACTAAAAACCATACTCTCTAAATTGATCACCAACATGTTTGATATCCAGTTGTTGCAAGACGGATTACATTGGAGTGTGTCAAAACTAACATGATTTCGTATTCTAAGTTTAACATGACATGACTAAAAACCATTCTCTCTAAAATGTTCACCAACATGTTTGATATCCAGTTGTTGCAAGACGGATTACATTGGAGTGTGTCAAAACTAACATGATTTCGTATTCTAAGTTTAATTTGACATGACTAAAAACCATACTCTCTAAATTGATCACCAACATGTTTGATATCCAGTTGTTGCAAGACAGATTACATTGGAGTGTGTCAAAACTAACATGATTTCGTATTCTAAGTTTAACATGACATGACCAAAAACCATACTCTCTAAATTGACACTAACATGTTTGATATCCAGTTGTTGCAAGACGGATTACTTTGGAGTGTCTCAAAACTAACATGATTTCGTATTCTAAGTTTAACATGACATGACTAAAAACCATTCTCTCTAAAATGTTCACCAACATGTTTGATATCCAGTTGTTGCAAGACGGATTACATTGGAGTGTGTCAAAACTAACATGATTTCGTATTCTAAGTTTAATTTGACATGACTAAAAACCATACTCTCTAAATTGATCACCAACATGTTTGATATCCAGTTGTTGCAAGACGGATTACATTGGAGTGTGTCAAAACTAACATGATTTCGTATTCTAAGTTTAACATGACAAGACTAAAAACCATTCTCTCTAAAATGCTCACCAACATGTTTGATATCCAGTTGTTGCAAGACGGATTACATTGGAGTGTGTCAACTAACATGATTACATCAAACGTGACGAGCGTCTGCGGGTGGCTTTACTAACACCAAAATCGGGTTGCAAGTTTTCTTCTATCTCTTCAATAAAGCACAAGTTATCGCTCGTATGTGGGACATTAGGCTCTACATCTCCATTCTCTTCTGCATCATACTCATCCTGAGTAATGTCATATGTCCACTTAGGCATCTCTTCGTTGTAATCATCTGACTCAATTGACTTCACCAATTTATCATTACAATACATATACACCAACTTCTCAGCTCTATCACTCAATAAACGATTTCTGCTAATAGAATGCATATACTTGTAACTGCTCCAATTACGTTCAGAACTAGAATTTGAAGCACATTGCGCAAGCACTCTCACAGCTAAGCGTCGCAAAGTTGGAACACTTCCCCCATTCAACATCCACCATTTCCAAGAAGGCTGTTCCTGAGCAAGCTTTTGCACAAACTCCAAGGCAAATCTACCTTCTTTCAATTTATACTTGGTTAGCTCAATTACCGCTGTTGCTTGCTCATCTGGACCTTCATAAAATCGCTCCACAACATCATAGAAATCATCGATTACCTCCTCATCTAGGGCATTCACGTCCATATGCCAGTATTCTGGGTCAAGACAATATGCAACACTATGCAATGGACTATGTGCTCCTACCCACCGAGCGCTTACATACTTGGCCAAGATATTTCTCCTTGCTCTGGTGAATGGAGGACTCCAATGCTTGACAACAGTTTTAGTGGGCTCCTCTGGGTTTGCGAGGCTTTCTTGAATGTACCACCACGCCATCCAAACCTTCCCGATATTTGGCAATCTAGAATCCAACTGGCGCAAAGCAAGCATAACTGGCATCATAACATGATAACAATCTGCTGCTTCCTCCCATAAACTACGATCCGATATCAAAGATCGCATGTACCTCACCTTTTCTTTAACCTTTTCGGACTGGTCAACCTCCCACTCAGAGAAGCCAGCACACACAAAGGTTTCCATCACTGCATTCCTATTTCTTAGGAGAGATTGAAGCATATAAAAATTAGTGCAAAATCTGGTTTCACAAGGCAACTTTAGCATTGTTTCCATGCGTTGACGATACATATCTAAAACACGTTGCCGTTTGAGCACAAATTTGACAATCTTACTTGCACTATCGATAATCTCCTTGAACCACTCTGTATCAGCATTTTTGTACCAATCTTGTAACACCAAGTTAAGGCTATGAGTGTTACAACCAAATGTATAGATATTGGAAAATCGAGATTCCAACATATGACCTGCTGCTCGACAATTAGCTGCATTATCCATAATCACTTGAAGTACATTTTCAGACCCAACTTGGTCGATAACATCACCAATGATATCGGCGATAAATTGACCAGATTTAACTTCCCCGGAGCTATCAACAGCTTTGATAAAGCATTCCCCACGAGGACATACCAACATTACATTTATCAATGGACGTCTTTGGGCATTCGACCAACCATCACTGACAATTGTGCATCCAGACTGATTTGTGGTGTCAATTATGAGTCTTTGAACGCTTTCCCGTGTGTTGTCATAGCACTTGTCAAGTAATTGATTTCGCATGTGGTGATAAGTTTTTGGTGGACAAAACCCAGGTCCATATTCTCCAATCTTCTTCCAAGCCATCTTCCATGAATCTTTCGTGACCATAGACAATGAAGAACCAGTAAAGAAGATCGCTTTTGCTAAAGCAAGTTGAGCATCCTCTAAAGCAGTGGCACGAAAGCTGTCAACTAGATTAGTTTGTCTGGTACGAAACATACCCACCTGAAACTCAGGAGATGCATCCATCGGTATTGAGACATCTGGACCTTGGGTGTCATTTTGGCAAGTAGTATGTGTTGGAGTCACTCCTTGGTTGGAGATCCCTCCACTTGATGCTGCCAAATTCGGCGATTGGTGATTTCTTGCACAGAGATTGGGCCTCTTGTTTTGTGATACTTGTTTACTTATCAAAGCTCTAAGGCGCTTTGCAGCATCATCAGCTCCTGCACCCTTGCATTTACCTCCGGGATTTTTTGTGTTAGTGCCAAGCAAATGCTCCCTTATTCTGGGAGCACCCCCAGATTTTACCAAGCCACAAAAATTACACTTCCATTCAACAAATCTAGAAAGATTGGAAGCAAATTGCCATTCAGGTCCCGGTGATTTTCCTCCGCTCCTCCTCTTGCCACTTTGAGACGCAACATTCAAAGTTTGTGCTGTCATATCTCGTTGCAAGGAAACTCCACTAGTTTCTAATGGTCTGTTGCTTCGTTGGGTTGATGTGCCGCAATTAGAAGCAACCATTGTAACACCTAAACAACAATCATGCAAGATTTGAGATCCAAAACAACCTGAGTAAAACCAAAATATGCAATTATAAAGTCTAAAACCCACTTCTTGCCAATGCAACCGAACGTTTGGTGAGATGCATTTGAGGCAATCCATCCCTAAATAGAGATGATGTCCCGAACATCTCACCACCTATATCCTCCTCTAGAGAAGCTCCTACCCAGACCAAATGGCACTCGAGTAGACCACCCAAGAGGAGGTAATTGCTAGTTGACCTAAAGAAATCAAACGTTTGGTGAGATGCATTTGAGACAATCCATCCCTAAATAGAGATGATGTCCCGAACATCTCACCACCTATATCCTCCTCTAGAGAAGCTTCTACCCAGACCAAATGGCACTCGAGTAGACCACCCAAGAGGAGGTATTGCTAGTCGACCTAAAGAAACCAAACGTTTGGTGAGATGCATTTGAGGCAATCCATCCCTAGATAGAGATGATGTCCCGAACATCTCACCACCTATACCCTCCTCTAGGGAAGCTCCTACCCAGACCAATTGGCACTCGAGTAGACTACCCAAGAGGAGACATTGCTAGTCCACGTAACAAATACGGTAAACCATTTACAATCAAAATCTTATAAAATACAAAATATTATTAACAAGCTTCAAACAAAAATCCAGAATATTTATACTCACCTCTTGTGTCTTTTAGCCTGAGGTGAGCCACCCAAGTACGTTGGTAAAGTACATTTGGAAGTGAAGGGAAACCCTTTATATAGGTCTCTCCAAAACGGCAAAATTTTTGGCGCAAAAAAAGGCCCGCCGGGCTAGATAAGCAGCCCGCCGGGCTGAATAGTGGCCCGCCGGGCCAAGCTAGTAGCCCGCCGGGAAAACCGGGATAGCAAGTTTCTTCCGGTTGTGTGAATATCTATGATATTAACAAGTGTGTGAGAGTGTTATTAACTAGTGTTATTACCACTTCGCGGTTAACGTGATCACGTGAATGAAATCCCTGCCGGTGCCTCTTCATGCTCACCTTCTATGTAGTCCCAATAGCCTTTTCCCATCAGGAAATTTGTCAACCTGAACCTCCAAGCATGGAAGTTATTCTTATCAAGCTTCTCAGCCACAATCTGGGTTATGGCATCATTTGACATCTTGCTAGATACACAAATTTACCAGAAACAGCACTCTAGTTTTTCTTGCACAAACTGCTGAATTTTCTGCAGCGGTACTGTAGTACTCTCAAATGTCACAACAACCAGTGACTTCAATGTGCATACATACACCCCAATGGCAACTGTTGACCTCTTTGCAGCACCCACAGTGTCTGCACAGTCAATTTGTCTTCCTGCAGTTCTTAAAACAGAGTTCTGTAGAGAATCGATGACTTATCCGTAGTGCTCGAAATCGCCTGCTTTCTGAGAAACGGAGGTCCAGATGCGCCCGAAACACGTTTTCGGGCCCACTGGAAGTTGCCCTATAGCTTTACTCCCGCGAAGAAAGCTCCTCAATCAGAGATCGTTTGCCGGTGCCTCCCGTAGAGCTCCCGACAAGGGTGTAGTCACCAACACAAATAGGGAAGAGTAGTTGAAGCTCTTACCCTCGTACCAACGAAGAAGACATGATGCAAAAATTAGGACTTTGAGAAAAAGAAAGCAACTGCTAATGCCAAATGCATCCACATGGTATAAAGTGGAGATGCTATATGAGCAATGGCATTTTGAGTGATATTGTTGCCAAAAACATTGCACTATGTCTTGGATGTGGTGTGTGCTTATGTTTGACAAGGCAGCATTGTACTGAATGTGAAAGATTGCATGACTAATGTGAAACTAGCAAGTGCACTATTATTGGATGCTGTAGACAAATATGGTGTTAAAGAACACTGGTGTGATTGCTATAATTGCAAAAAGAATATAACCAGGCATGCAAGTATAGTGCCCCTACTTCCAGATTACATTCCTTGGGTGCTAACATGCAACTAGCTACATACCAACTTCTTAGCATGATAGATGTGTCAATTAGCATCACTTCCACAGTGAATGCCATTGCAAGAGGCATTCTAGAGAGAAGATCTATACTAGACAACCCGCTTATCCATTGGTCGATTGATTTTGATGATGGGGCTTGCATATCAAAAAACACCTAGCCTCCGGACCAGTTGCAAACATACTTGCATACAATATAGTGAAAAATCCTATTATAAATAAGTACAAGACACTCGTAGAACATCCTCACACAAGGCTAGGCATATGTGTACTTTAGCCAGAGGCTGTAACCAACATCATTAAGAACCAGAAGCAAGATGACCCATTTCAGCTAATGACAGAAGTGGAGATACATAGTGAACTATCATTGTTGCAAAATTTAGTGGAGGCTTCAAAACAAAGAGAGTTGTGTACATCTAACAAACACGAGTTCACTTTGATACAATTGCATGATGCAAAGTGCACTGCAACATTTAAATATAATGGCTTGCCTTAAACCTGATCTAAATTTGTTGATATCAATGTTAAAACTTCCATTTTCCCTTTTCTTTTCCCCTTCACACATGGAAACTATAAAGGAGATGTATGTTTCAGTGATGATTGTATTTGAATGAGAATTGGAACACTGTTCTCGGTCTTCACGTTATATAAGCCATACATGCTAATGATGTTTCAACTGAAGCAAGCACTATTGATTGTAAATAGTTCAAACAGCACGGTGTTACAATGCGACATTGATACATACAAGAGATTGAATAAGACAGCAAATGATCAGGATGCTATGAGGAACATCCTGCGCTACAACTTACCAACATCTTTGCCAGGCACACCATATTGGCACGGTAGTTGTAGGATCAGGGTGCCCAGTTTTGTCCACTCAACAGTTAAAAAGTAAGCATTTGTTTACCTTTAGTGGCCAATGTCTCCTAGCTAAACGAAAGAATTTCCTTTGAAGTTCTTTTGTTGGAACATCACATGCAAACTTGCGAATATAGTTGCATAATCTCTTTAAGCATTAGATAGTTAAAAGTCCTCATTTCTAAGGTATAAAGTCAATGTATACATCTTGTCCCAAATTTGGACGGATTCCATAAAATGCTATTATCTTTTTCATATAAACTCATATGAGATTTCCACTTAGGACCTTAGATCTTCACATAATATAAAGCTTAACTTGATTTTTAAAGAAATTTTAAGCTATTTTTCTATTTTTTTGAAATATTTCAAGGTCTTTAATGTGTTATAATATATGCCACTTTTTGCACCCACAATAACTACCACTTACAATGCTCAATCTTGTAGAAGATCAGAAGAGCGGTAGATAGTGGGACATTAGTAGAATGTGGTGGTTAGTAAAAATTGCAATTCTAATGGTTAGATTTTTAATGATCTCTTTTTCAAAATTCTTCTAGGCTATCAAAAGGCCTGCAAATATTAGTAATCTAATTAGTAAAATTACATTTTTGATGTAAATCATCTAGAACCTATAGGGACTAGTATACATGTAATGTTGCATCTATGAAAAAAAACTTTGGATCACTCTGGGTATAGAAAGATCATTGCTTTATCATTTCATCATATTTTTGATTAATTTTGATTAATTCGACTAATTTATATTAATTTGAGTACATGTGTAATTTCCATTAGTTTCTTGATCTCATTTGAAGTACCTTGCCTCCCCAAATTTACTCTCCAAACATTGTCCCAGTCCAGCATAAACTGGACAAAATTGGACACCCTGATCTTGCCAAACCCGGGCACCATCCCCAAAATAAGATCATTGATCTTGTTTAAGAAATTATTTTCCAAACCTCTTAAGTCTTAGGATCTCGTTTGACGACATCAAAATAAAAATTTAATAATGTATCATTTTTGGTAGAATCATGAGGTGAGAGAACCATGGCCATTAGCCAGATCCTCTCACTGATGAAGAAGAGCTTGACCCCAATGTTCGAAGGCTCTTCACAACTCAGCCAACCAGGACCCTTCAAAGGTGAAGGGGAGAACTTGGGTGAGGCTTTGGAGAAGTGGGTTGAAGCAATGGAGGAATATTTTGATGTCATCGGATACAACGAGAGGAGCAAAATGGCTCTTGCTAGGCTGAAAATTATGGAAATAGCCAGGGTGGCATGGAGAAACCATTGCGACACTAACCATCTAGATAGGAATACCCAGTCCTGGAATGATCTTAAAGCCTATCTAAGGAAGAGATTTTATCTCCCAGATTTTTAGAAACCTAGATGAATGAATTTTAGAGCTAAACCAGGGGAGCAAAACCATTGAAGAATATCATCAATTTACTCTTCTCCTCAAGTATTCACCATCGCTTGACGAAGAGCAACTTATGGCCAGGTTCATTCGGGGAATGAACGAACCCTTAGAGACACTAGTCAAGAATGCCAAACTAGTCTCCATGGCAGAAGCTGTAAGAATGGCGAAGAACTTCGCCAAAACTTTCATTGTAAAAGTCCCGCCAAAGCTAGCTCCCTCATCCTTCAAGAGATTCTAGACACCGAGAAGTTCTTCCAACCTTCTCCCTCCAAAGAGACACCAAGCTCCCAACCAGAATCCCAACCAGAATCTAGAGTCGAGAAATTTCAGGAATGAAGGAAGACCTTTCCCTCAAAGCTTTTTCTCAGGAACTCCAGCTCTTTCAAGAATGCAGAGGGAAGAGCTTCAAAGTGAGAATAGGTGCTTCGGATGTCAAGGGTTTGGGCACCAACTCAAGGATTGCCCATCTCCTTCTATGGGCCAAGGAAGCAAGGGTCCCAAAATTTAGAGACAGTCTCCTTTGTATTAGTCCAATCAGGGTCCCCCGCGCCAAAATTAGGGCAACCCAAAAGAGTGCCAGCTCAGCCTGTAGCCTCCATGCAAAGCAATCTCCAAACTCCCACCCAGAATTGGGGAAACCAAAGAGAGAGAGTTCCACCTCAGACTGCAGCTGCTAGAGCCATTACTATAGCTGAGGAAGTGGAGGAAGAAAAAGGACATATCTATGCCGCAATAGAGCATCAAGGGAATAACCATCAATTTTCAGTCCTCCAGACTCTAGCAAAGTACCAGGGTAAGAAATTCAAGCTTTTGATTGATTCACGTAGTACTCGTTCTTTTATTTCCCCAGGATGTCTGTGTAAGTTAGTCCTAAATCAAAAATCAGGGAAACCTATGCAAGTGGAATTGGCCAGTGGAAAGATTCTTTTCACACACCTTGAGACACATCTTATTCAGTTTAGTCTAGATGGGAACGTAACAGAGTGCCAGTTCAGAGTCCTACCCTTGGGAGTCTATGATGGAATCCTTGGAATGGATTGGCTCCATAAGAATAAATCTGATATTCATTGTCATAAAAGAACCATCTCTTTCCTCGACGTTCATGGGAATAAAGTTCAAGGAACTGGAACTTTTGGATCCCTAGTGCTGCAATTAGTCAAGGCTTCTAAATTATTAAAAGGGATCATAAAGAGGCAAGCTGTTTATGTCGTTAAGATGAATCCGATAGACATAAAATGCAAGGCTAAATAACCAGAGTGGTTAAGTGATTATGCAGATGTATTCCCTGAAGAGCTGACTAAGATGCCTCCGTCTCGCAAAGTAGATCATGAGATTGAGTTAACCCCCAGAGCTCAGCTAGTAGCCCAGCGTGCATACAAAATGCCAATCCTTGAAGACATAGAACTTAAGGAGCAGTTAAGACAACTGTTAGAGTAGGGATTTGTCAGACATAGTGTCTCACCTTGGGATGCACCCGTTCTCTTTCAAAAGAAGAAAGATGGAACATTAAGACTCTGTATTGGCTACAGAGGATTAAATCAATTAACAATTAAAAATAAATATCCTATCCCTAGGATTGATGAACTTTTGAATAAGTGGGACCTACATGTTCACAAAGATAGATATCAAATTCGGGTAGTACTACCAGATCAGAATCAACGAACACGACATCCCGAAGACAACATTCAATACTCGCTATGGGCATTATGAGTTCACAATCATGCCTTTTGGATTGAATAATTCCCCGGCGACGTTTAATCGTCTTATGCAAGATATTCTTAGAGAATACTTGGATGATTTTGTTCTTGTCTTCTTTGATGATATCTTGGTATACTCAAAGAATGCTGCAGATCATGAAGATCATGTGCACAAGGTCCTAGAAATCCTAAGGAAACACCAACTCTTTGCAAAGAAGAGCAAGTGTTCTTTCTCTATTGACCAGGTGGAATACTTGGGACTCATAGTATCAAAGGATGGGATTTCTCCTTCTTCCTGACCCCGCAAAGATCCAAGTAGTCGTAGATTGGCCAGAACCCAAGACAGTAAAGGAAGTCAGAGGATTCCTAGGATTAACCGGATGGTATAGGATCTTTATACCCAGGTATGCTCAGATAGCATCCCCTTTAACTAACCTTCTCAAGAAGAGTACCCGTTTTCAGTGGAGTGCTATGTGTCTTTGATAAGTTGAAGACAGCCTTAGTAACCAACCCTATCCTTAAATTGCCAGATTTTACCAAACCTTTTGAGGTAGTTATTACTAATGCAAGTGGGTTTGCCTTAGGTGGTGCTCTTATGCAGGAAAGTCATACAGTGGCCCCTATAAATCCAAACACATGAGAGAAATTATGCCGTCCATGTCTTGGAGTTACTCTCAGTAGTTTATGCTCTAAAGTTGTGGAGACATTATCTTTTGGGATAGAGGTTCACCTTGATGACAGATCATCAAAGTCTGAAGTGGATCTTCACCCAAAGGGATCTCAACATGCGTCAAAGGAGATGGATGCAGACCTTGCAGGAATTTGATTTTGAAATTATCGGCTGGGGAAAGAAAATGTGGTGGCAGATGCGCTCAGCAGAAAAGCCTCCTTGCTTGCAATTACAGTGGTGTCAAATCCATTGATCAGTGAAGCAAGGGAGAAAATCATGCAAGACAAAATCTTTACCCCTATTGCTACCCTTCTGATGCAGGAAAGCAAGACTCCTCAGAAAATGAGTCGAGTACTTGGGTACAAATTGGATAAAGGATGCATGTATTATAATAATCGGCTATGTATCCCTAATGATGAGGGAATAAAGGGAAGGATTCTGAGAGAAGCCCATGATATCCTGATAGCTGGACATCCAAGGTTTATAAAAACCTATATGTCTATGAAGAAAAGCTTCTGAGAGAAGCCCATGATATCCTGATAGCTGGACATATAGGTTTATAAAAACCTATATGTCTATGAAGAAAAGCTTCTTCTGGCCAGGACTCAAAAAGGATGTACTTGATCATGTGCGGAAATGCTTAATGTGGCAGAGAGAGTCAAGATGCCAGGGAAACTACAGCCTCTATACATTCCACATATGAAGTGGGAACGTATCAGTATATGGACTTTGTCACTGGATTACCTTCAGTACAATCAGGTTATAACTCCATTTTTGTGGTAGTTGACAAGCTAACCAAAGTTGCCCATCTGATTCCAGTGAAAGAAACATACAATGCAGTGGATGTTGCTAGAGTTTTCCTTAAAGAGATCTTTAGATTGCATGGCTTCCCTAGGAGGATAGTAAGTGACAGAGATCCCAAATTCACATCGAAATTCTCAATTGCATTCTTCGAAGCAGTAGGAACTTTCCTAGATCTCAGCATAGCCTATCACCCCAAAATAGATGGCCAAACTCAAAGAGTGAATCAGGTAATAGAAGATATCCTTCAGTCATGTTGCGCGGCAGGGAACCCAAGAACTAGTTAAGCCATTTGCATCTGGTTGAATTTGCTTGCAATGCTTCTTATCATCGAAGCAGTAGGAACTTTCCTAGATCTCAGCATAGCCTATCACCCGAAAACAGATGGCCAAACTGAAAGAAGTGGTTAAGCCATTTGCATCTGGTTGAATTTGCTTACAACGCTTCTTATCATCGAAGCATTGGGATGAGTCCTTTCAAAGCTTTGTATGGACAAGATTGCCTTACACCATTGACTTGGTCTAACCCATTGATCAGAGTCGATGATGACATGGAGCAATAAATGCAGTCAATCTGTAAAGATATTAAGGCAGCCCAAGATAGGCAAAAGTAGTATGCAGATAAAAAGAGATCAGAGAGAGAGTTTGAAGAATCAGATATGGTCTTCATATGAGTACGACCAAAAAGAAGTTCCTTATCTTTTAGGGAAGTACAAGAAGCTCTCTCCCAGATACTGTGGATTGTATGCTGTTATAAAGAAAGTGGGCGATCTAGCTTATAAACTTCTTTTGCCTCCCCATCTCAAGGTACATAATGTATTCCACGTCAATTTGCTTAAAAAATATGTACCCGCCCGAGTCACGTGCTTGATGATGAGCAATTGATTTCTCTGACTCAAGGCCAGATGGTACTCCAACCTGAGGAAATCCTTGATGTTCAGGAGAAGATTCTCAGGAGTGCAAAGTCCTCAGAGAATTTTTAGTAAAAAGGAAGTTCTTCCCTCTAGAAGATGCCACCTGGGAGAAAAGAAGAAGAGTTGGCGAAAGATTACCCCCACTTTGCGAGATGAGGACATCTCGCGTTTTTCAAGTGGGAGAGGATGTAAGATTCCTCCTCAACCTGAATAATGAATAAGCTTTACTTTAATCCCGTGTAATCATTCCTTGTTTCTGAATGCAAAAAATATTATTTTTCCTTGTTTTTGCCTAGAGAGATAAAAAATTCTAGAGAGAGATAATTCAATATTGAGATATTTTTAGATATACAAATTCTACAAATATCAAAAATATATTTTCCTGAAACAAAAGTTCAAAATAAATTCTCCAAGGTGCATTAGGAATCAATTAAAAATGATTTAAAAGACCTTAGCCTAAGGGTCAAGATTTTCAAAAAAAATTGGATTATGGTCCAATTAAGGTTCCTATGGGCCAATAAGATTAATCCAAGAGTTGGGATGAGATAAATCCAATGAGTAATAGAAAATACCCAAAAATGAGTAAATGCTCACATAAGATAAAGAGTTGACTGAGTACAAGGTTTATTAGTTAAAAATTAAGAGATATTACTAAAAAAATGAGATATTTTGATTTTTTGACACCTTGGTAAGGAAGGGGAGACCTTTGAGGTAGGTGCCTCCTTCACATGTGTGGGAGGGTTTTTAATTAAAAAATATTAAGATATTTTTCTCTCCTCTCTCCTAGATCAAACTGGATCAAAATGGGAGCTAAACTGATCCAAATCTTGTCCAAATTCAGCCAAACTGAAGTTGGAAAATTCTAGGACTTAGTTGGACTCAATTAGTGGCCTCCCTCACCTATAAATAGACCCTCATTCTTTTGTATTCTCATCTGTGAACCATACCATGCCAGTATTACATTAAAATACTCATATTTTCTATTATCCCTTAAAAATCTCTTTGGACACATTCTTGTTTACTTGGGCATACTGTAATCCATGGGCTGGTGCCCATTTGGAGGTGCGTCCGGCAATACGTGCCGCATCATTCACAGTGCCACTGCTCGAGATTTGCTTTAAGCGTTCAAATGCCTTCTGTGCGGCTTCATTATTATCAGCCATCTGAGAAAAAGTATGTACACTTTAAGTTTATAGAATCAAAGTTAATTTAGGAATAGCTTTAAAGTTATTTTCAGATGTTAGGTATAAGTTTATAAAATCAATGTTTATTTACTGCAAACTTGTTATTTTCAAATACTCATAGAGAGAGAGAGAGAGAGAGAGAGAGAGAGAGAGAGAGAGAATTGGGAACAAAATAATATTTAACAATCGGGACCAAAATAATGTCAGTCGATTAAAGGCAGGTCATGGAATAGATAGCCAACCAAAACATATCATTTACAAGAGGCTTTATAATAAGTGTGGTGTCATCTCAGATAGTGGACGTAAGCATGCAGCAGGTGACACTTCCAAATTCTTCAATTGCTCCTCAAAATCTGCCATGGTCTTCCTATCTTCCTTTGATGGCGTCATATAGGCAGCCGTCCATTCCTTAATCAAATTTGTGTGGATGGCAGTTTTACCCACCCACGGCACTTTGGTCATTTCTGCAAACTCAGCACAAAATAATGTAAACTTTTCAATCACCCAAGCCAAGCAGAAGACATCTGATGCCTTGCTCCATGGACAAGGGGACCTTACATCTGCGAGCTCAGGGGCTCTCCAGGGGCGTTGATCGTGCTCTGCTTTGTTGGCGATATTTGTGGGTTTGAACTCGATCCCATCCCTCAATGCAAGACCCCAGTCAATGATGCCTACCCGTGGCACCCCTTCTTTGGTGAAATCTATCATTATATTCCAGGGGTGGCAATCATTGTGGATGATCCCTTCAGCATGTGCAAAGGCCATGGTATTCACAAGGGCACAGATAAGCTCGGGAGCATGAAAAATCAAAGACTTGTATCGCTCCATTTCATGAGGAGCCACTTGTTTTTTCTTGTATCTGTTGCCTTTGCCTGCAGCAAGCATGGAACTGAGGGTCCCCTTAGGAGGCGGAACACACTCCATTATATCTCCAAGACTTCCCCCATTAAAGAGGGGGAAGAGCAGTATCCATGGCTCCTTCCTTGTGTGCCCAATGGCGCGCACTATGCCCCTGTGGGTTAGGTCGATTGAAGCCTCCTGAGCAAAAGACTTCAATTGAGCCCTTCGGCTACCAAGGAATTGCTTTGCACAATAAGAAATGCCTTCTGGAAACCAGGAGATACCTTGAATATGGCATTTATGTACAACGTCGTACGATCCAGAGCCCATCTTCTTTTCTGTGATGATGGCCTCTGCAGGCAACCCAATTGTCATGCTGCAGTTAGTATTATGCATTGTGCGCTGCAAGTGGGTGCCTTTAGAGACCTCACGTGCACCAGATGATAAATCTTCTTGTTCATCAGCAGGCCGGTCCAGCTCTTTGCGAGCTCTCTTGCTCAGGATAGCTTGGGTGTCTATGGCCTTTGCACGCTTGGACCTCTCTTTCTCTACCTTCCATTTTGTGTGGAAGTGCTCCAGCTTGGATTCATTTGTTTCCGCTGGTCTGTCGTCACCTAGGTCAACAGCGCATCTAGGCATGTTGCCCACAATGCTAGTAACAAAATGCTTGATGGCTGCTCCATCAGCACCCTCATGGATATTTTTCACTGCGCGGACAACCTCACCTAATATTTGCTCAAATCGATTCCTATCAGACACAATACCCTCGATGTGATTAGGTGACAAGCAACTAATGAGGGTAACGAGTTTGATACGAATTGATTTCTTGATTTCAGGAGTAAGTGCAAGCGTCGCCATCAATCTGCACAATATAATTGACAAATAGTTGCAACATTTATAACCACAAAAAATGCTATTTGTAAGCTAACTAAGAGATTTCTACATCCAACACACTTATGACTCATGTCATGCAAACTAAATAATCACAGTCATCGTCAAAAACAAACACAAAACACAAGTTTACGACTTAACTTGACGTCAGCAGACCTAGTCAGTATACCGACTATCTGCAGATATCGCATTAAGATGAAAACTATGGCACAAGTTAAATGCTTTGACACATCGTCAGCAGACCTAGTCAGTATACCGACCATCTGCAGATGACTATCAAACCAAATAACAAAAACAAACTTCACCACATAGCTTGGTGTCAGCAGACCTAGTCAGTAAACCGACCATCTGCAGATACCGTACTAAGTAGCAAAGCATCACACATGTCAAATGCTACGAGTGCACATCAGCAGACCTAGCCAGTAAACCGGCCATCTGCAGCGGGCTCTCAAAGCATTTAACAAAAACAAAGCCGCATTGTAACTTGGTAACTGCAAACCTAGTCAGTAAACCGACCATTTGCAGATACCGTGCCACAACGAAAACTTCTACATAAGTTAAATATTAAGAGTGCACATCAGTAGACCTAGCCAATCGCTCGGCCATCTGCAGCGGGCCTCTTAACATTTAACGACACATGCACATGCATCACAAACAACGTTAAACTTAAGCGTATTCAAAAAATTAAATGACACCAACACTTTCAACTTAAAAATTACCTCAAATTGATCACACTAGCACCACTGACACCAAGTACAAGGAAGATTCTGTGAACAGTGACCCCCTGGACCACCCTTTTATACCACAATATAGCCCGCCGGGCCGGGAGTCGGGCCCGGCGGGCTTCTGCGCGCCCGGCGGGCCCGGCGGTCCAGAC
The DNA here is from genome assembly GCF_041138505.1 of Cibotium barometz. Classification (NCBI taxonomy): domain Eukaryota; kingdom Viridiplantae; phylum Streptophyta; class Polypodiopsida; order Cyatheales; family Cibotiaceae; genus Cibotium; species Cibotium barometz. The sequence continues at coordinate 27,558,612 of NC_141103.1, read as the reverse complement.
TTGTAGCCCGGCGGGCCAATTGTGGGTTACCAGGTCATCCCACCCTCTAGGATTTGAGAACTGTGAATTTTGTGAACATTGAGATTTGTGAACAATAGCTGTGATCACAAGAAAAAAGGCTGTGATCACGTGAATATGAAATCCCTGGGCACCGGAGATACCGGACTACTGCAGATGTGAAAGAGTTTAAAGACTGGAACCAAGGAGCCAGGAAAGTTATGTATTGGCTCTCCATTAGTATACAGGACACCATGATTGGGCACATTCAGGATGCCAAGTCCCCCAAGGAGGCGTGGGACACCTTGGTAAAGCTCTATGAAACAAATACCAAGGCACGTAAGATACAGTTGAAGAATGAACTTCATACTATGGAGAAAAAGAGCATGTTTGTGAATGACTATGCGTTGAAGATAAAGGGTATTGTGGAATCCCTTGCATCTATTGGTGTGTCAGTAGATGATGATGATAAGGTGGAGGTCTGTCTACGTGGTCTCGGGCCACAATACAAGGCGTTCAAGACGTCTATTCAGACTCGGGAAAACATTCCCAAATTTACAGATTTGGTGTCTATGCTGATTATAGAAGAGAAGAGCTTGGGTGAAGACCAACAGTTTTCACAAAGCAAAAACAGTTCAAAGCAACAGGCCTTCTACACAAGTTCAAGAAGAGGACGAGGTAGAGGAGGCCATGGACGCGGTCAAGGAGGTGGCCGAACAGGTAATCAGAATTATGGCCAGCAGCAACAGCAACAACAATAGTCCCAAAACACACAACAACAACAACAACAACACGCAGGTGGAAGAGGCAGATTCAGAGGCAGGGGGAGTCAAAGAGCCGTGGAAATTGGCAAAGGCAGTATAATGATGCACGTGAATGCTATTATTGTCTTAAGCCTGGACATGTGCAGGCAGAGTGGTATAAGAAGCAGGCTGACATGCAAAATGGGAAAGTGCAGCAAAACAACTATGCATCCTCAAGCAGAAATAATGAGGACAATGAAAGGTTGTTTGTTATGCAGCATGTCATGAATGCCATGTCTAAAAATGTTGAAGCAGCACAAAAAGATGATGTGTGGTATGTGGATTCAGGTGCTTCGAACCACATGACAAGCCATGGGGAGTGGTTCAAGGAGATGAAAAACCCAGAAAGACCAGGTTTTCTGGAAACAGGGGATGACACTGCTCATCCAATTGCCCATGTTGGAGATGTGCCATTGTCTATGCAGGATGGCAAAGTGAAGTACCTTGCAGATGTACTTCACCTTCCGAACATAACAAAGAATCTGGTTTCAGTTGGCCAGATGATTGAGCAGGGTTTGCAGGTTCTGATGGTTGTTATGTTGAAGACTTTAAAGACAAGTGCAGGCTGGTTGCAAAAGGCAACAGAGTGGGCAGAATGTTTACGTTGAATGTAGACATGCCTGAAATGAGTGCTGCGATGTTTGCAAATGGTTCAGGGATTGTTGCAGACATATAGACATTTGGCATAAAAGAATTGGACATGTGAATGTGCAGCAAATGAAGTCTATGCAGACTAAAGGAATTGTGACAGGGCTGCCAAAGTTTAAAGTGGAAGGTATGCAGAGAATATGTGAAGCATGCCAATTTGGAAAGCAAACAAAGCATGTATTTTCACGTAATAGATATGTGAGCAGAAATGCACTAGATGTTGTGCATTCAGATGTATGGGGTCCTACGAAGACCATGTCTATGGGAGGCTGCAGATATTATGTGACATTTATTGATGACCACACAAGGAAAGTGTGGGTATATTTCATGAAGGAGAAGAGTGAGGTGTTCACTCACTTTCAGAATTTCAGAGTTTTGGTTGAAAAGCAAACAGGGAAATATGTAAAGTGTCTAAGGTCAGATGGAGGGGGAGAGTACTTCTCCAATGAGTTCTCTGAATTTTTGAAGAAGAATGGTATTCGGAGACAGTTTACATGCAGATACACTCCGCAGCAAAATGGAGTTGCTGAGCGAAAAAACAGGCACATTGCTGAGATTGCGCGAGCATTGATGGAAGAAAAAAATATGCCGCATAGCTATTGGACTGAGGCTGTTTCTACAGTAGTATACATCATGAACATGACTCCAACTGCAGCCATACATGATGTAACTCCAGAGGAGAGGTTTACTGGCAGAAAACCAAATTTGTCTCATCTAAAAGTCTTTGGATGCATTGCATATGTGCATGTGCCAGATGAGCTGAGAATTAAGCTGGATCCAAAAGTTGAAAAATGTGTGTTTATTGGATATTCCCTTGAGCAAAAGAGATGCAGGTGTTATAACCCTGCTACACGTGAGTTGAGGGTAAGCAGGGATGTTGTTTTTGATGAGATGAGCAGCTGGTATGCGCTGCTGATGAAAAAGAAGCTGTTGGGGTTGATGTGAGTGTAAGTGTGGTTGCACAGAATGCAGGTCAGCAATCACAGTCTTTGAGTGGACCAGGAGAGTCCTCATCTAGTGGGTATGTTGATAGACCATGGAGTGGCAGGCTGCGTCATAATACCAGTCCTGCAAATGTGATTAGTGTTGAAATATACAAGTGAATAGGGTGTGTGTGTGGGAACAAACCCTTGGTTAGAGGCTGTAAAAGAGGAGATGTAATTGTGAAAGAACCTGTGAAAAGGTGAGAAGAATCTATTGGGAGAGAATAAAGGGTAGCATGAGAGAATTTAGGAGTGTGGAGTTATTCTAGGAGATATTCAGGGAAAAGAGAAGAGGTGGAGAGAATCAGGCAAGAGGTGGAGATATTCTGGGAGTGAATCATGGAGAAATCAATGGGATTTGATGCTTGATGTAAACTCTATAAATTGAAGCATAGCCCTAATGAGAATTTGCTAGTTTTTGAGTATCCATGCCTACATTAATCTATTCCACCACTAATTACGTCTTAATCATTTGCTAATCACTTTGTTAATGATGTTGATTCTAGTGTATGATCCACCATAGCTCATCATTATGCTCAAATTTCAATATGGTATCAGAGCCATGCCTAGAATCCATCAGATTTATGAGCCCATTATTTAATTAATTAGGATTAGTAGATAATTAGCAAATAATCAAAATTTTAGTTAGTTTTCACTTCACCCCTTCACCCCCAGCGAGTGGAGGACTCCATTCACCTTGCACACATAAAATTAGGGCAAGCCCTTCTAGCATAAGCTAGCCATCTCAAGGCTCTTCAAGCCTATGCAAAAAACGTAGCAAACCGCCACGTAGAAGCGTAGATTTTTACAGATGACTCGGGCGCCATTTTTCTGAGCTATTTTGGTGATTTCTACTTCCACAGATCAAAGGTCTCTAATTCGTCTTAGCCCAAGGTGTATTCAAGCATGCTCTACAAGCTGGTGAAGATAGAATTCAGTTTCATCAAGTCTACATCGAGATCCAAGCTCTTCATAAAATCTACAGGTGACTTTGGTAAAACAGAGATTAAGCTTTCAATATTTGGTCAAATCTTTTGTTTCTTGGCTTAATCCTCTACTAGACTCATTGCTATTGATGCCTTTGAAAGCATTTGAGCTTATTTGAAGTGTAAGGCACCAGATCTGGACTCCCCGCATACTCTATTTTCTGCACTCAAAACAGAGCATTAATTTGCTAATCAATGATGAATCAATACTAATCACTATATTTTGGTGCAATTGAGGGTTAAAATTAACCATTAGGTATCTAATACAAATCCCTATAACTTCAGATTGCAAATCGGAGTTGGTTTGATACTCCAACCATCCCGTACAAATTGGTTACCCTTAATTTAATGTAATTTCTGGTGATTTTATGCTGATAAAATTATTGTAATCATCTATTAAACACTAGATTGAGTTGTAAAAGGGTAGACACTGCCCTTGAATCTTGAGATTGGATCAAGAGGTAAGACCCCCTTCACATCACCATGAGTTCAGCACAGGAAATAGCCAAATTTAATGGGGAACAGTTTTATACATGGCAGACAAAAACCATGTATTTGCTGATGAGGAAAAATCTGTGGGGATTAGTTGAAGGGAGAGATGAATGCCCAGAGAGAGGGAAAAATGAGTGGAAGAGCAGGAATGAAAAAGCATTGGGACTTATTGCACTCAGTTTAAATGATGAAATCATTCATTACATCACAGGGATACAATGGGCAAAAGATGCATGGGATGAACTCAATAAATTATTTGGTACACAAGCAAAAAATTCAAAGATAAATTTGTTAATGCAATTCTACAAATTGGACATGAAGGAAAGTGAAACTTTAATCACACACTTGAACAAATATAAAAGCATTAAGCAACAGCTGGCAGCTATTGGCAAAAAGGTAGATGATGATGAAGCATTAGCTATACTTCTGAAGAGTGTGGACAAAGGAGATTATGAAAACATTGTAGCAACACTAAAGAATGTACCTGAATTGAAGATACACGAGATAGAAGTAGCTCTACTAGAGCAAGAGAGCAGAGGGAAAGAGAAGAAAGGGCTCGACTCAACAGCAGGAGAAGAAAAAGCATTCTTCACCCGAGGAGGATTCTCTCGAGGATGAGGACGAGGAAGAGGCAGAGTAGGAGGAAGGACCTTCACTTGCCACAAATGTGGAAAGCCAGGACACATGGCAAGAGGTTGCTACAGCAAACCCAGTGAAGAAGGAACGACATCGGAAAACTTCATGGAGGCTCCAAAGGAAGTGGAGTCGGATGATCTTTTTTGAGAGAGAGAGAGAGAGAGAGAGACCCCACAACCCAATGTAACCTGCCCCAACAAAGTAAAACCACCTCTGAGCCACCCGATGATGTAGGCCAAGTGGTAGATTTATGTGTGAGCACTTTAGTCAAGGTCGCGGGCACTTATAGTAGCCTTGGACACATTGAGAGAGAGAGTGTCAAGGACTATGGAGTTTAGGGACTTGAGGCACTGGTCGCGGGCTATCAAGTAAGAGGGAAACTTGGTATAGGGTCGAGGTGTGCTAGGATTATTCACTTGAGGGGAGGTGTTGAAATATACAAGTGAATAGGGTGTGTGTGGGAACAAGCCCTTGGTTAGAGGCTGTAAAAGAGGAGATGTAATTGTGAAAGAACCTGTGAAAAGGTGAGAAGAATCTACTGGGAGAGAATAAAGGGTAGCATGAGAGAATTTAGGAGTGTGGAGTTATTCTGGGAGATATTCAAGGAAAAGAGAAGAGGTGGAGAGAATCAAGCAAGAGGTGGAGATATTTTGGGAGTGAATCATGGAGAAATCAATGGGATTTGATGCTTGCTGTAAACTCTATAAATTGAGGCATAGCCCTAATGAGAATTTGCTGGTTTTTGAGTATCCATGTCTACATTAATCTATTTGTTAATTACCCACTAATTACATCTTAATCATTTGCTAATTACTTTGTTAATGATGTTGATTCTAGTGTATGATCCACCATAGCGCTCATCATTATGCTCAAATTTCAACAATTAGTACATCACGTAAAGGCAAGGAGAAAGTGGTTGAGCCCCTTAGTATGCCTAACATTTCTGCAGGGCATTCTCATGTTGATGGAGAGTCTAGTGGCTCAGATATGAGCCTTGATGAGGAGCTTGGGATCCCAGCTATGAGAACACCTGGTGTAAAGAAGGCTATGGAAACCATGAATGTAAAGCTGCGAAGATCTGGGAGAGTGAAAAACCCTGTGCAGAGATTTACATATGATGGTTATGTGGCACATCATTATGCATATATGGCAAAGGTTGTGTAGGTTGTTGACCCCACATGCATTGATGAGGCTGTTGGAAATGTATGTTGGGAGAAAGCTATGGATGAGGAGATGGATGCACTATATGGAAATGAGACCTTGGATTTAGTGCAATTGCCTGAAGGCAAGAAAGCCATTGGATGCAAGTGGGTGTACAAAGTAAAACATAATAGTGATGGAAGCATAAACAGGTACAAGGCTAGATTGGTAGCCAAAGGATATGCGCAGACATATGGCATTGATTATGAGGAAACTTTCAGCCCAGTTGCCAAGATGGCAACAGTGAGAGTTGTGATAGCAGTGGCTGTGTCAAAGCAATGGTTTTTACATCAGATGGATGTAAAGAATGCATTCTTTCATGGGGATTTGCAAGAAGAGGTGTATATGTTGCAGCCACCTGGTTATGAGGATGTGAGTCACCCTGAGCATGTTTGTAGGTTGAAGTAAGCCTTGTATGGCTTAAAACAAAGCACCAAGAGCATGGTCTGACAAGATTTCTGAATATCTTGTCACTATTGGCTTTCATGTAGCCAATGCAGATTCCTTGCTGTATGTGAGACATGGTGATATAGGGGTTGTGCTTGTTGTCATCTATGTAGATGACTTGATCATTACGGGGGACCATGATGCAGAGATCTTTGATGTAAAGGTCTTGCTTAGACAGAAGTTCAAGATGAAGGATCTGGGGGAGCTCAGATATTTCTTGGGCATTGAGGTGATGAGGTCACCACATGGTATTGGATTATTGCAGAGACAGTATGGCTTGGACATGTTGTCCAAGTATGGTATGACAGGCTGTAAGCCTATTTCCGTGCCATTGGATCAGAATGGCAAGTTGAGTGCAGATTCAGGAGAGATCTTGGAGGATCCTACTATGTACAGGCGCATAGTAGGCATGATGCAGAGATCTTTGATGTAAAGATCTTGCTTAGATAGAAGTTCGAGATGAAGGATCTGGGGGAGCTCAGATATTTCTTGGGCATTGAGGTGATTAGGTCACCACATGGTATTGGATTACTGCAAAGACAGTATGGCTTGGACATGTTGTCCAAGTATGGTATGACAGGCTGTAAGCCTATTTCCGTGCCATTGGATCAGAATGGGAAGTTGAGTGCAGATTTAGGAGAGATCTTGGAGGATCCTACTATGTACAGGCGCATAGTAGGAAGTTTGATTTGTATGAAGATCACCAGACCAGATTTGAGCTATGCTATTGGGTTGGTGAGTCAATTTATGCAGGTTCCACAGAAATCGTATTTGGATGCAGTGAGACGCATACTGAGGTATGTGAGGTCTACTTTGCATTGTGGACTATTCTATGAGACTGGGACAGAGATATGTGTACATGGGTACACAGATGCTGATTGGGCTAGTAGTATCTCAGATAGGAGATCTACTAGTGGATTCATGTTTTCTTTGGGGAGTACTGCTGTGACTTGGAGCAGCAAGAAGCAGCCTACGGTTGCTCTATCCAGTACACAGAGGCCGAGTATAGAGGAGCTGCTATGGCAGCATGTGAGGTAGCTTGGTTGAGAAAGCTACTTGCAGATTTGGGTCTATCAGTGGATAGACAAGTTGTCATTTTCTGTGACAACATTAGCAGTATTATATAGTTGGCTAGGAACCCAGTCTTTCATGCTCGTACAAAGCATATAGAGGTCCACTACCACTTCGTCAGAGAGAAGGTCTTGGCAGGAGACCTCGACCTTGTTTATGTCAGCACAGAGGATCAGGTAGCTGACATCTTCACCAAAGGATTGGATACAGAGAAGCTTCGCAAATTCAGGGCTTCGCTTGGTGTACATGAGATGGAGTTGAGGTCGAGGGGGAGTGTTGAGATATCGAGCTCATCCAGTGAGGCGGTGGACACTGATGACCCGCTTGGGGGATAGGCCCCACACTTACACCATTGGCATGGTTGGTGAGATCTTGGGTGATATGCGGCCAGTGGGATGACAGGCTGTGTGACAGCCATTCTAGAGACTGGCATAGTAATAGCGCCAGCTCATTTAGTTGGGTTCACACTATAGAGAACCCGTGTATGTATTTGGTTGAGTACCATTCATATTGTGTGTACTCTCATCTTTGTATATGGTGTGTTGAGTGTTGAGTGAAGAAGAAGAAGACTTTCAGCCTCTCACCTTGTGTGTGTTCTCTATTAGGGTTTTGTGAGTGAGTGTGTGCTTGCAAGAGCTCAAGCTCTCTTCCCCCCTGCATCTTTTCAGAAAGGAAATGCAAATCCAAATAAATACACTCTATGAGGATGATGATGCTAGGGTGTCTGAAAATACATCCGGACATGGGGTGGTTGCAAGATCAGGGTGCCTAGTTTTGTCCACTCAGGCACCTTGTAAACAGTAAAAAAACAGGCATTTGTTTACCTTTAGTGGCTAATCTCTCCTAGTAAATGAAGGAATTTCGTTTCAAGTTCTTTTGTTGGAACATCATATTCAAAGTTGGAAATATAGTTGCATAATTTGAATAAGCATTAGATAGTCAAAAGTCCTCATTTTCTTAGGTACAAAGTCAATGTATACACCCTGTCCCAAATTTGAACTGATTCCATAAAATGCTAATATCTTTTACATATAAACTCATATGAGATTCCCACTTTGTACCTTAGATCTTCATATAATATGGAGCTTAACTTGATTTTTTGAGAAAATTTTAAGATATCTGTCTATTTTCTTTAAATATTTCAAGGTCTTTAAAGTGTTATAATATATGCCACTTTTTATACCCACAATAGCTACCACTTAAAATCCTCAATCTTGTAGATCAAAAGAGTGGGTAGATACTGAGACATTAGTAGAATGTGGTGGTTAGTAAAAATTGCAAATCCAATGGCTGGATTTTTAATGATCTCTTTTTCAAAATTCTTCCAGACTACCAGAAGGCCTGCAAATATTAATAATCTAATTAGTAAAATTACATTTTTGATGTGAATCATCTAAAACCTATAGGGACTAGTGTACTTGTAATGGTACATCTATGGAAAAATAAATTGGATCACTCTAAGTATGGAAAGATCATTTGTTTATCATTTCATCGTATTTTTGATTAATTTTGATTAATTAGACTAATTTATATTAATTTAAGTTATATTGGGTTAATTTAAGGGCAAACGTATTTTCTATTATTTGCTTGATCTCATTTTAAGTACCTTGCCCCCAAAATTTGCTCTCCAAGCATTGTCCCAGTCCAGCAGAAACTGGATAAAACTGGACACCCTGATCTTGCAACAACCCCATGGTGAGTATCAGTTATGGCCTTTCACCTCTTGTTTAATCTATTTTGCATGTACCTCTTATTTGAAATATTTCTTTTGAAGTTTAGGTGTGGGTGAGTCGAGTGGTGTTGATATAAACAAGGTAATTTCAAAGAAAACAACCACTTTCGTATATCAGTCAGACCATACGTTTAGAGAGGATTTCTTGGGGAAGGATCCTTAGTGTTTGGCTATAGTTGGTGACTACATCACTATTGGTAGGAACGTTTCAGGAGGAATGAAGAATCCTACATACACAAATATTCATGAGCATATGCAGAGGTGCCTAATATCGCAGGATCTAGAGTTTTATAGGAAGGGGAGTTCCATGTCTTGGGCAGAAGATTTTGTGTTTCTAGACCTCCTCTTTGGAGTTCTACTACACGGTGCCATGTCTAGGCCCTTTGGGACACTATCAAAGATGACCATATACGATATGGAGTTTCATTGGCAGCATCAGCACCCTCTGATTCAGGGTGGTTGTTGCTAATTATTGTTGAAATTTGAGCAAAATGATGAGCTATGGTGGATCATACACTAGAATCAACATGATTAACAAAGTGATTAAGAAATGATTAGTGAATAATTAAGAAATAGATTAATGTAGGCATGGATACTCAAAAACCAGCAAATTCTCATTAGGGCTATGCCTCAATTTATAGAGTTTACATCAAGCATCAAATCCCATTGATTTCTCCATGATTCACTCCTTGAATATCTCCACCTTTTGCCTGATTCTCTCCACCTCTTCTCTTTTCCCTGAATATCTCCCAGAATAACTCCACACTCCTAAATTCCCTCATGCTACCCATTATTCTCTCCCAGTAGATTCTTCTAACCTTTTCACAGGTTCTTTCACAATTACATCTCCTCTTTTACAGCCTCTATCCAAGAGCTTGTTCCCACACACACCCTATTCACTTGTATATTTCAACACCTCCCCTCAAGTGAATACTCCTAGTACACCTAGACCCTATACCAAGTTTGCCTCCCCTTACTTGGTAGTCCGCGACCAGTGTCTACTCCTCCCCTCAAGTTCTCTCAGCACACCTAGACCCTGTATCAAGTTTCTCTCTTAGGTGGCTCAGAGGTGGTTTTACTTTATTGGGGCAGGTTACATTGGGTTGTGGGCTCTCTCTCTCTCTCTCTCAGAGATTTTCACATGGCTCCTCACTCTTTGGAGCCTCACATCTTCTCTTCTCTTCAGTCTTCTTGTCGTGGCAGCTTCTCTCCATGCGTTCGTCTCTTCTTTCAGTCTTCTCGGGGCAGCTTCTCTTCTTGTGGCAGCTTCTCTTCTCGTGTCCATGTCTTCCTTCAGATCTTCTTCTCGGTGTGGATCCTCTTCTTGGAAAGAGATATTCTTCTTCTTTCATGGCTGGGGCCATGAGCTCGTCCGTCAGGTCATTTTGCTCCATGTGAGCAACATATTCAAATGATTTGCTAGCAGTTCCTTTGGGTTTTTTATGTTTATTTTGTATCTTTATGCAATGCAAACCCAAATTTATGCGGGAGGTCTTACCTCTTGCCTTAATCTGGACAAGGGCAGTGTCTGTTCCCATTTTTACACTGATAAAATGTGCCCAATACATAATGCGTATAGCATTCATTCTCATGCACATTCCAAATGCAACTCTGGCTGTGAATAATCTTGAATTTGAGTGAGATTTACAGGCATTAACCAAGGGTTAAATGCAAAATGATGATTTTCACAATTTTATCAGCACAATTTTACCAGAAATTACATTAAATAAGGGTAACCAATTTGTACGAGATGGTTGGAGTATCAAACCAACTCCGATTTGAAATCTGAAGTTATAGGGATCTGTATCAGATACCTAATGGTTAATTTGAACCCTCAATTGCACCAAAATATAGTGATTAGCACTGATTATATCACTGATTAGCAAATTAATGCTCTGTTTTATGTGCAAAAAATAGAGTATGCGGGGAGTCCAGATCTGGTGCCTTCCACTTCAAATGAGCTCAAATGCTTTCAAAGGCATCAATAGCAATGAGTCTAGTAGAGGATTAAGCCAAGAAACACAAGATTTGACCAAATAATGAAAGCTTAATCTCTGTTTTACCAAAGTCACCTGCAAATTTGATGAAGAGCTTTGATCTCTCTATAGACTTGATGAAATTGATTTCTGTCTTCACCAGCTTGTAGAGCATGCTTGATTACCCCTTGGGCTAGGAGGAATTAGCTCAATTTTATTGGAGCAAGGAGTAATGTCAAAAATAGATCAGAAAAACGGCGCCTGTTAATTAGCAAAAATTCGGTGCTTGCGCTGGCAGTTTGCTGCGTGGAGTAGATAGGCTTGAAGCTAGGGATGTTAGCTATTATGTGCTAGAAGGTCTAGCCCTAATTTTGAGTGTGCTAGATGCTAGAGACCCTCCACTGGCTGGGGGTGAAGGGGAAGAGTGAAAGCTTACTAAAAAATTGATTTTTTTGCTAATTACCTACTAATCCTGATTAATTCACTAATGGGCTCATAAATCTGGTTGATTCTAGGCATGGCTCTGATACCATGTTGAAATTTGAGCAAAATGATGAGCTATGGTGGATCATACACTAGAATCAACATGATTAACAAAGTGATTAAGAAATGATTAGTGAATAATTAGCACATAGATTAATGTAGGCATGGATACTCAAAAACCAGCAAATTCTCATTAGGGCTATGCCTCAATTTATAGAGTTTACATCAAGCATCAAATCCCATTGATTTCTCCATGATTCACTCCTTGAATATCTCCACCTTTTGCCTGATTCTCTCCACCTCTTCTCTTTTCCCTGAATATCTCCCAGAATAACTCCACACTCCTAAATTCCCTCATGCTACCCATTATTCTCTCCCACCAGTAGATTCTTCTAACCTTTTCACAGGTTCTTTCACAATTACATCTCCTCTTTTACAGCCTCTATCCAAGAGCTTGTTCCCACACACACCCTATTCACTTGTATATTTCAACAATTATGGCATCCATGGGATGTATTCTATGAACATTCTACCTATCTAAGTCCTTTGAACTTTCTGATTTGAAAAGGGTTTTAATGCAATGATTATTTTTGCATTGGGTTGTAGGGGAGACTATTGTTTGGGCAGATCAACATTGTGGTATATCGGATTCGGAGGTATGGTGGAAGATTGTTTTCATGCATCACTCCTCGTATGGTCACCATGAGAGTGGTGGATTTTGGACAAAGGTACTGTTGCTTGCTTCTCTTACAACTCTATACTTAATGTGAAAAAAAGGCATTGTCTTTGGTCTAAGCATTTGTCTTTCTTGATTTACAATATGCTTCCTCTATGCTCTTTATAGTTTGTAGACGAGGGATGGTGGGAGAGGAGCATTACATTTCTAGATTGTTTTCTTGAGTTATTATGCCATCATGGTGGTATTTGCCTTGCATTTCTAGATTGTTTTCTTGAGTTATTATGCCATCATGGTGGTATGTAGTATTGCCCCTATTTTCAAGGCATGTTTGAAGACAGTCCATGTGTGTGCCTCGATGGACAGAGATGAGAGACTTATTGCATCACATGTGTAGCCTTTGCTTCTTGCTTGGAAGCAGGGAAGACATGGAGAGGCTAGTAGTTTATAGCCTACTGATGAGATGAGATTGACACGCGTGTTGGAGATAATCCATAATACGACTAGTAAGCATCTGCATCTTCTTCTTAGTTTCAGTGGGATGAATATTTGTTTGTGTTTTTTGGATTGTTACTTGTCTTTTGAGGCTTTCACTTGCTGTGGATTTCACATTAGGTTTGAACTATGGCGTTCAATGATTTTGGATGTTACGATTTTGGTTGTGGATGCTAATGATTATTGTCTCACTTAATGGTCAACATAGTTGTGTTGTTATAGCCTTATTAATGATGCCAAGTTTCTAGTCAAATTTGTGTATGTGGTGATAGTGAATTGGCCATGCCACTAATAAGGTGTGGTTGATGCAACTTAATGGCATGGCTGTGTGAGATAGGGATTAGAATGTTCAAACTTGTTTGTGATGCCTAAAACCTATTTTTGTTTTGATTTCAATATGAAGTTGGTTTTCCCCAATATGCAGAGGCGATGGTGACAAGAACAATGGTTGAAGACGGAAGATTTGAGAGGGAACATAAGGAGCGATGCCACATCTGCCATTTGTTTGATGAGTGTAACATTGAGCTTATAGACATTGCCATCCATAGTTTTTTCGGCTACTTCAAAGGTTTCATGTGATTGTTCTCGTTCATGAGCCTCCGAGGCCATTTTGGAAGTGCTCAATTTTATGGCAAATTCACTTAGTAATTTCACATATGTTTGTTCATACCCTCTTCATGTAGTATGTGTCGATTATGGGTGGCTGCATTGGAATTGATTTCGAATGTCACAAATTGAAATTAAAATTGAAACTCAACGGAACAATGAAGAACCATTTCTTAATTGGTAATCTTTTTGGGGTCTCCTTTGCCACACTTGTGATTTGTTTGTTTGCTTAGAAGAAGTTTCTTGGAGGTTGATAGAACCCCATGGATCAAGACTAGGCTTAAGCTAAGGTGGATTAAAACAAATGCTAAAAATGATGTAAAATGAGCAAGAATGGAAAATAACTAAAAGAGATGAACAAGATATGCAACTAAATGGAATTACTTGGATGAGTTGATATGTGTTACATTGCTTGGAGGTTCCCCTTTTATATGAGGTGGAAACTAAGCTACTTGAGATGAGTTGATATGTGTTGCATTACTTGGAGGTTCTCCTTTTATATGAGGTGGCTACTAAGCTGCTTCAGAGCTCATGTGGGATAAATTATCCTTGATGATGTGGCAACTTGCTAGATGACCTTGTACCTTACTCACTCCCAACCTTTACCTTGCGCGTTCAATGGCACCACATTTATCAACACCCCCCCTAGGTGCCAAATATTTGGGCTACTCAAGGTGGTTGGATGTCAGTTTTTACAACATATTTTCACCCCCTCTCATTTCTAACTTGGTTGTGTAACTCAAAGGCTCTTTGGCTTGTTTACTCTCTAGCTCAGAGGTTACTTTTAGAGATGGCTAGGCTGATTTTGAATCTCCCAGGTTGCTACTTTGGCTACTCTCTCATAGTCCAGTATTTTTATGTTTCCATATCAATTTGCCCCACTCATTTGGTGGCTTTTACAACATATGATTTTGGTTAGGGTAGTGCTTTTATGTGTCTCCTGCCGCTTATGCTCTTTCTTACCCTTTACATCTTCAGCTTTTCTTGTCTCGTATAAATGAGTGACATACTCAACCTAGATAGGATTCTCCTTGGTGGCAGGCCTTGTAGGTGGGATCTTGTAGAGAAGAAATAGCACAAAATTGCCATCTGACAAACTCAAACACCTCTAACTTCATTTGCCTATAGAGCTTGTTTGAAACTTGCCTCATTAGCCTCATCAAAGGTGCCCTTGGGATGATACGATTGGTGGCTTTCTGCGCTTTTCTTATCTCCCTAAGAGATTTGAGTTGGTAATGAAGCCTAGACTTGACTTTCTTCCTCTAAATTGCAGCTTGATTGCTTCTGCCTTCCGAGATGGCTAACCTACTACCTTGGAAGCAACATTGGGGCCTGTGCCAACTTTTCTCATAGTTTTTTGCATTCTTGCCATGAGAAAGTGATGAGAAAATGAATTAACAAAACAAACCAAATGGCGCAAAATAGCAGGTTTGGAAAGAAAGAAGGGTTTATATTCAAGCCATTTGGTTGAGGGATAAAAAACACAACAAATGGGCCAGTTTCCAAACGACACAAGCAATGGGGAAGGAGCAGAAAGGAGAAATCGATTTCATGAAAAATAGCAAAACATGTTTTGAAGAATAATGGTATTCGGAGACAGTTTACATGCAGAAACACTCCGCAACAAAATGGAGTTGCTGAGCAAAAAAATAGGCACATTTGCTGAGATTGCGCGAGCATTGATGGAAGAGAAGAATATGCCACATAGCTATTGGGCTGAGGCTATTTCTATAGCAGTATACATCATGAACAGGACTCCAACTGCAGCCATACATGATGTAACTCCAGAAGAGAGGTTTACTAGCAGAAAACCTGATTTGTCTCATCTGAAAATTTTTGGATGCATTGCATATGTGCATGTGCCAGATGAGCTGAGAACTAAGCTGGATCCAAAGACTAAAAAATGTGTGTTTATTGGATATTCCCTTGAGCAAAAGGGATACAGGTGTTATAACCCTGCTACACGTGAGTTGAGGGTAAGCAGGGATGTTGTCTTTGATGAGATGAGCAGCTTGAGTGGAAGTGTGGTTGCACAAAATGTAGGTCAGCAATCACAGTCTTTGAGTGGACCAGGAGAGTCCTCATCTACTGGGTCTGTTTTGATAGACCATGGAGTGGCAGGCTGCGTCATAATACCAGTCCTGCGAATGTGATTAGTACATCACGTAAAAAGTGGTTGAGCCCCTTGGTATGCCTGACATTTCTGCAGGGCATTCTCATGTTGATGGAGAGTCTAGTGGCTCAGAGATGAGCCTTGATGAGGAGCTTGGGATCCCAGCTATGAGAACACCTAGTGCAAAGAAGGCTATGGAAGCCATGAATGAAAAGCTGCGAAGATCTGGGAGAGTGAAAAAACCCTGTGCAGAGCTTTATCTATGATGGTTATGTGGCACATCACTATGCATATATGGCAAAGGTTGTGCAGGTTGTAGAGCCCACATGCATTGATGAGGCATGTGTGTTGGGAGAAAGCTATGGATGAGGAGATGGATGCACTATATGGAAATGAGACTTGGGATTTAGTGCAATTGCCTGAAGGTAAGAAAGCCATTGGTGGATGGTCCAAATCTTATCCAAATTCAGCCAAATTGAAGCTGAAAAATTCTAGAATTTAGTTGGACTCAGTTAGTGGCCTCCCTCACCTATAAATAGACCCTCATTCCTTTGTATTCTCATCTATGAACTAAACCATGCCGGTATTACTCTAAGTTAAGCTTATTTTCTATTATCCTTTAAAAATCCTCTACAAATTGAAGAGATTGGAGCTTCTCTCTCTCTTCAATCTTCCTTGGAGACTCCAACAACATACCAAACCAATTGATTGGTTGGGGACCTCTACTGTGATCAAAGAGTCGAGTAATTTAGGAGGTAAAGTGTGGATTATTGTCTTCTTTTTCTTAAATCTCCAAATGTTTCTCTTCTCAACCCCTCTTAAGCTTGAGAAGCATTAATTTGAATGGCTTTTGAATACTATTGAAGTTCTTTAATGTATTGTAATGAAGAAACACATAAATTTTCATTTATGCTTAATTTATAATGGTTTTTAAGCATTTCTCTCTCTCCCCCAAAGAATGGTCATTCGTATGACCTATTCTCAATTCGAATGAAGCTTCTCATGAAGCATTTCTCTAATCTAAAAGTAATTTCTATGCTTGTCTGATTGGAGGCCAAACTAATGGCTTTTTAATACTTTTATGCTATTAAATTTATGGTAAAATTTGAGAAAAATTGTGATGCTAAAATAATGCATATTTTATTTAAAAATTAAAGAAGGATTTTAGTTAAATTTATCTTTTTGCATAGATAAATTTTAAATGATGAAAGAGAAATTCCCACTATATTGGAATCCAAATATTTAAATGAGGAAAGTGTAATTCCTAGTGTAAAGGAATTAATGAAGATTTTTATTAAAATTTTTAAGAGAAAATTTAGTTAAATTTATCTTTTGCTTAGATAAATTTTAATTGATAAAAGAGAAAATCCCACTATATTGGAATCCAAATATTTAAATGAGGAAAGTGTAATTCCTAGTGTAAAGGAATTAATGGAGATTTTTATTTAAATTTTAAGAGAAAATTTAGTTAAATTTATCTTTTTGTATAGATAAGTTTAAATGATGAAAGAAGAATTCCCACCATATTGGAATTCAAATGTTTAAATGAGAAAAGTGGAATTTTTAGCTTAATGGATATTTTTATGTAATTTTTAAGAAGAATTTCGAGTAGATTTAATTTATGGTAAAAGAGGAATTCCCATGATAATTGGATTGCACTCATTGAAATGAGAAAAAGAAGGATTTCAAGTTTATTCAAAAAAATAGGTATTGATATTTTAGTTAAAAGAAGAATTTTTATGAGAGAAAAGATGGATTTGAATTAAATTTTAGTGTCAAAAGATGAATTTCCACCATAATTCTACCTAATGAATTAAGGCGGAGAAATTATGTGGCATAAAGAATATCTTTGGATATTTTAATTGGTAAAATCACTAACTATATATTTACCCAAAACTAGATGTTTATCTGAAGAGAATCCTTGTAGAACTAAACAACCGAATGAATTTGGTTAGACTACGAGAGGGACGTAAAATAAACCTACTTGTCCATCTCTCGATCTGAATCAAGTAAAGACTTCGTGACCAATTCCAGTTATTAAATCTAAAGAATAGACTACCAAAACTAATCTAGTTTTTCCTTGACCAAACTCACCAAGAATCTAGTTGGACAAATGGACAAAATGATGGGTAGATTACCCTCATGAGAGATCAAGGATCCTCATTATTGAAACTGGGAATCATGGAAAAATGGTTTTCGAAATCGATCTCAAACTGGAATTTTACTTGCATTGGAACCTTTGTTTTTTTCATTCAAAGGACTGTTTTATGCCAGAATGCTGGAGGAAGCATTTGGCTTATGTTTTTCTAAGAAGAGGTTCGTTGGAACAGCTGGCGCGGGGAGTGGTAAAGGGACTTTGCTCGCAGAGCAAAGCCTACCGCTGAGGTCTTGACCAGCCTCGGTAGTACGATTAAAATGGTGTGCTTCCGGTAGTACGGTTAAAATGGTGTGCTTCCGGTACGATGGGCGAGGACCGACGAAGCGATCCCTGAGAGTGAAGTGCTAGGACACCTAAGGAGGATCCTAGAGGGTTCTAACTAGGTGCTGCACGGGCTCGCAGTTTCTAAGACACCCATGTGTACGTCGAGGAAGATTTCGGATGGACAAAAAGGGAAGATTTCGGATGGACAAAAAGGAAAGATTTTTGGGAGCCAAATTTTGATATTGGATCTCATTGATTGGCCAGCTGGTCTTCAACGGAGAGTTTAGAGGATACAATTTTGTAATACAATGGACTCGAAATTTTGGAAAATGATGATAAGAAATATTATGATTTTTATTGAAGGTTTGTTTTTAAAGCCAGTCGAAACTGTTATAAATGGCAAGTTCATATTGGGTGTGTACGTGGTATGCCTACCTTGATTTTTGCATGAATCGCTGTTAGGGAACCTGGGAACTCTTTTTCTCGGTACCCGAGTAAAAACCCAACCAAATCTTTATAAAGGAATCCCACCAACTCAATGGTCGGGTGGTTGGCTAACCCATGGGCCGGATGGGGTAGGCTAGATCAGAGGATTCCTGAGAAACAACTAGATACGATTAGTTACGTTGTTTAGTTTTAAATCCTGAGAAGACCTTATTCTGTGGGAGGGGATCATCGGCTCTGCCTCGTAAATGAGGAAAAAGTGGTGATCTGACCATGTGACTTCAGGTTTGGTCAGATTAGTTTATCTAGTTAAGACTTGACTCGTTAGAGTAATTTCCCCGTTAGAAGATTTTTCCCAATTTGCGGAATCGCTCGTGCCTTCCGGGCGAGGGGAGTCTTTCGGGCCCGGTCTTGGAGGGGCCGCCCGGGCTAGCCTCTCATCCCGGACATCCGCAGGCGAGGCCTCGAGTGTGTGGACCCCGTCCCGCACGGGAGGCCGACGCCGCTTCCACCGCCGACAGGAGCCCGGAGAGTGGGCACGGGGGACCTCACACACAAGCAAATAGTCCATACATATATTCAAAGACAGCCATTTTACATTCATAGAGTGAACTTCCAAGTATTTGCATAGTTCATAAATAAACAAAGACAAAGATATACTCACTAGTTTATCAGCCTGCAAGCTTCATAAAAGTGTAATCTCACTCACTCTTGTTAGATCTATGATGGTATACGAAACATGGTGATGCTTTGCCCTTGTATTTTACAATCTCTCTTTTATTATAGCATTCCAGGCCACTATATGGTGGTTCCCTTCCCAAACATAAAACATTCTCCCTCCAAGCATATGCAATTTAGAGAGTCTTTGAATATCCTCCTCAAACTCCTTATTGATGTCTTGCCAAATAGGATCCTAATTTGCCATTATCTCCTCCACTAATCATTGTGATCTCTATAGCACATGTCCACATGGACACTATGAAGGCACCCTTTTCTGAAACATACCCCTCCTTACCAAAAGTTGTCTTCCAACTTGACACATCATCTCTTATTTCCCTCACCTTTGCATATGGAATAAGCCTGCATAATGGAACCATTGGACATTGAAAACAATTGAAAAGCCTCGTTTTTTGCATTATATCTTCTTCCCTATTCATATATATATATTTTTCTCATCTCTATTATCATTTGGAAGAGGAATCTCATATCTCATAACATAAGGAACAATTTGCATGTTAGCCTCTTTTGGTGCAAGCTCATCGCCCAGTCATGAATGCTACCTGCAACCAAACCATCAAAAGTATGGCTTTCAACCTCTTCACCTACATCCTACCTAAACTCTCTGAGGGTAAATGATCATGGTATGTATTCCTTACCCCTCTTGCCTTTGTCCCATGCTTGCCTCTACCTCCCATGGATAATAGACACAATTCAAATGTTATGAATAGATTCAAATTTGAAATTGGGATGTAACATGGCATACATATCACGTAAGTGTATATTAAAGCATTCTAATCTTACAGCATTAAACACAAACATAAATACACATTAGAGCATCAACACTTGAAACTCCTTAATTTTATGCCAAATAAAAAAATCCATGTGAAATCCATATAAGAACCATACTCTTAACTCATGAGTCTTGGAGTCAAGATCTTGAAACAGTTAAGGTGTTTGCTACCTATTCCATCTGTAATGGCTGGCATTCTTACTGCATTACTTTCTTGTTTCACTAGTTGTCTCTCACCCACTCTCCCCTATCTTAGATAAGTTCTCATAGTATATCCATGAGTATCTAGGGAGGTGAAGAGAATTTGGGAGTATTTATAATCCATGACTATCTAGGGAGGTGGAGATAATTTGGGGAAATCAGACACCTAGCTCCAATGTCCCCATGAGTATTTATAGGTCCATTGGAGCTTGGTTCCTTCTTCCCCCCCAAATTCTCTCCACCTCTAATTAAGATTTGCAAGATCATCCTACCTCTAATGACTAAGTCTTGTGTCTGGTTATATAAAGCATTGCTAAATTTGGAGCTTGAATGTGGTTTAATAAAGCATTGCTGTGGTTTATGGCCACCATCATGTCCACTTGCATGAGATATGCACCACAAAATGTGAAGAATCATCCCTTGTTTTTTTTTAAAGGCAAGGGGTGGGGTGTGTTGTTGGAATTGATATCCTCAAGCTTTCTCTTTTGGGAGTTGAATCTAATCTAAGCCCACTAGACTAAAGCCTAGGTCATTGGAATAGAAACTACATGAGAGTGGTTCCTTGGAATGAGAGACATGTATTACCACTAAGATTTGAACCCAAATCGTTATATGGAAGATGAAATGCCAAACCATTACAAATTTACAACCTTTGATGTGCATAGTAGTAAAATTCTTTAAATGTTCATGATAATAAGTCGAAGATCATTCTACCTCTGTAATGACTAAGGTAATGTGATTAAGTTCCATGGGTGTTGTAGCATGAGTTCCAACTCCAATTTGGCCACCGAGATGACGCGCCAATGTGGCCTCTCATAGCTATATTTTAGTCGGACTCATGGCATACCATTGATGTAATGTTTCAATTGTAGCCATGCCATAACCAATTAAAACTTAAGCCATGCTATAACATGTTGTCCAAGAAAACATGGCCATGGGAGGCCGCATCCTCATTCCCCTCTAATTTCAGTGACCTGGTTAGTGTTTTTCTTTTGTTCTTGTGACCTTGTTCTTGCAGTTTCCTCTGAGAACATAAGCATAAACATCACTAGTTATAGGCCTTTGCCTAGACCGAAACTTTTGTTACTTTTTGAAGGCAGATGGAAGGAGATCAAGTTTTGTTAATCCAATTCTAGGATCAACAAGAGCTACCGCCATTATCTTACATCAAGGAGTCATGGTAGATACACCAAAGGTCATACATTCAAGATATGAAGCAAAAGTGTCTAAAGCTATAACTTGGACGACGCCTGTGATGGTATGACAGAGTATTTATGAAAATTCCCGCTTCAAGAGCGTGTGGTAGCAAGTTAGGATGAAGTCCTAAGTGATGTACTTCATTATGGGAGTAGTCATTGTAATAGCATTAGGCCTCTTATGAACCTAAAGTGCCCGGTCGGCCATAGTTTAAGTGAGTGTGAACACTTATGGCCATGTTTATAAGTGAATTTCTCTCATAATACAACATACTCTCCAATTGTGCAATTGAGTCTTGCTCTTGCTAATCTCTCTCCCTAATGTATGCTAGTGAGTGTGTGTATGAGTGAAGTGTGGTGACAGGAGGGATGAGGACCTGTAGTGCAACGCAACAGTGTGACAACACTCATGGCAGGAGATGCGATGGAATTTCTTCTCAAGGAGTTGTAGAGCTTGGAGACCTCAAGGGTTACGAGCTCAGCCATTGGAAAGATCCTCACAACAGTTACGGTTCACCAGGTAGTCTCTTTTTGGATGTGTTTCAAGGAGGGTTAGGGTGAGCCATAACATTTTTGGTGCCGCTCTGCCAAGGAGCCATCCCTTAGCTTTTTCCATCGTTTTGCCTCTAATCTATGCATAACTCATTGCCCATTATTTTGATTAATGGTCTTCCATGAAAAAGATGTGGATTTGATGATGAGATTTGGTGTAGAATAGCTCTCTTTTTATGCTTAATTTTTAGATTAATTTATGTTTTTGTTGTTGTTTTTGTGGTTTTTCATGTGCTTAGGGCTTGCACATAGTTTGTATTAGGCTTATTTTGCATCCATTGCATCAAACAATGCAAGAGAATACATTTCTTAGCGAATGTTCGCTCTCTTTAGTTTAAACATAGATCTAAGATCATTAATTCTAGTTTAATTGTTTGTTTTTTATTGAAATTGTTTGGATTAGAGTGTTAGCAAGCATTAGGAGTAGCTTAATCTTTCAAAAATATTCTTAAAACCATAAAAAAACCCTTGAATTTGACTAATTTCTCCTAATGGACTGGTTTTTGTCATTAAGGGGATTAATCTTGTTCGAGGCCAAAAAAATAGAAAATGTGTTAATTGGGGTCTAAATTGATCATATGAGTAGTTCAAATTGGGATTTTTGAGTATTTTGAGAGCGTCTAAATGCATCAAAACACCTAATCACATCAAATTTTTCATCAACTGGATAAATTTGACTCTCTTTGCTTAATTTTGCCTTAAAAGAGGAGACCATAATTAAGAGTCTAATCAATCCTCTATTTTAGATTAATTTGCACAACTGTTGATGCACAAAGATTAGCATTCCCTTGATCTTTCCAATGATGTGCTCAATTGTGTGAAGTAATTAGGGATTAGTGGTTAATTAGAGTCCTTGATTAGTGTAAAAGAGGGAAAGATTAGCTCATGAGTTGTCAAAATTATCCATTTTAGGAGTCATTTATGAGAGGGGTGTCATTCAAAGGTTGACTTTTTTTATTCCCACTTACCTTTTTGGAAAAATGCCCATACCCCTTTCATTTTAAATTCAAAAACTATTCCCCCCCAAAAAGGGAAATTTGTATTTCCCAGAACTCCAAAAAAATAAATAAATAAATAAAAATAAAAAATAAAAAATTCCGTGAAAGTTCAGGCCGTGAGCCGTGAAAGACCAGGCCATGAGCCGTGAAAGACCAGGCCGTGAAAAGTCAGACGTTTAAATAAAAGGAATTTAATATTTCGTAAAAAAAACTCTAGGAAACATCCTTGTTTGGAGCCCCGTATCTCCTAAACCGTATATCCAATAAAGGCACTCTAGGGCTCATCAGAAAGCTCACATCGAGCTCTTCAACCTTTGGACTAGGTCGTCTGAAGTCAAAATCGACCATTTTGTTCTCCGACCAGCAGCCTCAAAATTTGGCCCAAAAATCAAGGCAAAAAACAGCGCGAAAACAATGACGAGCCATATTTAGGCTACTTTTTGAGAGTCTAAACAACAAAATCACAGAGACTCAAGGAAACAAAGTTGTAGTACTGCAGAAATACTACAATTGCCTCATACAGAGTTTTTTTAATTCCTTTTAAAATACCCTCAAAAACGTGCTGTGAAACATGGAAAAAATTCTCAATTTTTTTTTTGTCTTGAGACAGTGATGTAAAATAGGTTTTAGGACCTCCTCTTCCTTCCTAGCATACACTTTTTCCAAAAAAATATCTTTAAGAGGTTCATGTGCATATAGTGCCTAAGCTAAATAGGGCAAACGGACACCCGTTTTTGATTCAACGAAGAGTATAAAAAGAAAAAAATAAAATAAAATTGTGATTGCTCATTAAGGAGCATTTAGGCACTCTGACATGGCCACAATAGAGGGATTGCCAGGGATTACACAAGGACTGAACCCAATGGCTAACATCTTTGAGCCATTGAGATCTATGCCACAAATTCACCTCCCCATGCAATTGGCCATGTCTATAACAAGTGTGTCATCGGGATTTACACCCTCGATGTTTCCGATCACATAAAGCTTTAGTTCCTTGCCTAACATTCCCGCAAGTCCTATAAGTACCAGCCCTTTACTGGATGCCCAGACCTTGGACATACTGACTAGTCTAGGAAGGCAAGGACTCAGTGAGTCTCTTCCAACAAGAGTACTCACTTACAGCCTCAGTGATTCATACAAAAATACGGCCGTACAAATTTCCAAATTATAAGCAAATATGACGGAACAACAGACCCTATTCAATTCATTCAAATGTTTGAACAGAGATGTGAAGCCTTTGGAAATCCCAATTGCCCCACTAAGGTACATGCGTTGAACTTATGTTTAGAGGGAAAAGGTAGTCGATGGTTCATGGCATTAATGCTGGTGATCAAGACCAACTTCAAAACCTTGAAATCAGCCATTATACATGGCTTTTCTAGACAAGGTGATCGGTGGAGTGCAACAACAGAACTCTATTCAATTGAGCGTAACCAAATGAATCCATTAGAGATTTTATTTAGGATAAAACTCTTGGACTTACGTTGTGAGTCATGGGAAAAATTAAATGATGTTTAAGAGATGTTTCATGATGGCCTTGAAGAATAACAACTTACACAACTTGATCATTGAATCCAATCTAGAAACATTCGATCAATGTTGTAAAGAAGCAATACGATTAGATAACAACATGCTAGAAGATGATCATACTACACGAGGTGTTCCTCATCTAAACCAAGTGAAGCAATGGCAAAAGAAAGATCGATCTCGGAATTGACCTTCCCAGAATTTCATGTAGCCTTGCTTAAAAACTTATAGCCAACATCTCTAAGAGAGGATAAAATCCTTCAAAACCAGACATCCTTAATGCCTCTAAAAGTGAAGAACAAAATGCCTTGTGTTGAATGCAATCACTACGACCATCCCAATCCTCATTGTGCATACAAGGCACATACTATAGCTTCTTAACATATTATGTTAAGTCATGATTGTCATCCAAACTTACCTACTACAATCATTTTTGATGTTCTATAGGGCTTTCAGTGTCAGGGTATAATGGATGTCCATTATGTGGGCTGCAACTTGAGGCTCGGTACTCAAAGTCTATGAAGAAGATAGTATACAAGGGCCACAAGAAGTATCTCCCTGATAACCATCTTTTGTGTGAGGGATTTCTAGGGATGTCTCCTCCATATGGAAGAGAAGTGATTGGAGGACCTTATGGGAGTTGGATCCAACCTACACACCTCCAAGAATGAAGCGTCTATCCATTTTCCATCAATTTCCATACTGGAATGACCTTATAGTGAACCATCTTCTTGACCCAATGCACATTTTCAAGAATATAGCCGAGGTGCTTTGGAAAACCATCACAGGAGCAAAGGAGAGCAAGACACAAGGAGATGATTTACAAGAGGTTCAATGTATGCAACACTTATGGGCCCAAAACAGAGCAGATGGGAAGGTGAAACTACCAAAAGCACCTTGGGTCATGACAAAGGAAGAGCAATGGCATGTAAAGAAGTGCATTAGTGAGTTTTGTACCCCTACAAGATGCATGCATTGCTCCACTAACAAAAATCACATGTAACCTTGCTGATGATTTCAAAAAACAAATTGAGCCAAAAAAAGGTACTCACACAAATATAAAAATGCAATCATTCGCAAAAAAACCCACCCCCACCCCATTAGGAATTCCCAATACACCACTAACCTATTCATTCATTAACTAGCTTTTCTTATTCCTTCCGAAGGAACAAAGACCATTGAATGTCATTCAACATCAAAGCCATCGACAAATCTTGTTCATTCTCCCGGCACAAAGGTCTTCAATGCAATCACGAGGACGCGATCGCCATTAGCAAGGGGGGAATGTTAATCCAATTCTAGGGTTAACAAGAGCTACCGCCATTATCTTATATCAAGGATTCATGGTAGATACATCAAAGGGTCATACATTCAAGATATGAAGCACTAGTGTCCAAAGATACAACTTGGACGGGCGCACATAATGGTATGACAGAGTATTTATGGTGATTCCCACTTCAAGAGCATGTGGTAGGCAAGTTAGGATGAAGTCCTAAGTGATGTACTTCATGGATATATTATGAGAGTAGTCATTGTAATAGCATTAGGCCTCTTGTGAGCCTAAAGTGCCCGGCCGGCCATAGTTTGAGTGTGAACACTTATGACCATGTATATAAGTGAATTTCTCTCATAATACAACATACTCTCCCATTGTGCAATTGAGTCTTTCTCTTGCTAATCTCTCTCCCTAATGCATGCTAGTGAGTGTGTGTGGGTGAAGTGAGGTGAGAGGAGGGATGAGGACCCGTGTGCAATGCAACGGTGTGACAACGCTCGTGGGAGATGTGGTGGAATTGCTTCTCAAGGAGTTTTAGAGCTTGGAGACCTCAAGGGTTACGAGCTCGGCCATTGGAAAGATCCTCACGATAGTTGTGGTTCACCATGTTTTTGGATGTGTTTCAAGGAGGGTTAGGGTGATCCATAACAAGCTTAATCTTCTAAAGGAATATTTTGATTTGCAAGGAACACCAATGGCATTGAAACCGCTCTCTCTAAGTCATGTGCTTGTGAAGCCGGAGCCAGTAATTCTTTCTGATGGAGAAGAAGGTTTCCTACTACTTCACTAATTTTACATGGTTTTTATTGTTAGTGGTGTGAATGTAGCATCGGTTACTATGGAGGATGATAATGAAGCTATTAGCGGCAAGATTAACAGTATCTTGAGCATGATAGAACTGCTACCCTTGAACAACAATTTTGTAGGTGGCCTTATACAATGTAAAAAGTATTGAGAGGGTGGTGGATCTTCCAACATGTATAATGGATACATAGAATATGAGCTACCTCCTTGTTGTATGAAGTCTGTAATGTCTGGTATGGAACAAAAGAATGATGGCCACACTTGGGTAGAGTATGTCACATGCAGTTATTTGTGATTGTTTTAATGGTGCCGTACGTTTGAGTAGATGCTCTGGCCATTTACAATGTGTGAATATTGACTGCTCTTATTAACACATTTGTAAGTAAAATAGGTAATATTTGCTTAAAAAAGAAACACTTGGCATCTTTCAAAGATTCCTTCCAAAAAAGACCTTTTTTAAGGGTTTTTTTGAAAACATTTTGGGCACTGTGTACAAATTTGACATGATACAAAACGATAAATAAACTAAAAAATTTACAAAATATTACTTGAAAAGTAGACAAATTCTCAAATAAAAGTACAGATTCATGCCATAATTTGGAGTCTTACATTAGCGATTGGAATGTCAATAAAAAACAATACTATGCTAAGTATAGCTCTCACACTACTTATTCTTCACTACTACTAAGTCCTCCACTATCACTAGTGGCAGTCTCATCCCTTAAGGTATGTGATGATGCGTACTCCTCTTCACTATCCACAAGTATATTTCCCTTATCTAAATGAACTCCTGGAGGAATAACTCCACTATTTCGTTGGCGTGTAAGTGGCACATTTGGTGATGAAGTGTTTGGATGCTCTCCAACATTTAAAGTAGGATTTTTATGTTTAAGAATCGATACTGTAGACTTCCGTAAGTAGCCTGCTTTTGTGAGAGTAAAGTTATAAACTAAAATATCCACATCTACAAGTACCAATAGACTAGTGCTTGGAGTGTTTTTGTTTCTCTTTTGTTTTCCCTTGCCATGAGCATCGCTTACCATCTCTGAGCTATACTTCCCTTCAAATACATTTTTGTGTGTTGTCTTGAACTAATGCACAATTAGAGAAATTGTTTTCTGAGATTCTTCATCTACATGGATACTTATAACTTTAGCAATCCAAAATGGATGGCCTAAATCATCCCCATGTGTTAGAGTAGCTACTAAACTATCTTCCTTTATGTCTTCTGCATCACCATTCCACATCTCTTGAAGTCGTAACGGCCTTTTAGTGGAGCGTCGAGATCCTAAATACATCTCTTTGTGATTCACCATGTAGCCGTTGTTCAATCTCCATAGGTATGTGTGTCTCTTGAACTGGAGACGTTGTTGTTATCTAAGGCGATACAAATGTAGTGTTTAAATCCCAATCGTTATGAAGACACCTCTCAAAGTATGTATTCTTGTTCTATGAAGAAGTCATCCCACCATTATTTTACTCGATCACCTTCATATTGCTTTGCCTTCTCAATCAACTCCTTCCTCTCCTCAATACACTTCTTAAAATCCACACCACGATCATTCTTTGCTGCCTCCTTTACTTCTTTAGAGCTCTCTAAAGGTGTCATCTTAGCTGCCTTCATTGTCGTGCTGGATGAGCCCCGTAAAGTTCTCCTTTGCTTATTGGGGGTTCTGCCACTTCAAGGATTTGTTGAACCTAGTCTCTTTATCAAAAAGGCATGCTGGTAGCTTAAACCATTGAACTGCTCCAAGCACCTTATTTTGTCAGCTCTCCGTACATTGACAAAATGTTTGAAATATAATGTTTCTTTCAGATGAAGTATGACAGGCTTTGGTGTGTAGGCTTGTGCAACAATTTCCATCATAGAAAGCAAAGTAAAAGCATTATGACGTGACAATTTTTTGGAGAATGTGCTGAACATTTGATCAATGTGATCATGAGTGTGGCCAGTAGAAAATTGACTTTCACTTTTTGAAAAATCCCTTTAAGACAAGCATGTGTAGATAGCCAAGTACTGCATTATTTTTGTTCTCCCTTGCTGCATTGTCTAGTTGCAAGTATAAAATGTTTGGCAGTGGTCCTTCCCATGTAGAAATGACATGATGTATAATAGTGATGGTCAAGTTTGGATCATTATGAATGTTTGGATAAGTGAAGAAAACTTTAGGGTGGACTTGACCATTGTACACTAAGCACCCAACAAATGCATCTATAACAATGTATCATTGGCGATGTCGTTGGGTAGCCTTGAGAAGTGAGGCAAACGTGATTTTTTCTGATCCATTCCATCAATAACTAACCCTAGGTATTTCTCTGGACTTTTGAAACACTTTCTTCTATGATCCATAACTTTGTTTCTTTCATTAGATTTCTTCAACTTTGATCATATTCTCCTCTTTAGGATTTGATTCTATCTTTCTTCTTGTCTTCAACCTTGCACATATAGCACACATGCCCATTTTGACCTTGCGTGGGATAGTGACATTAGAGAAGAAGCCTTTCCAAAGCCTTATAAAATAAGAGTAGCTTGTGAACCTCTCATTCTTTTGAATCATTTCATCTCTATACAACGTGTAGACCTGTGTTCGTGTGAAATTATCAGATAAATTAAATCTACTTGTTAGCTGGCATGCACTCTGCATGGTATCTAAAATAACAGTGCATCCAAGTCAAAGAATTGTGACCTATTGGACTGATTGATAAAGATGGATCCAATGGTGTTGACCTTCCCCACTTTTCAAATCTACACTTCACTCTTTTCTAGCTGCATATTGTCCAAGCTTAAGGCAAATTTGTAAGCAACCCTACAAGTCAAATCAGTGCCGAAACTGTACTCAAACTTTCCCTTATAGTAGGGAACCAATAAACCATGAAGGAAGACATCTTGATCTTTATTTCTTATAAAACAAAGTAGCGCATACATATTGCCTTAAGCCTCTGTAATCCAATATTTTCTAAACACCTTTTCTTACAGCACTCCTCTTTGATTGCTGCTCTCAACTGCTTGTTTACACATAAGTAATCTTTGTGTTTCTTTCCATGGTAAGTCATGCCACGATACAATGGTGAGGATGTTAGCTGCTCCATCAAATTCACATCATCACCTATGGACTATCATTGCCATTCGAATGAGGTGAAGTGACGGGATTATTTGAAGTTTCAACTTCAAATGGTGAGAAAGATAGAACTAGCGAGTGCTCTTTGCTTTTGCTTGCATTTTTAGATAAACTTTTTTCATTTCTCTTTGCCCCATCTGATAAAGAATAAGAGGAGAATGATAAGCCTTGTGAATGGGATGGTGAAGAATTTGTGGAACCACCAAATTGGCTAGCAAATGGGGCAACCAACAGAAATTTTCTACTCATGGTGCTCTTCAACACTTAGACTTAGACCGGAGAAATGAGACATGGGCACTTCCAGTAAACAAGAAGTAGGGAAATAATATGTAATAAAAATCTAAAAAAAATTAAAAAAATATTTGTGGATAATGTTAGACATACATTTTTAGAAGAGTATGCCTCTTTAAGAGGTAGTAGAGGCTCATTTTCTCATTTCCATTCTACAAGAAGGAGACAATAGGAGACTAGCAAGAGGAGCATCACAACAAAGACTTGCAATTCAAGCCACCACCGATTTTTTCAAAGATGGCCAGGTAGCTCAAAATAGTCTCCCAAAAAAGATTCCATAAATATTCCATTGAAAACTTTTTGGTGTACTGTGAAATCCCACTGCCCCCGGTTGGTATCAGCAGAAGTAGCTTCCTCTTGCGCGGGGCAAGGTTTCCCACTCGGGACCTCCCCCTCGAATGTCCGGGCACGAGACTAATCTGGTGGTCGTTCCGAAACCGAAACCTTAATCGAGAAATTTTTCCTTGCCCGAAAAACGGTGACGATTCCACCTTTTTGAATTTCTTAACGAATTTTCTAACGGGGTCAAGAGACTAAACTAACCTTCATCTGATTAAGCCAGATAGAAAAAACATTTATTACAGAATTAACTTGAAGGAATCAATGCTTTTTTCCTAATTGAATTAGGCACAGCCGTTGATCTATTCATTTGAGAAGTCTTCAGGCTTTTATTTAACTACTCGAGTTCTAAGCGTATTCCTATTAATCAATTTTATTATTAAAACTCTACTCATTCTAGCCTAACCCCATCCGGCCCATGGGCCACCAACCACTAGAATTGGTAGAACCAGACAAGTACTCACCCACCCATAATTGAATGCCTTTCTTAACTTTTGCTTTAGAATACAGATACGCGCACACTCCTCTTTAAACTTTAATTTATAAAACAATCCATTGACAAACAATTATTGGTTACAGATGTCATAGCTCAAAATTTCCATCCAATCCTTGTTTCTCACAAAAAACAGTATCACTCTGAACTCTCCATTGAGACCGGCTTGTTAGCAACGAGATCAAGGAACAGATTACAATAAACATTGATCCATCATACAATATCTTCCACGACATACGCATGGATGTCCTCGGCACCGCGAGCCCGTACATCGCTTGGTCACAACCCTCCAAGATCCTCCTTAGGTGTCCTGGCACTTCACTCAAGGACCGCTTTGTCACAATCTTTGCGTTGTTGTCGCCCACTACTCCTCCTAAGCTCCTAGTTATTTTTCTTGTAGTTTGCAATCACCTCGTCTATAGCTCACTAAGACAGACTGCCCTCACTTGCGGAAAATCCTCTATGCTCCTTCTTTGCTAACAACAAATTCATAGAGCTGCATGCGCTGATTGCTTGATGCTCCTCTGTACATACTATTTCTTGTAGCTTATTTGACTACAAGCCTTCCCTTCTGTGCTGTTCTTGCTGGCGGGCTTCTCTAAATGGCTTTTTTTAAAAAAAAATCAGCTGGGAGTGCCAACCTCCTTGGCGGGCTTGTCTTCACGCGAGATGTCTCCAATCTCTCCCAGCCTCCTTGACGGGCTTTACCTTCAAATGAGACATCACCAATCTGCTCATCCATAGCACCAAGCCTCCCTGTGTACATGTACAACTTCCCTTGATTTTTTTATCTTTTTCACTATGTTTGATGAGGTTCGATGTTTGCTTGGCTCTACTGATTGTTCACTGCTTGCCTGCTGTTTGCTACAGTGGAGGTTTGCTACTGCTTCACGCTTATTGTCACGAGCTCTCTCTCCTCTATGTGTTTCTCTGAAGGTAGGCGCTCGTGTTGCTCCAACACTTTCATAGCCATTGGCCAATACTGTGAGCTCTCCAATGCTCTTCGAATGTAGCTATCCATTGCTACAAATTGTTGCCTCCAAAAAACTTCTAAATTCTCGATTAATGCAAGCTTTAATATGAACTGAAATCCTGTACATGCTTCCCCTTTGCATGCAATTAATCCAAGGGTCTTGTTATAAAAGTTTCTTCCCCATAGAGAAAACATGAGATGCCAAACAGGTGAAAGTTGATATCCACATCATGCCCATCATTATGAGCATGTCCATAAATGCATCTTCTTCTTGATGCACACACATGTGAACTATTTTGAGTCCACCATCTCACTTGCCATCATCTTGACAAGCATGCACCTCCACACAAGATTCATGGGATACACAAATCCCATACATAGCAACCCTTCAAAAACGTGAACATTCTTTCATGCTCAAACACCAAATTAGAGAGGCAAAATCACCAAAATACCTTAACAAATCTCCTTGGCAGCTTCTCCTTGATGACACCAAGACTCCATAGCCTTCATACTTGCTGAAATCTACATTTTCAGCATCTTTGGGCGGCACCATAAACTCCAACTCTCCATGGGCATAATCTCTCTCCAAATGCAATACTAATGACAATGAGTGCTAATTTTTTTCATAATAAACTGAAAATAATGCTTAATCAAATAAACACATAAACAAGCTAATATACATAATAATCACCATGACTAAGAGCCCAAGTTGGCTCTGATACCATGTTAACAATCCTTAATTATGTTGCATAATCATTGTCTATCACCATGATCAATACCATTTTAGGATTGTTAACAGGGGGTTCCACCACACTAGGATGGTAGTCTTCATTTAGATAACACCAAATACATGTTATTATTGTTAGTTAATAAATGAACTAATGAATGTTCAAACATGTTAAGTTCACTTACTAGATCCCAAGAGGGCTACCTCGTCTTCTTTTAAACTCTTTGATCCTTGCCCTTTGCTCTCACCATGTGGGGTCACCTTCTCATCGCCGTATGTGTGGGACTGCTCCTCATCGTCATGCTCATCATCCTTAGACTGGCTATCCTCATAACCCTCATCAATGTCATCCCCTTCCCATTCTGAGCGTGACCCTTTTTTGGGCGTTGGTGTCACGGTCGTGGACGATGAGGCTCCTCGTTTGCTAATTTCTTACCCTCTTTCTTCTTGAGGGCCGATTGCTGCTTGGTACCAGGCTTCTTGTCCTTCTTTGCTACTGCATTCAGCCAACATAGGAACTTTAAATTCCCAAAAAACAAGCTTCATAGTTCATACAAATGATCTATTATACACAAGGAAACATACTTTGAAACTGCTCTGGCTCCTATCCAACGGCTTTAAAGCCGTTGGACATCCCAGGCCATGCCGCGTGGCATGTACATACCACGTAGAATTTCCATGTGTAATGCCCGACCTCGGGCATTACATATGGCAGCTTACCTGTATCCAAAGGGAGGCCACCAATGTGGAGGTCAAGAAGAAGACCATAGATGGTGCATAAGCATGGAAAGGTCTCACATCCTTTCCACTTCCTCGTAATGATGATGCTATTTCTCAAGTGAAGGCCACAGTGGTGGGCTTATTTGGAAAGCCCATGGTTTTATTGATGAATTCTTTGAGCGTGTCTTGCAAGCGAAAGTGCGAAAGGGTATGAACACCGTTTGCTTACTTTTTGCCTACACCCCAGAGGGGAAGCGAGGCCCATAGTAGTAAAGATGATGGTTTTCACGTTTCTCTATTTGGAAGTTGTACGTGAATGAACTTGGTTTTATTTTTAGTTTGAAGCAATAACCTTGATGCAAAGGATGTGATGTTATCATGTTTTTTTGTTTTCACTCCCTCTGGCTCTCTATCGCCCTCTCCATCTTAAATAATTATGTCATGAAACAAGCTAATAGTTTAGATAATTTGGCAAAAATCTCATACTTTGGGAATCAATCACTCCATTTAATTTTGGATATATCTTAAACATGCTAACTCCAAATTTGTCAGAGATTGTAGGTCTAGATTCTAGTCTTTAAGATCTTTCCAATGATATGTCACATAAGGGGTTTTTGGACAAGTTCACTATGATCCCATTTTTCAAATGGGAATGGGTTTTTTACCAAATTATCTAATATGGTGTTATTTTAACTCTCTCCAACTGTCTTTGCCTTCATGGAGAGGGGAGGGTATCTTTTTGGAATTGGCTCGCCTGATTTTCAAAAAGCGCTTGCTAGAAAATGCTCGCAAAAAAAAAGCCCCATCTCAATGAAAACACAAGTGTTTCTGTGGAGAGTCTGCCTCCCTTTACCTCTTGGATTTAAGCTTCTTCATAAGAACTTTAATGTTGGAATATGTCCCAGGTGCAAAGTATCCATAGAAGATGGGAGACATGTCTTCTAGGAATGTCCTACCCTGAGGGGGAAGATTGGTAGGTGGGTGGAGGATACCTTAGAAGTGAGAGGGAAATGGTGGGATTGGGTTTTGGGAAATCTTCATAGAATGATTGATGAGATTGATTTGATTTTTGTATCATTAGGTATCAATGTTTGTGGTTTATTGAATGAATTGATTTCTGGCAACGGGGACAATTACGGAATAGAGGCCACTAAAATTATGTTTAGAAGTGTACATTTTTGTTGGGCCATGTATTATATCAATATGATGAATAACAATAGATTTACTGAGGTCATACAAGCATTACAAGCTGGGATTAGGTAGTATAAACCTGGGAAGGGGAAATACTAATGCATACTAGGCTTGCCTCACATGTTTGATTATTGCAGGTGTATGCTTGAGATGATGTTAGAGTGAAATTCCTCAAATATAGACCAAGATCTAGACGATGGTATTTGAAAGATAGGCAACCAGAAGAGATATTTATGGCCTTGGTAGAGAACCCTGTGGGAAAGAGGCCAATTGTGAAGATTTGCATTAAAGAAGAGGAGTTTGAACTCCAGTCCCCCAAGAGTTTTGCTTTTGATTGCTTGTATGCAATTGGGATATCACTTTTCTAGGGGAAATTCATCTTTTTTAATGGGAGGATGAAATGTGGGAACTAGTATGTGACTTGTTGAATAGAAAGTGGGATTAAGTCTGATGTAATTTTGGTTTACCAGGTGTGTTACCTTCTAGGCTGTCAGGATGCATGAGACTAATGTTTAACCACCCTTCTTTGTGCTATATGAAACCAAGACTATAATTGTTTTTGTCAAAAAGGACATGATAAGAGTGCAACAAGATGAAAACCAAGAATATATTGTTGAAGGGAACCAGTGTTATATAGTCCTCTTTCTTTCCACCAGCACTTTGTCAGTGGATGAGCTTAACCTTTAATATGTGGTTCATCGATCCACCCCATGGGGATATCCAACAAATCCTTTAGGTGCTCAGGATGTTTGTTAATTGAGTCTTCTAGCAGCTTTGAAATCCAAGACAGCCAAGGGAGGGTCAAACAATACATACCACCGAATGGAGGGGCGGCACATCAAAGAATTTCATGTAGCCCTTGAGGATCCATTCCACTCTAGTAGCCTGAAAACACCTTTCCAATTCTTAACTAGAATGGAGTAGAAATATCCCCCTTTGGAAAGTCCAACCAAGGAAAATTCTTCCAACACCCTTATAGATAAACCTAAGGCTTGTCTATAATATGGGATATTCACTTAGTTTTTACCAGTTTAAAAAAAAAGAAAGTGGGGCACATGCCTCTTGTAAGGTGAGGCTCTAGGGGGTATGTGTCCCTCCTTTTTATTTCTGGGTGGAATAATAAATATATATATTATAAATATTAACAGTCTTTTACAAAATGTCTATCCTGACAGCCTAGAAGATAACAACTTGGCAGATCAAAATTACATCAGACTTAATCCCACTTCCATACTGGTTCCCACATTTCATCCTCTTATTAAAAAGATAACAACTTGGCAGATCAAAATTACATCAGACTTAATCCCACTTCCTATTCAACAAGTCACATACTGGTTCCCACATTTCATCCTCTTATTAAAAAGATAAATTTCCCCAAGAAATGTGATATCCCAGCTGCATAAAAGAAATAAGAAGTGCATCAGAAGTAGAACCCTTAGGAGACTGCTGTTCAAACTTTTCTTCTTTAATCTAGATCTTCACAGTTGGCCTCTTTCCCACAAGGTTCTCTACCAAGGCCATAAATATCTCTTCTGGCTGCATGTCTTTCAGATATCATCTTCTGGATCTTGGTCCATATTTAGGGAATTTCACTCTAATATTATCCCAAGTATACACCTGCAAATGATCAAACATTTTAGGCAAGCCGAGTATGCATTTAATTTAGTATTTCCCCTTCCCAACTTTATACTACCTAATCGCACCCTAATCGCACCTTGTAATGCCTGTATGACTTAATAAATCTAATTTTATTCATCATATTTATATAATACATGGCCCAACAAAATGGTACACTTCTAAACATAATTTCAGTGGCCTCTATTACGTGTTTGTCCCCCTTGCCACCAAAGAAACCCAAATCACCCACAAACATTGATACATAATGATACATAAAATTAATTCAATCTCATCAATCATTTTATTATGAAGCTTCCCCAAAACCCAATTCCACCATTTCCCTCTCACTCCTAAGTTATCCTCCACCCACCTACCAATCTTCCCCCAGAACCTCCTCAGGGCGGCAGGACATTCCTAGAAGGCATGTCTCCCATCTTCTATGGTTGTTTTGCACCTAGGACATATTCCAGCATTAAAGTTCTTTTGAAGAAGCTTAAATCCAAGAGGTAAATCTAGGAGGCAGACTCTCCACAGAAACACTTGTGCTTTCACTGGGATTAGAGCATCCTAGATCGTAATCCACCTTTTTCCCAACTCTTCCCTTCCCAACTGATTCTCTAGACTTTGTTACAATATATGACATTCATGTTCCCTTTGCACATTTCTTCATACAATGTTTTTGTATTAATTCTGTCCAACTTAGCCCCATTAAACTAGCTCTAGTCCTGATACTAGGAATCCTCATTATAAGTAGTAGAGTACCAGTTTTTTTCCACCATTGCAGAATTGATATCAGGACTTGAATTACATTTTGTTGCAATGTGGCCTCTCCCAAGATCTATTGAAGTTCATTCCATACAACATGAGAAGCATCCCGTATGTCCTCTAGTCTCCTTAATCCCTTAATGTTTAGTCTTCTGGAAACTCTAGTATGTATCATGGATAAAGGAGGCTTAAATCTATGTGTCCACTGTTGACAATCCTAATATGGGATTGATCATGGTGATAGACACAAGATTAAGCATAAGATTAAGGTGGATTAAACCACACAAGAGACTCCATGACTAGAGAGAGAGAGAGAGAGAGAGATTGCACACTCAACAATAGGTCTCTTGCATTATGTTGCAAACCATACAATGATATAGGCCTTCTAGCCTTATCCCAATTTACACATCATCATGCCATGTGGCACTCCCTTTTTTGCATTCTTTTCTGTGGCTCTCAACATTCACACCACACAATATTATCTTGCACCTCTAAGGTGATTTTTCACACATGCATAAACCAAGCTTACATATTTCAACACTCCCTCTTAAGCAAGGTGTTCTCATGCACCCATCACCCACACAACAGTAGGC
Source organism: Cibotium barometz (assembly GCF_041138505.1). Taxonomy (NCBI): domain Eukaryota; kingdom Viridiplantae; phylum Streptophyta; class Polypodiopsida; order Cyatheales; family Cibotiaceae; genus Cibotium; species Cibotium barometz. The sequence continues at coordinate 27,521,510 of NC_141103.1, read as the reverse complement.
ATTGTGCCTTTCTACAGTCCCCCTCAATGCTATCGAAGTGTTACATCACATTGTGCTAGGGAAAGAACATGCACACTATCTACTTTTGAGTCTCAACTCGGGTAGGACTACACCCTCCACTTTGAGCATGCTGAGGCTGGGAACCTAGTTCCATGTTTAGCACCATACATCCCTTTTGAGACCTTTGCCGCCTCGGGTAGGAGAACCCTCATGCATTGGGTGAATACAAATTCTTGTTTTGAGATTTTAACTGCTCGGGTACAGTCACCCTCATCAACTATGGGTAAAAATAGAAATTACAAATCCTTTTGGCCAAAGCGGGGAAGCGAACCCTCATGTGTGTGTGAACATCTTCTTAAAAAAGTCTAAAAATTCGATTGTGTATTAATGAACCCTTGATAACACTAAGGGTTAAAGAAAACATTACGCACAAATTCATTTGAATTCCCTTCCATTAATTTTATTTTGTAAGATATGCATCGAATTTTTTGCTACACGCGCCAAATCTTGCAGAAGGCTAGGGTGCTAGATCAAGTTGTTTAGAGCTATAATAAATGCATGGTGTAAACTTGGATCCTCTATGCCATATGGGACCTAAGGGGGGCTTCACAACCGTCCGCCCGGGTGCCTTGGAAAACGGATTGTCCGGGCAGTGGCAATTCACACGAGGACAGACACACAATATGTGATTGGCCTAATGGTTAAAGGTGAACGTGGGATTGCTAATGGAATGGGTTCAATAACCAATGAATACGATTCACGGCTCTTCTGTTGACGGACAGCTTCCCATCCGACCTCTACACGCCACCCAGTTTTTTTTGAAAAATCTATCCGTGACGTGTAAAGTGCCATGCATGGATTGGTCCACTCAGGACAACGCCCTTTCCTTGAATTTTTAGGCGGATGGTTGTGAAACCCGCCCAAGATTGTGAAGGTCTTTGTCTTCTTTGGCTTATTCTCCTGTTTCTTGGTTCACAGTAATATGCCATACACAAGAACCTACGTCATACAGGTGCAGCTGCAATGGCTTTGGTACTCAGTTGCAACGCTCTCTCTGTGCTTCTAACGGCTTCGCGACTATGTTTCCCCATACACACTTGCGAGCTTGCTTGTCGTAAGCTGTGTGCTTCTTGCCATACTTGCTTTCATGGGCACCATTTCCTCTGCATATTGAACGGCCACTTTTGACAGGCTCTCCTTCAGTGCCATCATCTCCTGCATACCAACCTCTTCAATGCCAATATCTACTCTCCGCCTGCAGCCTCAACCGCCATATCTCTTCCTCATAGCCTTTTATCGCTGCTACTGCTACGCTCTACCAATCTCTTTTCAAGCTCCAGCTTTGCCTCCATCAACTTCGTCTAAGATCTTTCTCTGGATCCTTTTGTATGGCAACAAATCATGCTTCCACGTTCTTGCCTTTCGTGCTTCCAGTAGCTTTTTGCACTTCAATTGTTTTGGTCGTCAAGCGTCACCAGACACTGTGAGCGGAGCTTTTGTCTCTACTGCACAAGCTCTCTCTCTACGTGGAGCTGCAAATGTCCTGCACTTTGTCTAGCCTGTGGCTATACTTCCACGCTCCTTAACAGAGCCATGACATGACCCTTCCACCCTATGCCTTCTATAGCCTTGACTCTTTCATACTCTGTCTTCTGCAGCCACCAACCTTGGCGACATTGAGCTCCCATACAAGATCCATTTAGCTACAATGATTTGCCTCCATAACCTCTTGCATGAGGTTCACAATGACCATCAATATGGACATGAGCTCCAAATCTGCATGCTCCTCCTTTGTGCATGCAACCACTCAAGAACCACAAGGTCCATAAACCAGATAAATGAATGCTCCAGCAGAATCTACAACCAGCTTATCTTCCATGAGCAAATCAATGAGCACAATCATTCCATCATGCAATACTTGGGCTCCAACCAACCCACAGTTGCTTGTCTTTACATGAACAAGAATGCACCTCACATCCTTGACAAATTTAAAGGTACCTATGGATTCGTACATCCCAAAATAGCAACTCTTTTCCAAAAATTTAATGAGGAAAAACTCACAAAACCAACCTTCTTGCTCTCAAGACACCTTGGTCTACTTGGTAGCTTCCTTGTTGAGACCGAAGACTCCCTAGCCTTCATTCTTGCTAAAAATCCTTATTTAAACTTCTTTTGATGAAGAGTAGGCTCTCCATGTTGCAAAACTCCCATTCTATCAGGGCAAGTAAACAAATGCTCAACCTTAATTACTAATGAGTTTCCTCTTTTTGTTTCTAATCCTAACAATTTCCACCTAGTTTTTCAACATCTCAAATCCTTCCTAATTTCCCTCTAGTTTTCATGTAGTGAATTAAATGACTTAAAAGCTCGGGGGGGTCACTCGTATAAATATGTAAGTATCACGTGGGTTCAACAGAAGGACATTTTAAATATTCAAAACTTACAGAAATATATTTAGAGAGGGGACTTATTTATTATATTTTTAAAAAAAATTACAGATTTGAATAGGAAAGGATACATTATATTCACTAAAAAATTCACAGATAAGGGACTTTTTAAATAGGCCTTGAACGCACGTGATATAGAGGATTTACATATAGTGACCCCCCCCGAGCTTAAAAGGTTGTTCAATACTCAAGCAGAGGTATGGTAATAATTGCAAAGGTACTTTGATTTCACTAATGTATTATTGTCTCTTGCATTTGGTGTATGTGCATGGGCTACTCTCTCTCTCTCTCTCTCTCTCTCTCTCTCTCACACACACACACACACACACACACACACACACACTTCTCCCACATCTCTCTCTCAAAAAAAAAAATGGGAGGGCTTGGATGATCTCTACCTCGATACCAATAGAAATCTAGTTATCTTTGACCCACCCCCTAAGGAGATCTACTGGTGGTCTTGACCCAAACATTAACCCAACTAAACAATGGGCTGTGTAATCAGTTTCCAACGAATGAACCAGCTCAGGAGGAGGAAGACAAACCATAGGAATAGTGAAAGAGGGTTTACCTGATGTGTCCATTACCTTAGCTGGAGCTTGCTTGATGATTTGAACCTCTTATGCGACTTGTTTTTGTAGCAACATCAGATTTAGCTCTTCCACTCGGGCTCTGGAATAAGAGCTAAATCTGATTTTGGTATAGAAACAAGTCGAATAAGAGGCACAAATCATCAAGCAAGCTCCAGCTAAGGTAATGGACACATCAGGTAAACCTCTTCCACTATTCCTATGGTTTGTCTTCCTCCTGAGCTGGTTCATTCGTTGGAAACTGATTACACAGCCCGTTGTTTAGTTGGGTTAATGTTTGGGCCAAGACCACCAGTAGATCTCCTTAGGGGGTGGGTCAAAGATAACTGGATTTCCATTGATATCGAGGTAGAGATCATCCAAGCCCTTCCAAATGGATACTACCTCTTTCTATTCAAGGACCCAAATATGGCCCTTAAGGTTCTAGGTTCAAGGCAATGGATGTACAGGAACATCCCATTCTGTTTTTTCAGTTGGTCCAAGAAATTTAACACTCAAGGTCCTAAACCCTCAGCTTGCCTAGTGTGGGTGGAGCTTCCTAACCTGCCCTTCTACTTGTACCCTTGGCTAAAAAAACTTGTCTCCCCTATAGGGAAAGTGCTAGGCATGAGGCCCAAGAATGATTACAACCCAGCTTGGCATCCTTAGGTCCTTGTGGAAGTGGATCTAGATAGGCCCCTTATTGATGAGATTGAAATCAATTGCGGTGAGTACAACATCCAGCAAAGCATTCTATACAAACACCTACACAACACATGCTTCCATTGTGGAAAGCAAGGACATGTGATCAGAGAGTGTCCTTCAAAACACCCCAATCTGAGTGCCACTAGTGCCCCTAATCTTCCCCTAGCCATCAACCAAGCTCAGCCTACTGGAATGAACAAGAATACAACGATGCCTTCTCCTCTTGTTCCCTCTACCTCAAAAGAAAAGAGAGAAAAGTTTACAGTGCCCAATAGGAAGAAGACCTTTAGACAGAATAGGGTGGGAAACTAGAGGGCATTTGCCAACTCCTTTGCCTTATTAGACAACATATCTGACCCGGATGATTCGGTTGGCTCCCAAGAGATCAGTCAATCCACGCCGTTGGATAGAATTCTGGCCGAAACTAATCAAATGGACCATGACCATGATTGACACATCATTATTATCTTTGAGCCAAATGACCATGGTTACCATGGTATCCCACCACCACTTTACACACAGACCCCCTATGCCTGGCATATCTAGTATTTACATTCTAAGAGGGGTCACATCTTATTCTAGTGCACCCATAACACATCTCTTCCCTAGAGTCAGTGTGCTACCAACTTTTGCTGCAAGACTGACTACACTTAATGCCCACATGACTAAAGCACCTATTGGGGCACCAGTAGGACACATGCCTTATGTTGCACATCCACCCCCACCTATATTTCAACCAATGGATCCTCATGTAGTGTCACGTGTTGCACCTACATTTTCTCCTATCATTTCTCGTGTTATGTCAGCATTAGCTCTACCCACATACCTAGTTGCTTTTGCATAGGCCGTATGAAGAGTGGTAGGAGAGCCCATGGTGCCTTTTGTGAGAAATGGCGATTGACATAGCCATGGAAAGGCTTCCCAGATAGCCAAGGTAACTCATAAATTCACTGGAGATGGTGATCCTCAGAGACATTTGGAGGTATTTGATAGAATGTGTGAGGCACTAGGAGAACGTAATTAGGTTTCCAAGACTAACACATTTATTATAAATTAGTTATTATAAATTAGATGGTAAGGCTGGGGATTGGTATAGAACTCTCAAGGGCAAGGAAAGCTTGAACTTCACCACTCTTTGGAGACTTTTCTTGAAGAAATTTATGTGTGCAGGAGTCTTATGGGTGTAGCTTCACAACTACACAAAGCCAAGAGAGAAGAAGAGGAGTGAGTTTGATATTTTAATTAGTCGGCTCAAGCATTTGAACTGTCATTCCCTTCTGCATGAACGCTATTTGAATAATCAACTCCTTAATAGATTAATCCATGGGCTTAAATATGAAGCGATCTATAATGGCATAGTCATTAGAGGAATCACTACATGGGATGAAGTCACAATAAATGCCATCCAACTAGAAGATAATCTGATGGTCAAGGGATCCAAAGCATCGGATTCTAAATCTATTTCTTCTGGAGCCATGAGACATAGCACTTTTACATTCAAACCCATTGCTAAAGGTAATACTTTAGCAGAGATGAATTTCACAGATTTTATGAAATCACTAGAAGAGGGAATGAAGGCCAATAAAGCTCTAGAAAATGTATGTATGTGTCTAAGGGGAGAGCTTGAATGGTGCTCGATCTACTAACAAGGCAATTTGACCAATGAGCTTCCAGTCTTAAGGGCATGCTAGAATGGGAATTGTTCTTTTTGTGAATGTTATGGTCATGAGGCTTCACAATGCCGCATTTATAAACCCTTACTAATGCTTACAAACCTTAGTAGTTGGCTTTACTAGCTCCATCACAGCCACAAGACATAATGCATGTTGCAACACTCAACCCAATGCTGAGAAAACCGCAAGGCAACCTATTGCAAAGGGGATTTAAAATTTACAAAATGTGTCATTATCTCCACCAGTTTTGAGACCTTAATCTCCATCCCTAAGAATCACACCATTGAACCGAATAGGTTTCAAGGAATCTACTTCACAAAGCTCTATCCAGACTACTATGTAGTCGATGCAAGAGGCGGGATCAAACTTGTATACCAGCTAGCCGTGGTAGGAAGAGGTTGAGACATCAACAATTGTACTATCAAGAGAATGTTGAAATATACAAGTGAATAGGGCATGTGCGGGAACAAGCCCTTGGCTAGAGGCACTTGGCTAGAGGCTCTTGGCTAGATGTAAAAGAGAATCTGTAAATGTGAGAGAACCTGTGATGAAAAGGTGAGAAGAATCTACTGGGAGAGAATAAAGGGTAGCATGAGGAGATTTAGGAGGTGTTGGAGATATTCTGGGAGAGGTGGAGAGAAGCAAGCAAAAGAGGTGGAGTGAATCAAGGAGAAATCAGTGGGATTAGATGCTTGGATGTAAACCCTATAAATTGAGGCATTGGCCTAATGAGAATTTGCTGGTTTTTGATTATCCATGCCCTACACTAAGCTATCAATTAATTTCTCACTAATCATATCTTAATTATCATCTAATCTCTTTCTTAATGATGTTGATTCTAGTATTTGATCCACCATAGCTCATCACATTGCTGTATTTTTAACATGGTATCAGAGCCTAGCCTAGAATCCATCAAGTTTATGAGCCCATTATCTAAGAGGATTAGTAGAGATAATTAAGAAATAATCATTTTTTAAGTTATTTTCAACTAGCCCTCTGTACCCCTAGCCCTCTGTACCCTCTGTACCCCTAGCCAGTGGAGGGGCTTGATCTCCCTCCAGGAGCAACATTAGGGCAACTAGCCCTCTGTACCCCTAGCCAGTGGAGGGGCTTGATCTCCCTCCAGGAGCAACATTAGGGCAATCCCTTCTAGGCATACAAAGCTATCTCATTTGTGCTCCAGCCAAGCGAATCAACGCAGCAAACTGCCTACCATAGCTCACGATTTTCGCTAATCTGCAGGCATCCTTTTTTTGAGGAGAAATTGAAATCTCTACTGCTCTAGATCAAATGGGTCTAATTCCTCTTGGCCCTAGGGGTTTTGAAGGGTGCTCTACAAGTTGGGGAAGTCAGAATTTGATTTGATCAAGTCTACTGTGAGATCCAAGCTCTTCATCAAATCTACAGAGGTGACTTTGGTAAAATAGAGATTAAGCATTCAATGTTTGGTCAAATCTTGTGTTTCTTGGCTTAATCCTCTACTAGACTAATTGCTATTGATGGCCTTGAAAGCATTTGAGCTCATTTTAACTCCAAGGCCTCAGATCTAGGCCCCCCGCATACTCTATTTTTTGCACACAAAATAGAGGATTAATTTGCTAATCAGTGATTAATCAATGCTAATCACTATTTTTTGGTGCAATAGAGGGTTCAAATTAACCATTAGGTATCTGATACAGATCCCTATAACTTCATATTGCAATTCAGAGATGGTTTGATACTCCAACCATTTCGTACAAATTGGTTACCCTTGATTTAATGTAATTTTTGTGGTGATTTTATGCTTGTAATCATCTCCTAAACACCAGATTGAGTTGTAAAAGGGTAGACATTGCCCTTGAATCTTGAAATTGGATCGAGAAAAGACCCCCTTCACATTATCATGAGTACAGCACAAGAGATAGCCAAATTTAATGGGGAGCAGTTTTACACATGCAGACAAAAACCATGTATCTGCTCATGAGGAAAAATCTATGGGGGCTAGTTGAGGGAAGAGATGAATGCCCAGAGGTGAGAGGGAAAAATGAGTGGAAGAGCAGGAATGAAAAAGCATTGGGACATAGTATATACACTGCAGTAGCACATGCTTCTGCCCAATAGTAATCTGGCATGCTCTCATCTATGAATGTCACATAGTATAAACTACCTTTGATAGATGGGTTTGGACCCCATACATATCTATGTACTATCTCAAGTGGCCTGCTACTCATATTTCCTTCTCTAGGAAACCGCAACCTTGCCTGCTTTCCAAACTGACAGGCTTCACAAACATGCATATTCCCATCATATTTGAATCTAGGCAATCCACTGACAATGCCTCTTGTTTGCATGTTCTTCAATCTTTGTATATTGACATGTCCAATACTCTTATGCCACATATCAATGTCCTGTACCACATTCTTGCTTTTAGAGAACATGGCTGATTTTAGCTCAGGAATTCCAGCATCCATCTTAAACAACCTGCCTTCTTTCTTGCCTTTAGCAATGACTCTACATCCATGTTTGAAGTCCTCAACGAAGCAACCATGCTCGTTGAAACGAACCTGTAATCCCTGTTCCACCATTTGACCAACTGAGGCCAAGCTCTTTGTGATAGAAGGCACATACAATACATCTGACATAGACTTTGTTTGACCATTGTGTATGACCAATGGTACACTTCCAACATGTGACATGCTGGGTATATCACCACATAGCCTTTTACATCCATAGGCTTCACTCGGGGGGGTCACTATATGTAAATCCTCTATATCATGTGCGTTCAAGGCCTATTTAAAAAGTCCCTTATCTGTGAATTTTTTAGTGAATATAATGTATCCTTTCCTATTCAAATCTGTAATTTTTTTTTAAAATACAATAAATAAATCCCCTCTGTAAATATATTTCTGTAAGTTTTAAATATTTAAAATATCCTTCTGTTGAACCCACGTGATACTTACATATTTATACGAGTGACCCCCCCGAGAGGCTTCATATGCTCAAACCATTCACCATGACATGTCATATGGTTTGATGCTCCTGAGTCCATATACCAAGTATCATCATTCTCAGCATTTGTCATCATAGATCCCACAACATGTTTCATGGCAAACAAGTGATTTGCAGTGCCATCATTACTGCTTGATGCATAATTTCCACCACCATGTTGTGCATAATTTCCACCATAATGACCACCACGTTGTGCTCTACCCCCTCTCAAATCATTCTGTTTACGGAAACAATCTCTCGCCATATGACCATATTTCCCACAATAATGGCATTCCACATCTTGCATAGATGTTTGTTGGCCTTGCCAATGTCCTCTACCTCGAGGATTACCTCTACCTCTCTGAGGTGTATATCCACGACCACCTCTAGCACCATATGTGGGCTGAAAAATCTGTTGTGATGACCTGTCCTGCCATCCACGACCATTACCACCATGTCCACGTGATGCAAATCTCCCCCTACCTCTAAAGCCTCTCTGCGAATAGAAAGCCTGATTTCTACCATTATCATCATGGCTAGTAGATGCATCCAAAAAACAATCACTAAGTTTGATTTCCTCAACAAGTAAGAGTGAAACCAACTCATCAAAGTCTAGTAAACCTGTACTCCTCATAACTGAGATAGATGTATCAAAGATTTATATTCCTTGCCAAGGCCACGCAAGGTAATATCCACCAAATCATCATCAGGCATGGGGGCATTAATTGTTGCCAATGCATCTGCAAACTTCTTTATTTCTTGCACATAATCATGGATGCTCCTTTTATTCTGCTTCACATTATGTATCTGCTGTCGCAAGTGAGACTTGCGAGCACTCGTGTCTGTATCAAACATCTTTACCAAAGTATCCCATGCATCTTTGGGATTCTCAGCATCCTGTATGTGTATGAGCATAGCATCAGAAATACATATAGACAGATAATGCAGCACTTTGAATGCTCTTTCTGACCATTGCTTATGAGCAATAACCTGCCTACTGCTGTGTAGGTTGTCGGGGTAGCTCCTCAGGCTCTGGCTCAGCACACCTGTAGTGAGATTCCAAAAACCTTATCCTTTCAAGAAACTTTTTATCCTGTACTTCCATGCCTGGAAGTTCTTCCTATCCAGCTTTTCACCAACAATCTGTACTGGATTATCCGACATGTTTGCTCAATGCAAAAACACCTTGCGTACTGTGAGATCCCCCTGTTCCCACCGAGCAACGGATTCGGGTACTAGCAGCGGAAGTAGCACTTCTGGCACGGGACAGGGGTCCCACATTCGGGGCCTCGTCCACGGATATCCGGACAAGAGACTAATCCGTCGGTTTTTCCAAAAACGAACCCGGAAAAAACTTCCCTTACCCGGAAAGCACGGGCGATTCCACCAGGATAACTTTTTACTCTAACGTAGTCAAGATCATTTCTGATCGAGATGATCCAATTACATCTATAAGATACTTAGTCAGTTCAAGGAAGAAACTTGCACTTGGATCATTGGGATCAACGCTTTTTTCCCCATTCAAGAGGCACAGCCGTTGATTCCTATCCATAGAACAGTTTCTGTCCGGAATTTATTTTTATTTTTTTTTTCTATCGTAAAAACCAAAGTTTGAGTCTCGATTTACGGATCCATCAGTCCAGCCTAACCCCATCCAGTCCCATGGGTTAGCCAACCGCCCAACCACTGTAGTGATGGGATCCAATTAAGAATTTGGTTAGGTTTTGTCCCGGGTACCAAGGAAAAGAGTTCCAAGGCCCCCTAGCCGGAATTTCATGCAAACATAAAACTAGCCACACCACTTACACACCCAATATGAAAATTGCCTTTTTCTTAGCATCAGCTAACTTTAAAACAATCCTTTAATGAAACCATAGTACCACTGATCACAATCTCCCAATTTATCCAGTTGATTCATAATTTCCCATCATTCCTTCATCAGAGTATCTATGGCATCATTGGCAACTAGAACGCTCACCACCTGTCCACACAGAGGCCGTTTCCATAGTTCCTAGCCCATAATACTCGGCAATATAATCACTTATCAAGATGGACTCTCGTTGAAGATCAGCAAGATCAACCAACAGATCCATATAAAAGAGCCATGGACTCATCCGTTGAGGACCAGCAAGGTCAGTCAACCAGATCCATGCCCGGTTCCAGAAAACAACTCTTACTCCTTGTTCCAATATCTTCCTCGACGCACGCGTGGGTATCCTGGGCGACCCAGAGCCCGAGCACCGTATGGTCAGCACCCTCTAGGATCCTTCGCAGGTGACCTAGCGCTTCACTCATAGGCCGCTTCCTTGGTCCCTCATCCACCGTACCGGAAGCTCACCATTTTAATCGAACCGAGGCTGGTCAAGACCTCGGCCGACCTTGCTACACGAGACGTCCTCCATTGACTCTCCGTCAGCAGTTGCAACTTTATCAGTTAGGTCTCCACGACCTTAATCACAAGACGGTCAAAATGCTTTCCCAGCATTCTTGACATAAAACAGCCATTTACAAACAGCATTTACAAACAGTTTACAAATACAATTTCTATATTAACTCTCATTTTTCCACATTATCCCTCATGCAATCCACATTACTTATTCCACATTTCATTTATATGTGTACTCATCCAATCATATCATTTTCCATCTCTTCACTTCAGATTCCTTCACATCACATATCATATATTCACATCCATATCCACATCCATACATCCACATCCACATCCACATTCACATCCATACATCCACATCTACATGCTTATCTCCATTTTCACATCCTCATTTATACATCCACATCCCATATCCACATTCATACATACACATCCATATCCACATCCATATTCCCATTCACATATATACATCCATATCTACATGCACATTCACATCCATACATCCACATCTATATCCTCATTCACATCCATACATCCACATTCATGCATCCACATCTACATGCCTACATCCATACATACACATCCACATTTACATCCATGCATCCACATCTACATCCTCATTCACATCCATACATCCACATTCATACATCCATACATCCACACCCACATTCACATCCATACATCCACATCTACATGCTTATCTCCATTTTCACATCCTCATTTATACATCCACATCCCATATCCACATTCATACATACACATCCACATGCATACATACATCCACATCCACATTCCCATTCACATATATACATCCATATCTACATGCACATTCACATCCATACATCCACATCTATATCCTCATTCACATCCATACATCCACATTCATGCATCCACATCTACATGCCTACATCCATACATACACATCCACATTTACATCCATGCATCCACATCTACATCCTCATTCACATCCATACATCCACATTCATACATCCATACATCCACATTCATACATCCACATCCACATCCACATTCACATCCATACATCCACATTCATACATCCACATCCACATCCATACATCCACATTCATACATCCACATCCACATCCACATTCACATCCATACATCCACATTCATACATCCACATCCACATGCATCTTATCATATCTTATCACTTCCCATATCTTTTATGCATACCTCTATGCATGAAATTCAATTATGCTAAAAGTAACACTTTTATAATAAAATATTCAACTTTTATGCATACCTCTATGCATGAAATCCAATATGATAAAAGTAACACTTTTGATATAAAAAAATTATCCTTTATGCATACTTCTATGCATGAAAATTAAAAATGATAAAAGTAACACTTTTGATATAAAAAATTTTCCTTTATGCATCCTTCTATGCATGAAAATTAAAAATGATAAAAATAACACTTTTAATATAAAAAAATTATCCTTTATGCATACTTCTATGCATGAAAATTAAAAATGATAAAAGTATCACTTTTGATATAAAAATTTTCCTTTATGCATACTTCTATGCATGAAAAATTAAAAAAATGATAAAAGTAACACTTTTGATATAAAAATTTTTCCTTTATGCATACTTCTATGCATGAAAATTAAAAATGATAAAAGTAACACTTTTGATATAAAAAAATTATCCTTTATGCATGATATTAAAATTCAATTTCTCCATGATTATAATGAAATTCTTTCAATTAATCTAGGATGATAATTCCTAGAATATGGTAGGAAGTCCTCTTTTTATGCTTTGAATGAAATTATTTTATGCATAATTTTTATAAAAATTTTGCCATAGCTCCGCTGCTATGACTGATAAATCTCAATTTTTTCTAAGGGATAAAGCTTATCATTAAGGAAATAATTAAAATGATCTCTAATTGGATCATTAATCTATAGTGGATTGAATCATCAATATGCATAAACTAAAAGCATAGAAAAAAGTCATTAAATTGGCCTCAAGCATAGCTTAATCTTGGGTTAAGGAAAAGCTTTATGAAAAGCTTGATTTGGATTGAGAACGGGTCATGAGTATGACCATTTCTTGAGTGAGAGAGAGAGTTTACATAAAAATCATTAGAATTTAAACATAAATGAAAATTAACTTCAATAGCATTTATTAACTTATGTAACTCTTCACTACTATTCAAACTTCAATAGTATCTAAAAAAAACCATACCAATTAAACTTCTCAAGCTTGAGAGGGGTTGAGAAGAGAGAAACATTGAGAAATTATAGAAAGATCAATATTCACTAATTACCTTATAACTTGCTTGATTCTTTGTTCACGGTAGAGGCCCCCAACCAATCAATTGGTTAAGTATGTTGATGGAGCCACTAATGGGGATTGAAGAAAGAGGGAAGCTCCAAAAACTAGTGAATTATTAAATGAATTCACAGTTCTTGGCTTAGGTGGAGTAGAGTAACGATGCATAAACACTAACTATTTTTCAACAAGGGGGAGGCTTCTATTTATAGGAAAAATTGAGCTCCTAACCAAACAAACTGATTCTAGAATTTTCTAAATCAGTTTGGTCAATATTTGACCATTTTTAGGTCAGTTAAGCTAACTTTTTGGAACTAGACTTGAATGAGGAGAGAGGAGAGATGAAATATCTCAATTTTTATGAGTTTAAAACTCATTCAAGCATGTGAAATATGCACCTCCTTTAAAGAACTCCCCTTCCTTACATATGTGTCATAATGGAATCATTTTAATATTGCTCATAGTTTTTTTTACTAATAAACCTTGTACATTTTCAACTCTTCATCTTATGTGAAATATGCACCTCCTTTAAAGAATTCCCCTTCCTTACATATGTGTCATAATGGAATCATTTTAATATTGCTCATATTTTTTTACTAATAAACCTTGTACATTTTCAACTCTTCATCTTATGTGAAATATGCACCTCCTTTAAAGAATTCCCCTTCCTTACATATGTGTCATAATGGAATTATTTTAATATTGCTCATAGTTTTTTACTAATAAACCTTGTACATTTTCAACTCTTCATCTTATGTGAGCATTTACTCATTTTTGGATACCCAAAATATCTCATATTTTTAATATTGCTCATAGTTTTTTACTAATAAACCTTGTACATTTTCAACTCTTCACCTTATGTGAGCATTTACTCATTTTTGGGTATCTTCTTTTTACAAATTGGATTTATCTCCTCCCTACACATGGATTGATGCTATTGGCCCATAGGAACCTTAATTGGACCATAGTCTAAAGATTTCTGAAAATCTAGACCCTTAGACTAAGGTTCTTTATACCTATTTCCAATTAATTCAAATTGCACATTGGAAAATTCTTTTTGAATTTCTGTTTCAGGGGAACTCATCTAAATTATAAGAGATATTTTTCTATCCAAAAATATTCAAAATCTGAATATTCTCTCTCTAGAATAATTTTTCTCTCTCTAGGCTAAAATAGTTAGCAACAAGGTCTTTATATTTCTGAAGAGGGTTGATTACAGGGGAAGATACTAGACATCAAAAAAGGGGTTGGGGGAGGAATCTTACATTCTACCCCACTTAAAAAACGCGAGATGTCCTCATCTCGCAACTTGTGATAATTTCGCAAGATTCACGAATATGAGACTTAGAGAAAAATTTTAATCAAGATTAACCACCAAGAAACGTCTTAAAGAGAGCAAGATTCAAAATAAGAACAAGATTTAAACTTTATTCATTCTCGGAACTTATACAGTAAAGATAGAAGAACTCTTTACACTTCCATAAGCCCGTCCATCATATGATCACAAAAGCAGTCCTCACAAGCTGCACAAGTATAAGGTAACTCATCTATGGGAATGATTCTGTGGGTTATTGCTGCGCCTATCTCAGTGGTATGAGGTGTTCTAACAAAAGGACCTCTGAGAGGCAAGCCAAAAACGGGGTAAAGGCATATCTTCTCATGAGGAAGAAAACACGCCAGTAAGAAGACCCGCTCAGAAAACCCAGGATGCCTTGATCTCATGACGCAGTAGTATCGGGGACCCAAACCCAAAGCTTCAATAACCATGGCCAAGCGGACATTGTTACGAAAGTGCTGCTGACCCCAGGGTGTTACCCTAGTTATGTCTTGATAGGTCCGCCATTTTGTCTGCGCTACAGAAGTTCCCAAGTGAGGGAAAAGTGAGCGCTCATACTGCTCTATAAAATCTTTCTTCACAGACTCCCTTGCGTCTTGAAGGTGAGAAATCATTAGGGATAAAACTAGTTCTTGTTGCCAAGCCATGAAGGAGATTAAGAAAGAAAGGAGATCGATGGAAGTAAGATTACTGTGAGCGACAAGTAAAAGTTACGACTTATATAAAGGAAGGAGCTAGCGTAACTTAGAAGCCAACGGTAACTTGCCACTGAAGTTTTACCGTCTTTCCATGATTTGGGTTTGACACATTTTTCTATAGAAGGCATTAAGAATTTTGAGATGAAGAGATAAAAGAAGCTTGTAGGCTAAGTCACCTACTTTCATTGAATTCAGATATAAGGCTCACAATATCTGGGGGATAACTTCATATACTCCCCAAGAGATAAAGAACTTCTTTTGGGCCGTACTCGAATGAAGACCAAAACCTTGATATCCAAAACATCGATTCTCACTTCTGAACTCATTGTTCTGAATCCTTAAAACAGGTGGAACTCCTGAGAAGTATTCTAGGGAAAGGGTCTTCCTTTTTTAAACAGAATCTTTCTTTTATTTTAGAGAGGGAATAATTATAAGATCAAAAAGGGAGATTCTTACTCCTGTATACCTCGAAGGCTGGGGAGGAATCTTACATTCTACCCCACTTAAAAAGTGCGAGATGTCTTCATCTCGCAAGGTAGAGGACAACTCTTTTTCTTAACATCCAATTTTATTTTGGGGTTCCTTATATTCTGGTCAACCCAACAGAACACTGGGATAAATATCCCTTATATAGAACTCATCATTAATATTCAGATCATATCATTCATATCTTTAACATGATAATGGTCCATTAGACCGAAAAATTTCCTTCTGAACATTCCTCCACGGGAATTTCAGTCAAGCAAGTTCTCAATTTGTCATCCCTTAACTTGATCTACTGATCAAGTGTTAACAGTAACAATTTGACAGCACAACCCACTAATCGCATAGTGATTTGCTGAATTCATTATCATCATTCCAGTTATGAATATCATCACTGGGACTCGTCCCATTCATCCTCATTGTGGTTTTGTTCAGATTTTTATATTTCAACTAATTTCAGAAATCATCATTTTTCAATCAGAATTTTCAATCAGAATCCAATTCAATTCATCAATTCTCAAACAGAATTAAAAATCATATCAACCACATTCGAATTCATCATCTGGATAGCATTAACGCTTATACTTTCAAGTCTTAGATTTACTCGTATATACTGTCAGTAAAGAGCTGCAGTATACTCTCGGTATATACGGGTAGTCATGGCTCTTGGAATTATAAGGTAAATACCATCATGTCTAGGCCTCAAGCAAGTCAGGGATCCTATATAATTGTGGTACTTCTATCTGAAGACCCAATTACCAAATTACAAATTTCAGTTTGAATATCAAATTGTATGAATTATATCACACAATTACAACCTTTTTGTGCTTCTTGATAAATTTTTGACATATTTGTCTTCTCAGTTGATCTTTATTAACCAAATGCTCTGATACCAACTGTGAGATCCCCCTGTTCCCACCGAGCAACGGATTCGGGTACTAGCAGCGGAAGTAGCACTTCTGGCACGGGACAGGGGTCCCACATTCGGGGCCTCGTCCACGGATATCCGGACAAGAGACTAATCCGTCGGTTTTTCCAAAAACGAACCCGGAAAAAACTTCCCTTACCCGGAAAGCACGGGCGATTCCACCAGGATAACTTTTTACTCTAACGTAGTCAAGATCATTTCTGATCGAGATGATCCAATTACATCTATAAGATACTTAGTCAGTTCAAGGAAGAAACTTGCACTTGGATCATTGGGATCAACGCTTTTTTCCCCATTCAAGAGGCACAGCCGTTGATTCCTATCCATAGAACAGTTTCTGTCCGGAATTTATTTTTATTTTTTTTTTCTATCGTAAAAACCAAAGTTTGAGTCTCGATTTACGGATCCATCAGTCCAGCCTAACCCCATCCAGTCCCATGGGTTAGCCAACCGCCCAACCACTGTAGTGATGGGATCCAATTAAGAATTTGGTTAGGTTTTGTCCCGGGTACCAAGGAAAAGAGTTCCAAGGCCCCCTAGCCGGAATTTCATGCAAACATAAAACTAGCCACACCACTTACACACCCAATATGAAAATTGCCTTTTTCTTAGCATCAGCTAACTTTAAAACAATCCTTTAATGAAACCATAGTACCACTGATCACAATCTCCCAATTTATCCAGTTGATTCATAATTTCCCATCATTCCTTCATCAGAGTATCTATGGCATCATTGGCAACTAGAACGCTCACCACCTGTCCACACAGAGGCCGTTTCCATAGTTCCTAGCCCATAATACTCGGCAATATAATCACTTATCAAGATGGACTCTCGTTGAAGATCAGCAAGATCAACCAACAGATCCATATAAAAGAGCCATGGACTCATCCGTTGAGGACCAGCAAGGTCAGTCAACCAGATCCATGCCCGGTTCCAGAAAACAACTCTTACTCCTTGTTCCAATATCTTCCTCGACGCACGCGTGGGTATCCTGGGCGACCCAGAGCCCGAGCACCGTATGGTCAGCACCCTCTAGGATCCTTCGCAGGTGACCTAGCGCTTCACTCATAGGCCGCTTCCTTGGTCCCTCATCCACCGTACCGGAAGCTCACCATTTTAATCGAACCGAGGCTGGTCAAGACCTCGGCCGACCTTGCTACACGAGACGTCCTCCATTGACTCTCCGTCAGCAGTTGCAACTTTATCAGTTAGGTCTCCACGACCTTAATCACAAGACGGTCAAAATGCTTTCCCAGCATTCTTGACATAAAACAGCCATTTACAAACAGCATTTACAAACAGTTTACAAATACAATTTCTATATTAACTCTCATTTTTCCACATTATCCCTCATGCAATCCACATTACTTATTCCACATTTCATTTATATGTGTACTCATCCAATCATATCATTTTCCATCTCTTCACTTCAGATTCCTTCACATCACATATCATATATTCACATCCATATCCACATCCATACATCCACATCCACATCCACATTCACATCCATACATCCACATCTACATGCTTATCTCCATTTTCACATCCTCATTTATACATCCACATCCCATATCCACATTCATACATACACATCCATATCCACATCCATATTCCCATTCACATATATACATCCATATCTACATGCACATTCACATCCATACATCCACATCTATATCCTCATTCACATCCATACATCCACATTCATGCATCCACATCTACATGCCTACATCCATACATACACATCCACATTTACATCCATGCATCCACATCTACATCCTCATTCACATCCATACATCCACATTCATACATCCATACATCCACACCCACATTCACATCCATACATCCACATCTACATGCTTATCTCCATTTTCACATCCTCATTTATACATCCACATCCCATATCCACATTCATACATACACATCCACATGCATACATACATCCACATCCACATTCCCATTCACATATATACATCCATATCTACATGCACATTCACATCCATACATCCACATCTATATCCTCATTCACATCCATACATCCACATTCATGCATCCACATCTACATGCCTACATCCATACATACACATCCACATTTACATCCATGCATCCACATCTACATCCTCATTCACATCCATACATCCACATTCATACATCCATACATCCACATTCATACATCCACATCCACATCCACATTCACATCCATACATCCACATTCATACATCCACATCCACATGCATGAAAATTAAAAATGATAAAAGTATCACTTTTGATATAAAAATTTTCCTTTATGCATACTTCTATGCATGAAAAATTAAAAAAATGATAAAAGTAACACTTTTGATATAAAAATTTTTCCTTTATGCATACTTCTATGCATGAAAATTAAAAATGATAAAAGTAACACTTTTGATATAAAAAAATTATCCTTTATGCATGATATTAAAATTCAATTTCTCCATGATTATAATGAAATTCTTTCAATTAATCTAGGATGATAATTCCTAGAATATGGTAGGAAGTCCTCTTTTTATGCTTTGAATGAAATTATTTTATGCATAATTTTTATAAAAATTTTGCCATAGCTCCGCTGCTATGACTGATAAATCTCAATTTTTTCTAAGGGATAAAGCTTATCATTAAGGAAATAATTAAAATGATCTCTAATTGGATCATTAATCTATAGTGGATTGAATCATCAATATGCATAAACTAAAAGCATAGAAAAAAGTCATTAAATTGGCCTCAAGCATAGCTTAATCTTGGGTTAAGGAAAAGCTTTATGAAAAGCTTGATTTGGATTGAGAACGGGTCATGAGTATGACCATTTCTTGAGTGAGAGAGAGAGTTTACATAAAAATCATTAGAATTTAAACATAAATGAAAATTAACTTCAATAGCATTTATTAACTTATGTAACTCTTCACTACTATTCAAACTTCAATAGTATCTAAAAAAAACCATACCAATTAAACTTCTCAAGCTTGAGAGGGGTTGAGAAGAGAGAAACATTGAGAAATTATAGAAAGATCAATATTCACTAATTACCTTATAACTTGCTTGATTCTTTGTTCACGGTAGAGGCCCCCAACCAATCAATTGGTTAAGTATGTTGATGGAGCCACTAATGGGGATTGAAGAAAGAGGGAAGCTCCAAAAACTAGTGAATTATTAAATGAATTCACAGTTCTTGGCTTAGGTGGAGTAGAGTAACGATGCATAAACACTAACTATTTTTCAACAAGGGGGAGGCTTCTATTTATAGGAAAAATTGAGCTCCTAACCAAACAAACTGATTCTAGAATTTTCTAAATCAGTTTGGTCAATATTTGACCATTTTTAGGTCAGTTAAGCTAACTTTTTGGAACTAGACTTGAATGAGGAGAGAGGAGAGATGAAATATCTCAATTTTTATGAGTTTAAAACTCATTCAAGCATGTGAAATATGCACCTCCTTTAAAGAACTCCCCTTCCTTACATATGTGTCATAATGGAATCATTTTAATATTGCTCATAGTTTTTTTTACTAATAAACCTTGTACATTTTCAACTCTTCATCTTATGTGAAATATGCACCTCCTTTAAAGAATTCCCCTTCCTTACATATGTGTCATAATGGAATCATTTTAATATTGCTCATATTTTTTTACTAATAAACCTTGTACATTTTCAACTCTTCATCTTATGTGAAATATGCACCTCCTTTAAAGAATTCCCCTTCCTTACATATGTGTCATAATGGAATTATTTTAATATTGCTCATAGTTTTTTACTAATAAACCTTGTACATTTTAAACTCTTCATCTTATGTGAGCATTTACTCATTTTTGGATACCCAAAATATCTCATATTTTTAATATTGCTCATAGTTTTTTACTAATAAACCTTGTACATTTTCAACTCTTCACCTTATGTGAGCATTTACTCATTTTTGGGTATCTTCTTTTTACAAATTGGATTTATCTCCTCCCTACACATGGATTGATGCTATTGGCCCATAGGAACCTTAATTGGACCATAGTCTAAAGATTTCTGAAAATCTAGACCCTTAGACTAAGGTTCTTTATACCTATTTCCAATTAATTCAAATTGCACATTGGAAAATTCTTTTTGAATTTCTGTTTCAGGGGAACTCATCTAAATTATAAGAGATATTTTTCTATCCAAAAATATTCAAAATCTGAATATTCTCTCTCTAGAATAATTTTTCTCTCTCTAGGCTAAAATAGTTAGCAACAAGGTCTTTATATTTCTGAAGAGGGTTGATTACAGGGGAAGATACTAGACATCAAAAAAGGGGTTGGGGGAGGAATCTTACACGTACACTTCCAAATCTGTAACCAAGCCTTCCTCAACTCAACCACACTCCAATGAATGTTCTAGATACTCCAATGTAGCCACAAATCTTCAAATTTGATGTAGAAAATCAACCTGGACACATCCAAAATGAACTGGCTCACGCGGTCCAAGATACCCTGCTTTGATGCACCTTCCAAGGCTCCAAATCACAATGTGGTGGAGCAATCAAGTATGGAAAACTTGCATTGACACCTAAACAACCTCAATGTAGAGTTGTTAGTCCCATTTCATGGCCTTGTAATTGTTGTCAACATTGTATGTACAGATGTTGCACCATCCAAGAGTGACGGTTCTCCGCATGTTCCGTAGTCCGCTCGAAATTTGTTTAGCTTTCGTTGAAGCCCTCCTTTCTATGTTTTGCAGTTCTCCAAGATGTTTCCACCAAATTTTTCCCACGCAATGCGGTGCTTGGCTGGATCAGCTGAAGCTGCTACACATTTCTCATAGGTAAAGCCATGTGTGCAAACTTTGATGTCAGCTCACCATTAGAATTGGCTGCTTGATAAACCTTTTGGTAGAGGATTCGACACTCATCAAGTAGTTCTGACTTGACCATGTTAACATATATCTTCATCTTCTTTTGGTAGCGAGTCCTAAAAACTAACCTACTCTTCACGGAGGTCATCATCGATTAAATCCTTGGGCAGCTTGCCCTCAAGGCTAAGCCCATACTCCATGTGGAGCTCCTCCGTCGAATGAAAAAACTTTGTTAACTTTGGGTATGCACGACCACGAACATGAGCTAGAAAGACAAATACAATCTTCCACTTTAGTGAACATCTTAATCCATATAGTAGAGAGCGAGGGCACAGATAACCAAAAGCTAAAAGGGTTCTCACCTTTCATGGAAGATTTTATGATGGTAGGCGGTGGTTTTGTTTTCGGAGATGCACTTGGTTCTCCTTCCCCCACCACGGACTTTTGATGGGGAGTGTTCCCAGTTGAAGTTTGGTCTTCTCCACTCTTGGCCACAGACTTACAAGGAGTTGTCTTCATCATACTGCGGCCTGTGTGTGGTGGGAAAGGCGATGGTTTTGTCGCAGATGTGCTCGGTTCTCCTCCCACGGACTTCCGATCTGAGGGAGTCTTCCCAACTACACGGTCATCTTCTCCAGTCTTGGGCATAGAATTTTGAGAAGTCATCTTCATCTCCTGGTGCAAATTGTGTGTTGAGGGGAGGAAGGTGGTGAGTGAGAACCAACCAGAAGGATGCCTATGCTTCGCTTGGAAGAGGGAATGTGGAAAGAAGGAATGTGAGGAGAGGAAGAGGGAATGTGGAAGAGGGAATGTGGAAGAGGGAATGTGGAAAGAAGGAATGTGAGGAGAGGAAGGAATATGAGGGAGCTCTCAGCTTGTTTTCCTCTCCAGCTGCTCTAAACCATGTAATGGGGCTAGCCAATAATCATTTGCCAGTTTGCATGCATGAAGACTCCCACTCCCAGTTGTTATGGGCTACCACACCTCCAAGAGGGAACTCAATGCATTCACCTAAAGGAAGAGAACTAAAACACAACTGTCATAGAGGGAACTTACCAATGCTTCGAACTTGAGTCCCTTGAGGCCTCCAAGCTCACTTGTTAAGCTCCAAACATCCAAGCTCCACCTCCATGCTATCACCGTAGAGTCGCTCACACCGTCGCATAAGGCAATCACTCTCTCTCGCTCTCCCACACAAGCATGAATCATACAAGCATAGAAGAGGCACAAATGCTGGAATGCTCTCTCTCAATCTCTCTCGAGACATAAAGAAGAGCTCTCAATAGCACAAAGGGGGATTGTGTCTTTTCATTATGAGAAAACGCCTTATATACATTTGGCCTTTATTCACACTTGGGCACCCGAAACTTACTTAACTAAAGCCTTGGGTACCAATATCTCATCATGTACAACTTTTATAGTGCCTTTTCATGACACTTATTAATGTCCTCAATTGGAGGAGCATACTTGTTAATCCAAAATGGGATTAACATCCCCCCCTATCTGATGTAGGTTGTTTTGTCCTCATAACCTAGTATCAAGGTTGAAAGACCCGGTCACCGAACTCATGACAGTAGAAGTTTTGGCAAAGTTGAAACTTTTTGAGGGTTCTTCTGAATGCTGAGTGTGAACACCAGAACCCTGTGTCCACCATGTCCTCGAATGTGACATGCATGTATGTAGGAAGACACCACAAACGATGATAATACAACATCACACCCTTATCAGATGGGCCTTGATTCATGTCGAATTGCAATTGTGCAGCTTCATATCCATCATATGGCTCTTTCAGTTGATCAATCAGGAGGACCACGAGCAATTTTAAGAATCTAAGATTGGCCACATGATTGCTGGGTTGTTCGGGATATGGTGCCATGCGTGTATCCAAGTAAGCATCTGTTTTCTTTGCTCTCGTATATCTGTAAAGGTAGTTGGCATGAAGATTGGGAAGTTGTAATAGACATGTGAGTCGTGCTGCTTAGGCCTCCTAAAACTCCAGTGGAGTCCATCTTCTCTTGATGAGTGGCATCTACAATGAATGGGTCAACTCGTTGAGTTGGTGGAACACACATATAGACATGGTTGTATTCTGGAATCGTTAAGAATTTCTTTCTCCAATCTGACTATATTCCAAAATCCTCTAACTTGGGATGTGTATCATTTGTGATGAGCCCCCTCATGTGTGGACTAGTAGGTGAGCTTTCCTCCAACTGTGCTAAAGCAATAAGTGATCATCAATGTATCTATTCGGATTTCTAGCAGGTCGACCAATTGTGGATTGGCTAATTTTGTCTGCGTGCTACATTAGACCACAATGTACCCTCTCTAGCCATAGGGAGTAGTTCTTCTAAATCTAGGCAAGGTGCTCGGGTATGGTACATAATGCTATTTTGTTGGCGTGACCTTGGAGTAGGCCTCGGGTAGAATTCTTCGAGTCAGCTCAAATGGTGTTATTTGCATTAACACCTTGAACATCAGCTTCAACTTTAGCAGTGGATTTCCAACTCGAATGAAGACTTCATATTCTGCATCGGACAATGACTCCAAAACTGTATCATCAGTAAAAGCTTCAATATTGTCTTGGGGGACAGTATGGCATACCTCCTTAGGTTGCCATTAGGGAGACGGGTGAGGTGCCACTATCTCCTCGGGGGTGAGAGGGTTAGTGGGAAAATCTATATGTTGAGGAATGAGAGTAGAAAAGATGCATTGGACTTGGTAGTAGGTGGGGTATTAGGATATGGATTAAGTAGTTTACTAGGCGACATTAGAATATACTGGGTAAGTGGAGATGGAAGATGAAGATGGTGTCTCTTTTTTACCATGACCTGAGATGGGGGTGGGTGGTTAGGTTTGTAAGATTTCATAAAATCTTGAAGGTCAGGGATATCCATAGGATTTATGTTAGGATATTTAATATGGGTGGCATCAAAAGTGTAAAGTACACTAGTTAACATGGATTCTAAGTGTTTGTAGATATTAGAGTATAGTTTTAAAATTCCAAAAGGGTGATATAAAGAAGACTCACATATGTTTAAATGCTCGTGTATTGTAGACTTCTAGCCACCCATAGCTTATAATCCATTGTAGACTTCTAGCCACCCATGGCTTATAATCCATTGATAACTTTGTGCTACCACCTCGTAGTTGGCCGTGTCCTAAGAATATCATCTAGAACAAACAGATCTAGTTTTTTGACACTGTTGTCAGAGTTCTGTAGTACCCGACACCAACTATGAAGGTTTAACACAATAGGGTGTAATGGATAAAAGTAGATATCATGTGGACTAGTTAATAATAATTCTCCCGCCGCCGCAAAAATTCCCATTATGAGAGAGTTCACCTTGGCCTAGGTCCTTAGACAGATTTATATCGTATTGAAGTAAGGAGAGGGTTAGTGTAGACAAAAATTGAGCAAGAGTTTGAGGAGGGGCCCGAGGGTTTACTAGCAAACTAACCTATCTCCGAGGCTCTCTCAAGGAGTAGGTGCATTTCATCCATAGGCTCTTGTCTTTGACTACGGTCCTATATTGCTAATTGGCATTCCAATTCTTGTAGACGGGAGCAATTGGTGCTGAGGAGGTTTGATATGGCTGTTTCGCGAACCATCCGCCAATTCCTTGAAGTGCCTCGTTGCATCCTTGTGGGCACGTTTGGCAGTAGCCTCTCTTTCTTGAGCCTCTGTGATTATCTGAAGTCTTTTGGTAGACAATCTTTGGTAGTCTTGTAATTGTTGAGTGACTTGTGCCATTGCCTCTCGGTGTGCTATCTCCATTCTTTGCTTTTCAATTTGATTGGCACTAATGGTATCATTAAGGGCTCTCACCTTCTCTGCATGTGTCTTGTTTGTTTGTTCCATTTCTTGTTGTGAGTAGCCCTGCTTTCTTCTTCCTTTAGACTTGAGGATAATTGCATGATCTGGGTTTGCACCTCTTCTTCTTTGTCCATGAACATATGCTAGAGCTCTTGTACCTATTGGGCATGAATAGCTGTTAGCTCATGGTTGTGGGTAACCTCCTTCTGGAGTTTCTCCTTAGCCTGTTCTAGCTTTCCCTTAAGATCTGTATTCTCTTTAATTTGCTGAACAATAGTTTGGCTTAGAACCAAATTATTACTTTCCATTGATTTGTACCTGGATAAGGTTATAATTAGTGCCTTAATGACATGATTAGTGTAAATGAAACTAGAGAGAGATACTAAAATGAGAAGAGGCTCCTAAATATGAGAGACAATGGTGGCTTACACACTGAGAATCTAGCTTGACAAACTATAAACATAAAGAGATAAGAGTATATACTATAAGGGAAAGTACTCTCCTACTATAATATACAATGGTGGGTGATAGCCAGTAAAGAGGATGCGGGGAAGAGGGAGAGCTAGAGTTCCTTTGCAACAAGCAAACACACACACACAATAGAGAGCAAGACACAAGAGAGAGATGGATGGCTGAATTTTCTTCTGTCTTCTTCTCTTCTTTACAACCATAAAACATAAAGAGATAAGAGTACATACTATAAGGGAACGTACTCTCCTACTATAATATAGAATGGTCAGTCCCAGAAATTCAGAAAGAACTTTCCAATGTGCAATTGGAACTAATTGAAAATAGGTATAAAGGACCTTAGCCTAAGGGTCTAGATTTTTAGAAATTTTTGGATTATGGTCCAATGAAGGTTCTTATGGGCCAATAGGATCAATCCAAGTGTGGGGAGGAGATAAATCCAATTTATAAAAGAAAAATACCCGAAAATGAGTAAATGCCCACATAAGATGAAGAGTTGACTGAGTACAAGGTTTATTAGTAAAAAACTATGAATATTACTTAAAAAAATGAGATATTTTGGGTATAATGATACATTTTTGACACCTTGGTTAAGGAGAAGGGGGCTCTTCAAGGAGGCGCCTATTTCACATGTGTGGAGGAGTTTTAAACTCAAAAATAATAAGATATTTTTATCTCTCCTCTCTATTGGATCAAACCAAATAAAAAAGGGAGCCAAACTAGTTCAAATCTTGTCCAAATTCAGCCAATCTGAACCTGAAAAATTCTAGAAACTAGTTGGACTTGGTTAGAGGCCTCCCTCACCTATAAATAGACCCTTAGCCCTTTGTAAAAAGAATATGTGAACTATACCATGCCAGTATTATACTGAAATAATGATATTTTCTATTATCCTCTAAAAATCCTCTACAATTTGGAGAGAATGGAGTTTCTCTCTCTCCTCGACCTTCTTTGGAGT
Organism: Cibotium barometz; assembly: GCF_041138505.1. Classification (NCBI taxonomy): domain Eukaryota; kingdom Viridiplantae; phylum Streptophyta; class Polypodiopsida; order Cyatheales; family Cibotiaceae; genus Cibotium; species Cibotium barometz. The sequence continues at coordinate 27,494,946 of NC_141103.1, read as the reverse complement.
CTTCATCAACATACTAAACCAATTGATTGGTTGGGGGCCTCTCCTTAGACTAAAGAATCAAGCAAAATACGAGGTAAAGTGTGGTTTATGGTCTTTTTCTTAATCTCTAAATGTTTCTCACTTCTCAACCCCTCTCAAGCTTGAGAAGTATTCAATTGAATGGCTCTTTAATGCAATTGAAGCTCTCTAATGGATTTTACATAAATTTTCATTTATGCTTAAATTGAAATGTTTTTTTAAGCATATCTCTCTCTCCCCCAAAGAATGGTCATTCCTATGACCTATTCTATATTCAATTAATGCTTCTCATCGAGAAATTCTCTATTCATAAATCAAACTCTAGGCTTGTATAGATGTGGATGTGAATGGAGATGTGGATGTATGCATGTAGATGTAGATGTATAGATGTGGATGTGAATGGAGATGTGGATGTATGCATGTAGATGTAGATGTATAGATGTGGATGTGAATGGAGATGTGGATGTATGCATGTAGATGTAGATGTATGGATGTGAGTGTGAATGTGGATGTGGATGTATGCATGGAGATGTGGATGTATGCATGTAGATGTAGATGTATAGATGTGGATGTGAATGTGGAGGTGGATGTATGCATGTAGATGTAGATGTATGGATGTGGATGTGGATGTATGCATGGAGATGTGGATGTATGCATGTAGATATAGATGTATGGATGTGAAGGTGAAGGTGGATGTGGATGTATGCATGGAGATGTGGATGTATGCATGTAGATGTAGATGTATGGATGTGAATGTGAATGTGGATGTGGATGTATGCATGGAGTTGTGGATGTATTGTGACATGAAAAATTGATATCTTTCATTTTAAATTTTGTGCATATTTTGATGGTTTCTCAATGGTAATAAGGTGGAAGCTTGTCCAAGAAGATTGCGGCACCCACAATGGAATAACGGCGTGGTGACGCGGCAGCTTGGCGGCTACCCCGATAACAGCATTCTATCTTCAAATATAATGGTTTTACTTGATTTAGGGTGCACACATTGTAAATGCCACAAGTATGCTTGATAAATACTTTGGTATGGTAGATAGGCTAGTGATGTGGAAAATAAAAGTGGGCCTTCATGCTCACATGGATTTTAATTGTATTATTAATATGGTATTCACCATAAGGCTACAAGTTGGGGAGTGTGGAAGGCATGTGGAGGAGTGTGTGTAGGTGCATAATTGGGAAAGATTCTTCTAGAATGCCTACATGGAAGAGGAGAATTCCGCCATGTGTAAGTGGGATCTCCACCTACACGCCACTTAGGCTTGACTATTATCTCATCACACTCTCAAAGTCAAAAAGTCTTCAATTTAATAATCAATAGAAGACTTAGCCTAAGAGGACAATTGATGGTGACATCTACCCTTATGTCACTGAAGGGTTGAAGATTTTTATGTTGTAATTTGTAACAATGGAAGAGAGGGTGATTCTCCACCTATAAAAGGAGCCCTCCTCTCCCTTTCAAATCAAGGAATGAGCCTCCTCAATTGAGCATTTTGTGTCATTGCCATTCTCTTATCTTTCAAACCCTTATTCAAACACTCTCTTTATATGTGAATGTCTCATTTAGCATTAGCTCCTCATGCTTAACCCAATTTTGGACCTCTTTGATGATTCATGATAAGTGGGATAAGGAGTTATTATCTTGGCGGGCCTGTGACTTCTCAAGGTAGCCCTTGCCTTATTGCCGCCCTCCTTTGGAGGTACCAATGGTTTTAGCGGTAATGAGCATGTGGAAAGACTTTGGGGACCATAGGTAAATCTGTACGATTGTCTGCTGAGCAATGTTAACCCTTACCCTCTAGCTTGAATCATGAAGGAGATGAAAGGCAAGAGGCTATGTGAAAATTGAGGTTTCATGCAAAGAGAGAGAAGTGTAGTTTTTGTGGTCCAATACCCAAATTTCAACCGGTAATTACTCATCACTCGGGTATTGGTTTCTAAAATTGATCATACGGCTAGGAAGCTATTTCTATGCTCTTTCCACTCATGTAACTAATTTCATAATTTCTTACTTCATTGATGATCAGAATTTCTTCCAAAGTTGCTAATTTTTAGGTGAATTTTGGCAGTTTTATAGTCTTGTAGTAAAATGCTCATAACTTTTCGCTCGGTTGTCCGTTTTTGAAAGTTTTTATATGGGCGCGAAGCTCTCTTTAGGCTCTACGGATCTATCTAATCCTCTCTTGCACAGCCTATATGGATTTAAAATTGCAATTCTCTGTGTATCTCTGTTTTTATAGAATTTTGGCAGTTTTATAGTCTTGTAGTAAAATGCTCATAACTTTTTGCTCGGTTGCCCATTTTTGAAAGTTTTTATATAGACGCGAAGCTCTCTTCAAGCTCTACGCATCTATATAATCTTCTCTTATAGAGCCTTTATGGATTCAAAACTGTAATTCTCTGAGTATCTCTATTTTTATAGACTTTTAGCCATTATTTCTTCTTAATCATGATTAATTCCTCCTAATCTCTTATCAAAAGGCAAACCCCATGTGTCTTATCCTCTTGTAAGTGATTGCTATATTTATTTTCTTTAATATGTTCTGCCCAAATCGTCTTTCAACAAAGAATCGCCCTCTTGTTTGGAGCTGCAAGACTGGCAGAAATTCTTACTTCTCCGGAGCCTTTCATCTTTCCTTCCATGAATTATGATCTCACCTTTGATGTGTATATCTTTATCTTAACCTAGGGAGAGAAAGGGAGGTGAGGAGGCTGTGAGGTTTCATTCAAATGTGTTTTTGATTCTAAGAAGTGACCGAAGTCCAAACCCCAACTTCGTGTCACATCTTTTGGTGGAGTTGACGGGCAGGTTTTACTTAGAATTATTCTATTTCAACCTCAAGGTCCCGCATGATTAAAGGAAACTTGTTTTGAAACAAGTAAATTTCCTTTGTTGCTACTCATCTTTTGGTGCAAGATGTTCAACATTCCGGTGTTCCAAGGATCGGAAGGAGAAGACCCGGGGAGTTATCTTCGAGAGTTTAACCGAGCACGTCGCTTGACGGGTTGGTCTATGAAGAAGAGGGCAGAAATACTCCCATATTTCTTGGAGGGTGTAGCCTTAACTTGGCATGAGGCTTTGCCAGAGGAGTCCAAGAATGATTGAGAAATATTGACCAAAGCAATGAAGGAGAGATTTGGGACAGTGGAGTCGCCAAATGCTTTACTATTGCAATTGGATCAAATTTTTCAAAAGGAAGGAGAGTCAGTTTCTGCCTTTCCAGTGAGGTATGAAGCCTTATTCATCAAATATCAACAAGCTGCTTTACATGTTGTTACTTCTTCTTCTTCACCTTCTATGGAAGATTCAAAGAGTTATTTAGCAATGGAGCACCTTAAGATGAGCAAGTTTTTCAGGGCTTTAGATCCCCGCTTACATGGAAAAGTTCTTAGCAAAGATCCCACTAATTTTAAAGAGGCTCTTCGTATTGCTTTGAAGAAGGAGGCCACTCTTCATATTGAGTCCACATTCCAATCTTCTCCGAGTGTGCCAACCCCATCACGAGTAGAGATAGCCTTAACATCTCAGGTACAAGCTCCATCCTTGGATCATAACATTGCACAACTTATGGCAGAATTTGCTGATTTGAAGTTACACTTAGTTAATGCAAGGCCACCTAGGGTTCCACGAGCTGAGGATAAACCTAGGGATAGAAGTAGTGTCACATGCTATGAATGTCAAGAGAAGGGGCACTATCGCACTGAGTGTCCAAAGTTGAGAAAAAGTGAGGATAAAAGTTTAGCACTTTTAGAGGAAACATGCTCAGAAGAAGAAGAGGAAACATTGATGCCATTGATGGCAAAAAGAGGTCATAAAACTAAGAGTCAGGAAGAAGAACAAGATGATAAATCTGAAGAAGAGGAGAAAAATAAGAAGAAGAAGAAGTCATCTAGGAGAAAAATTGGACAATCTGATTTTCCTCTTGGACAAGGATCTCTTAGTTATGACCTCTTGACAGAGCTTAGGGAGAAAACGGCACAAATCACATTTGGGCAGCTTTTGGCACTCTCTCCCAAGCTCAGAAAGGAATGGGGTAAGCTGGCTAGCACAAGGGAATCTAAGAAAAAGAAGAAGAGGGATAATGGAACTCCTATGGTTCAAAAAGTGGATATTGATGTAGGAGATGATGTGCCTGTGATTGATGTCATCATTGAGGGGCAAACAATTTCTAATGCATACATTGATGGAGGTGCGTCAATCAATGTCATGAGTGAAAAAACAATGAAAGATGCTGATTTAAAGTTGTCTTCTACTAACTCTCCCTATCGCATCAAACTTGCTGATAATACTAGGGTGAAAACCTTAGGGATTGTCAGGAATTTGGGAGTGGATGTATGTGGTATTTCTGTGCCTACAACTTTCCAGGTCATTCCTACAAAGCCTGATGCTAGGGCTTACCCATTGATATTGGGTAGGCCATGGCTTCGCCAAGTGAAGGTAATTCAAAAGTGGGAGACAGGTGATCTTATTCTACAAGGTGAGAATAAGAAGGTCCACTACAACATCAAGAGTCGTCGCAAGAAAGTGGTAAGAGGTGAACCTTCAACTTCCGAAGGTTCAGAGTCAGAGTCATCCGATGAAGAAGAGACAAGTGGTAGCTCCGAGGATTCCATCTCAGAAGGAGAGGTGGAGGGAGTTGCATTTGGTCTTTCCCTGGGAAGGGATCGAGAGGATGCTGAAGACAATGGAGCCTTGGAAGGGGAAGCTTCTTCAACCATGTGCAAGAAAGGAGATGTGGACCTCACTAGTCTTCACCAACAAAATGAACTTCTTCTTGATGAGTCCATATAGCAGGTACTGAAAGGGAGAATTACTTAAAAATGTTGGATGGATTTCCTAACCTGTTTGCAAATAGCTACTCACAAGTACGCCAAGTTACCTTAGTAGAGCACAAGATTGATCTCAAGCCCCAAAGTAAGCTAGTGGTGGTACAGCGGCTAAGGCGTTTGGGAGTAGTGCAAGCAGAGGTGCTTAAGAAGGAGGTAACTAATTTGCTTGAAGCTGGATTTATTTTTCCAGTAGAGAATTCAGAGTGGATTTCCCCAGTTGTAGTCACTCCCAAAAAGGGTGGAAAATGGCGTGTGTGTGTGGACTTTCGCCCTCTGAATGCATGCACAAAGAGAGATTATTATCCTCTACCCTTTCAGGATGAGATTTTGGATCAAGTTGCAGGTCATGAGTTGTATTCAGTGTGTGATGGATACTCTGGATACTTTCAAATCCGGATTTGTGAAGAAGATCAAAGGAAAACCTCATTTATCACCCCTTGGGGAGTGTATGCCTATAGGGTGATGCCATTTGGCTTGACCAATGCACCAGCAACTTTTCAACGCTTCATGAGTTAGGTATTTGCACCTTACTTGGGAAAGTTTATAAGGGTCTTTCTGGATGATTTTTGCATTTATTCAAGCCGCATGGATCACTTGGAAAAGTTGAGGTTGGCCTTGCAAAGTATTGATGATGCAAAAGGGTGTCTTAATCCTGGAAAATGCCGCTTGGCACGAAGGAAGGTGGTTCTCTTGGGACATGTTTTCTCTGAAGAAGGCATAGAGATGGATCCTGAGAAGGTGCAGGCAATTGTGGCCCTCCCACCACCTACCAATGTACAGGAGGTAAGGAGGATTTTGGATAAAACAAAGTATTACCAACGCTTTGTTGACATGTTCTCTGAGAAGATGTATCCTATAAATCTGTTAACAAAGAAGAATGTTTCTTTCCAATGGGGGCCCGATCAAATTCAATCTTTTTGTTTGCTCAAGGAATGCATGAGTCAAAGTCCAATTGTGCAGCCTCCTAGGTGGGGGGAGGACTTTTATGTGAACCCAAGTGTCTCATCACATTCAGTGGGTACTATACTCTTGCAAAAGGGAGAGCAAGGGCATATGCAACCAGTGTATTATGCAAGCCGACAACTCACTGATATGCCGAGGAGAGGTATGGTGAAATGGAGAAAGGTGGTTTGTCTCTTGTTTTTGCAGTAAAGAAGTTCAGGTCATACTTGTTACCTCGCCATTTTTTCTTCCTCACATCTCAACCTTCTTTACAATTCTTGGTCCGTAAACCCAATCCTGCACGAGGGAAGTTTGCAAAGTGGATTTGTGAGCTTCAAGAATTCTCTTTCACTTTTATTACAGAAAACACCATTAGGGCCTCTCTTGCAGATTTGCTTACCAGGAAGGAAGAGGAAGAAGAAACAGTAGCAAAGGAAGAAGTGTATGAAGATTTGGAGACACCACCAACTGCTTTCACTATGCATTTTGATGGAGCCTTTAGCCCTTCCAGGCAATGTGGGGCTGGGGGGATAGTTTTATTTGATCCAGAAGGAAAAGAGGTATGGGCCAAGGGTAGGGAATTTCCAAAGGCTATATCAAATAATGTGGCTGAGTACAATGCATTAATTTGGGGATTAAAAGATTGCATAAAAGATGGAATTGAAGACTCGGTAAAGGTTAAAGGGGATTCACAATTGGTCATCCGACAAATGAAAGGAGAATATAAGGCGAGGAGTCCTAATCTCCAAGAATTGTATAAAAGGGCAATGGAGTTGAAAGAAGCTTTTGAGTTTTGTAAATTTGTGCATGTTAACAGGATGGATAATCAAAAGGCTGATGAATTGGCTACTAAAACCTTGGCTTCTTTCAAAGTAGCTACTCTTGCATTAATGGATACAGGTTGGCCTGAGCTCCAAGATGTTCAACACTATTTAGATACAGGATACTTCCCTCCTGGATTGAATCCTCAACAGAAGCAAAGGCTTACCAAGAAAGCTCATCCTTACACAATTCTAGGGGATGTTCTTTACAAGCAAGGTAAGGATAAGATTCTTAGGAGGGTGGTGAGCCTAGAGGAGTCTAAAAGGATTATGGAATTATGTCATGAATGTTCAGGTCACTTTGCCTTAGCCAGCACAACTCAGAGGATCCTTAACACAGGGTATTATTAGCCTCGACTCAGCAAAGATGTCCATGAGTGGTGCAGAAGCTGTGAAGTATGCCAAGCATATGGGCATAAGCAATTGGTTCCCGGACCCTTAAACCCTATCCCAGCATATGGTCCATTTGAAAGGTGGGGATTAGATTTTGTGGGCCCACTTCCTCGTTCTTCACATGAAAAGTATTACATATTGGTGGCCACAGATTATGCAACAAGGTGGGTAGAAGCAAAGGCAATGGTCAATAATAAAGCAGTGGTTGTGGCGTCCTTTCTCAGGGAATACATATGTGCCCGATTTGGATGTCCATTAGAAATCCTTACGGATGGGGGGAGGTCTTTCAGGAATGACTTGATTGAAGCTTTGGTGCAGAAATTAAAAATAAAGCATGCTATATCAACTCCCTATTATCCCCAATGTAATGGTTTAGTAGAAAAAACTAATGGACTGCTTTGTGGATCTTTGTCTAAGCTGGTGATACTATGAAGAGAAAGTGGGATGTGCATTTGCCAGAGGTCCTAGGGGCCTATAGGACAACTCACAAACTCTCTCTTGGTTTCACACCTTTTCAGTTAGTTTGTGAGATCCCGATCTCCACCGCGCAACGGATTCGGGTTACTAGCAGGCGGAAGTAGCACATCATGCGTGGGTAGGGGTCTCACACTCGGGGCCTCGCCCACGGATATCCGGACAAGAGACTAATCCGTCGGTTTGTCCAAAACCGAAACCGGAAAAACTTCCTTTACCCGAAAAGCATGGGCGATTCCACCAAGATAACTTTTACTCTAACGTAGTCAAAATATCTATACATCCATATCTACATCCACATTCATATACATCCACATCCACATTTCCATTCACATCTATACATCCACATCTACATCCACATACATACATACATCCACATCCACATTCCCATTCACATCTATACATCCACATCTACATCCACATTCACATACATCCACATCCACATTCCCATTCACATCTATACATCCACATCTACATCCATATTCACATACATCCACATCCACATTCCCATTCACATCTATACATCCACATCTACATCCACATACATACATACATCTACATCCACATTCTCATTCACATCTATACATCCACATTCACATCCACATTCCCATTCACATCTATACATCCACATCTACATCCACTTTCACATCTATGCATATACATCTTCATGCATACATCCATTTTCACATTCATACATCCATATCCGTATCTATATCCATACATCCACATGTACCTCTTCATTCACATTCACATCCATACATCCACATCTACATACATACATCCATACATCCACATCTACATACATACATCCATTTTCACATCCTCATTCATACATACACATCCACATACATACATACACATCCGTATCTAAATCTATACATCCACATCCACACCAACATTCACATTCATACATATACATCTACATGTATACATCCACATCACATTCATACAACCATATTACATCCATTCTCGTCCTAACACATCCCATATACATCTTAACACATCCTAACTCATCTTAACACATTCTATCACATCTCATACACATCTTATCACATCTTTTTACATCTCATACACCTCTTATCACATCCTATCACTTTCCATACGCATCTTATCAAATCTTATCATATCTCATACACCTCTTATCACATCTTATCACATTTCATATCTTTTTTAAGAGAATTCTTATATTTGATATAAGATTTCTCTACACATTTATTTATGCATAAATTCCTTTTAAGGAGACTAACACTTTCGAAATTAAAATCAATCTTTTATACATCTTCTTATGCATAAATTCAAATTGGTAGGAATTACACTTTTAGAATAAAAGAATTTCTCTTATGCATCTAAGTTATGCATAAAATCCATTTATGAGAAAAATCACACTTTTAGTATAAAAAGAATATCTTTTATGCATACCTCTATGCATGAAATCCAATATGATAAAAGTAACACTCTTACAATAAAATAATCAACTTTTATGCATACCTCTATGCATGAAATTCAATTATGATAAAAGTCACACTTTTATAATAAAATAATCAACCTTTATGCATACCTCTATGCATGAAATTCAATATAATAAAAGACACACTTTTATAATAAGATAATCAACTTTTATGCATACCTTTATGTATGAAATTCAAATATGATAAAAGTAACACTTTTGATATAAAAATTTATCCATTATGTATACTTCTATGCATGAAATAAAAATGATAAAAGTAACACTTTTGATATAAAAATTTATCCTTTATGCCTACTTCTATGCATGAAAATAAAAAATGATAAAAATAACACTTTTGATATAAAAATTTATCCATTATACATACTTCTATGCATGAAAATAAAAATGGTAAAAATAACACTTTTGATATAAAAATTTATCCATTATGCATACTTCTATGCATGAAAATAAAAATGGTAAAAATAACACTTTTGATATAAAAATTTATCCATTATGCATACTTCTATGCATGAAATAAAAATGGTAAAACTAACACTTTTGATATAAAAATTTATCCATTATGCATACTTCTATGCATGAAATAAAAATGGTAAAAATAACACTTTTGATATAAAAACTTATCCTTTATGCATGATATTAAAATTCAATTTCTCCATGATTATAATGAAATTCTTTCAATTAATCTAGGATGATAACTCCTAGAATATGGTAGGAAGTCCTCTTTTTATGCTTTGAATGAAATTATTTTATGCATAATGTTTATAAAAATTTTGCCATAGCTCCGCTGCTATGACTGATAAATCTCAATTTTTCTAAGGGATAAAGCTTATCATTAAGGAATTAATTAAAATGATCTCTAATTGGATTATTAATCCATAATGGATTGAATCATCAATATACATAAACTAAAAGCATAGAAAAAAGCCATTTATTTGGCCTCAAGCATAGCTTAATCTTGGGTTAAGGAAAAGCTTTATGAAAAGCCTGATTTGGATTGAGAATGGGTCATGAGAATGACCATTTCTTGAGTGAGAGAGAGAAATTACATAAAAACCATTAAAATTTAAACATAAATGAAAATTAACTTCAATAGCATTTATTAAATTATGTAACTGTTCATTATTATTCACCAATTACCTTCAATAGCATTTAAAAAACCATACCAATTAAGCTTCTCAAGCTTGAGAGGGGTTGAGAAGAGAGAAACATTGAGAAATTATAGAAAAGATCAATATTCACTAATTACCTTACAAATTGCTTGATTCTTTGTTCACGGTAGAGGCCCCCAACCAATCAATTGGTTAAGTATGTTGATGGAGCCACTAATGGGGATTGAAGAAAGAGAGAAGCTCCAAAAACTAGTGAATTATTAAATGAATTCACAGTTCTTGGCTTAGGTGGAGTAGAGTAACGATGCATAAACACTAACTATTTTTCAACAAGGGGGAGGCTTCTATTTATAGGAAAAATTGAGCTCCTAACCAAACAAACTGATTCTAGAATTTTCTAAATCAGTTTGGTCAATATTTGACCATTTTTTAGGTCAGTTAAGCTAACTTTTTGGAACTAGACTTGAATGAGGAGAGAGGAGAGATGAAATATCTCAATTTTTATGAGTTTAAAACTCATTCAAGCATGTGAAATATGCACCTCCTTTTATTAAAGAACTCCCCTTCCTTACATATGTGTCATAATGGAATCATTTTAATATTGCTCATAGTTTTTTACTAATAAACCTTGTACATTTTCAACTCTTCATCTTATGTGAAATATGCACCTCCTTTAAAGAACTCCCCTTCCTTACATATGTGTCATAATGGAATCATTTTAATATTGCTCATAGTTTTTTTACTAATAAACCTTGTACATTTTCAACTCTTCATCTTATGTGAAATATGCACCTCCTTTAAAGAACTCCCCTTCCTTACATATGTGTCATAATGGAATCATTTTAATATTGCTCATAGTTTTTTTACTAATAAACCTTGTACATTTTCGACTCTTCATCTTATGTGAGCATTTACTCATTTTTGGATACCCAAAATATCTCATATTTTTAATATTGCTCATAGTTTTTTACTAATAAACCTTGTACATTTTCAACTCTTCATCTTATGTGAGCATTTACTCATTTTTGGGTATCTTCTTTTACAAATTGGATTTATCTCCTCCCTACACATGGATTGATGCTATTGGCCCATAGGAACCTTAATTGGACCATAATCTAAAAATTTCTGAAAATCTAGACCCTTAGGCTAAGGTCCTTTATACCCATTTTCAATTAATTCCAATTGCACATTGGAAAGTTCTTTTTGAATTTCTGTTTCAGGGGAACTTATTTTAATAAGATGAAATAATTTTCTATCCAAAAATATAAAAATTTGAATATTCTCTCTCTAGAATATTTTCTCTCTCTAGGTTAAAACAGTTAGAAACAAGTCTTTTATATTTTTGAAGAGGGATTGATTACAGGGGAAGATGATGGACATTTTGAGAGGCTGGGGAGGAATCTTACATTCTCTCCCACTTGAAAAACGCGAGATGCCCTCATCTCGCAAACTGGGGGTAATTTCGCAAGATGCACGAGTATGAGACTGAGAGAAATTTTTTAATTAAGATTAATCACCAATTAAAAAAGTCTCAAAGAGAGTAAGGGTCAAGACAAGAACAAGATTTAAACTTTATTCATTCTTGGAACATATACAGTAAAGATAGAAGAACTCTTTACACTTCCATAAGCCCGTCCATTATATGATCACAAAAGCAGCACTCACAAGCTGCGCACGTATAAGGTAACTCATCTATGGGAATGATTCTGTTGGTTATTGCCGCGCCTATCTCAGTGGTATGAGCTGTTCTAACAAAAGGACCTCTGAGAGACAAACCAAAAACGGGGTAAAGGCATATCTTCTGATGAGGAAGAAAACACGCCAGTAAGAAGACCCGCTCAGAAAACCCAAGATGTCTTGATCTCATGACGCAGTAGTATCGGGGACCCAAACCTAAGGCTTCAATAACCATGGCCAAGAGGACATTGTTACGAAAGTACTGCTGACCCCAGGGTGTTACCCTAGTTATGTCTTGATAGGTCCGCCATTTGGTCTGAGCTACAGAAGTTCCTAGGTGAGGAAAAAGTGAGCGTTCATACTGTTCTATAAAATCTTTCTTCACAGACTCACTTGCGTCTTGAAGGTGAGAAATCATCATGGATAAAACTAATTCCTGTTGTTGCCAAGCCATGAAGGAGATTAAGAAGAAGGGAGATCGATGGAAGTAAGATTACTGTGAGCAACAAGTAAAAGTTACGACTTATATAAAGGAAGGAGCTAGCGTAACTTAGAAGCCAACGGTATCTTGTCATGAAGTTTTACCGTCTTTCCATGATTTGGGTTTGGCACATATTTCTATGAAATACATTAAGAACTTTAAGATGAGGAGGTAAAAGAAGCTTGTAGGCTAAGTCACCTACTTTCATTGAATTCAGATATAAGGCTCACAATATCTGGGGGATAACTTCTTATACTCCCCAAGAGATAAAGAACTCCTTTTTGGGCCGTACTCGAATGAAAACCAAAACCGTGGTATCCAAAACACCGATTTTCACTTCTGAACTCATTGTTCTGAATCCTTAAAACAGGTGGGACTCCTGAGAAGTATTCTAGGGAAAGGATCTTCCTCTTTTCTTTTTTTTTAACAGAATCTTTCTTTTATTTTAGAGAGGGAATAATTATAAGATCAAAAGGGAGATTCTTACTCTTGTATACCTCAAAGGCTGGGGAGGAATCTTACATTCTACCCCACTTAAAAAGTGCGAGATGTCCTCATCTCGCAAGTAGAGGACAACTCTTTTTCTTAAGATCTAATTTTATTATGGGGTTCCTTACATTCTGGTCAACCCAACGGAATACTGGGATAAATATCCCTTAAATAGAACTCATAACAATTCATTCAGATCATATCATTCATATCTTTAACATGATAATGGTCCATTAAACCAAAAAAATTTCTTCTAAACATTCCTCCAAGGAAATTTCAGTCAAGCAAGTTCTCAATTTGTCATCCCTTAACTTAATCTACCGTCTCAAGTGTTAATAGTAGCAATTTGACAGCACAATCCACTAATCTCATAGTGATTTGCTGAAATCATTATCATCATTCCAGTTATGAATATCATGACAGGGACTCGTCCCATTCATCCTCATTGTGGTTTCGCTCAGCTTATTACATTTCAACTAAATTTTAGAATTCATCATTTTCCAATCAGAATCCAAATCAATTTCATCAGTTCTCAAACAGAATTAAAAATCATATCAACCATATTCGAATTCATCATCTGGATAGTATTAACGCTTATAATTTCAAGTCTTAGATTTACTCGTATATACTGTCAATAAAGAGCTGCAGTATACTCTCGGTATATACGGGTAGTCACGGCCCTTGGAATTATAAGGTAAATACCATCATGTCTAGGCCTCAAGCAAGTCAGGGATTCTATATAATTGCGGTACTTCCATCTGAAGACCCAATTACCAAATTACGAATTTTTGTTTGAATATCAAATTGTATGACTTATATCACACAATTACAACCTTTTTGTGTTTCTTGATAAATTTTTGACATATTTGTCTCCTCAGTTGATCTTTATTATCCAAGTGCTCTGATACCAACTGTGAGATCCCGATCTCCACCGCGCAACGGATTCGGGTTACTAGCAGGCGGAAGTAGCACATCATGCGTGGGTAGGGGTCTCACACTCGGGGCCTCGCCCACGGATATCCGGACAAGAGACTAATCCGTCGGTTTGTCCAAAACCGAAACCGGAAAAACTTCCTTTACCCGAAAAGCATGGGCGATTCCACCAAGATAACTTTTACTCTAACGTAGTCAAAACCATTAATAGTGATGATCAAACTGATCCGACTGCACCTATAACTTGATACTTGGTCAGATCAAGGAAGAAACTTGCACTTGGATCATTGGGATCAACGCTTTTTTCCCCATCAAGAGGCACAGCCGTTGATTCCTATCCATAGAATAATTACTATCCGGGACTTATTTCATCTATCGTAATAACGGAAATTGAGTCTCGATTTACGGATCCATCAGTCCAGCCTAACCCCATCCGATCCCATGGGTTAGCCAACCGCCCAACCACTGTAGTGATGGGATCCAATTTGGAATTTGGTTAGGTTTTGTCCCGGGTACCAAGGAAAAGAGTTCCAAGGCCCCCTAGCCGGAAGTTCATGCAACATAAAACTAGCCACACCACTTACACACCCAATATGAAATTGCCTTTTTCTTAGCATCAACTAACTTTAAAACAATCCTTTAATGAAACCATAGTACCACTGATCATAATCTTCCAATTTATCCGGTTGATTCATAATTTCCCATCATTCCTCATCAGAGTATCTATGGCATCATTGGCAACTAGAACGCTCACCACCTGTCCACACAGGGGCCTTTTCAATAGTTCCTAGCCCATAATACTCGGCAATATAATCACTTATAAAAATCAAGATGGACTCTCGTTGAAGATCAGCAAGATCAACCAACAGATCCATATAAAGAGCCATGGACTCATCCATTGAAGACCAGCAAGGTCAATCAACCAGATCCATGCCCGGTTTCACAAAACAACTCTTACTCCTTGTTCCAATATCTTCCATGACGCACGTGTGGGTATCTTCGGCGACCCAGAGCCCGAGCACCGTATGGTCAGCACCCTCTAGGATCCTTCGTAGGTGACCTAGCGCTTCACTCATAGGCCGCTTCCTTGGTCCCTCATCCACCATACCGGAAGCTCACCATTTAAATCGAACTGAGGCTGGTCAAGACCTCGGTCGACCTTGCTACGCGAGACGTCCTCCATTGACTCTCCGTCAGCAGTTGCAACTTTAACAGTTAGGTCTTCATGACCTTAATCCACAAGACCGTCAAAATGCTTCCCCAGCATTCTTGACATAAAACAGTCATTTACAAACAGTCACAAAATACAGTTTCTAAAATCGAACTCTCGTCTTTCCACATTATCTTTCCTTAGTCCACATTCCATTCAATGTGTACTCATTCTCATCCATTTCCTCATATCGATGACACATTAATTCACATACACATTCACATTCACATCCATACATCCACATTTACATGCATACATCCATTTTCACATCCTCATTTATACATCCACATCCCATATCCTCATTCATACATACACATCCATATCCACATCCATACATCCACATCCACATCCACATTCACATCCATACATCCACATCTACATGCATACCTCCATTTTCACATCCTCATTTATACATCCACATCCATACATACACATCCATATCCACATCCACATCCACATTTATATTCACATCCATATATCCACATCTACATGCATACATCCATTATCACGTCCTCATTCATACATCCACATCCACATACATACATACATCCACATCCACATTCCCATTCACATCTATACATCCACATACATACATACATCCACATCCACATTCCCATTCACATCTATACATCCATATCTACATCCACATTCATATACATCCACAACCACATTCCCATTCACATCTATACATCCACATCTACATCCACATACATACATACATCCACATCCACATTCCCATTCACATCTATACATCCACATCTACATCCACATTCACATACATCCACATCCACATTCCCATTCGCATCTATACATCCACATCTACATCCACATTCACATACATTCACATCCACATTCCCATTCACATCTATACATCCACATCTACATCCACATACATACATACATCCACATCCACATTCTCATTCACATCTATACATCCACATCTACATCCACATTCCCATTCACATCTATACATCCACATCTACATCCACATTCACATCTATGCATATACATCTTCATGCATACATCCATTTTCACATTCATACATCCATATCCGTATCTATATCCATACATCCACATCTACCTCTTCATTCACATTCACATCCATACATCCACATCTACATACATACATCCACATCTACATACATACATTCATTTTCACATCCTCATTCATACATACACATCCACGTACATACATACACATCCGTATCTAAATCTATACATCCACATCCACACCAACATTCACATTCATACATATACATCTACATGTATACATCCACATCACATTCATACAACCATATTACATCCATTCTTGTCCTAACACATCCCATATACATCTTAACACATTCTAACTCATCTTAACACATTCTATCACATCTCATACACATCTTATCACATCTTTTTACATCTCATACACCTCTTATCACATCCTATCACTTTCCATACGCATCTTATCAAATCTTATCACATCTCATACACCTCTTATCACACCTTATCACATTTCATATCTTTTTTAAGAGAATTCTTATATTTGATATAAGATTTCTCTACACATTTATTTATGCATAAATTCCATTTAAGGAGACTAACACTTTCGAAATTAAAATCAATCTTTTATACATCTTCTTATGCTTAAATTCAAATTGGTAGGAATTACACTTTTAGAATAAAAGAATTTCTCTTATGCATCTAAGTTTTGCATAAAATCCATTTATGAGAAAAATCACACTTTTAGTATAAAAAGAATATCTTTTATGCATACCTCTATGCATGAAATCCAATATGATAAAAGTAACACTCTTACAATAAAATAATCAACTTTTATGCATACCTCTATGCATGAAATTCAATTATGATAAATGTCACACTTTTATAATAAAATAATCAACCTTTATGCATACCTCTATGCATGAAATTCAATATAATAAAAGACACACTTTTATAATAAGATAATCAACTTTTATGCATACCTTTATGCATGAAATTCAAATATGATAAAAGTAACACTTTTGATATAAAAATTTATCCATTATGTATACTTCTATGCATGAAATAAAAATGATAAAAGTAACACTTTTGATATAATAATTTATCCTTTATGCCTACTTCTATGCATGAAAATAAAAATTGATAAAAATAACACTTTTGATATAAAAAATTATCCATTATGCATACTTCTATGCATGAAAATAAAAATGGTAAAAATAACACTTTTGATATAAAAATTTATCCATTATGCATACTTCTATGCATGAAAATAAAAATGGTAAAAATAACACTTTTGATATAAAAATTTATCCATTATGCATACTTCTATGCATGAAATAAAAATGGTAAAAATAACACTTTTGATATAAAAATTTATCCATTATGCATACTTCTATGCATGAAATAAAAATGGTAAAAATAACACTTTTGATATAAAAACTTATCCTTTATGCATGATATTAAAATTCAATTTCTCCATGATTATAATGAAATTCTTTCAATTAATCTAGGATGATAACTCCTAGAATATGGTAGGAAGTCCTCTTTTTATGCTTTGAATGAAATTATTTTATGCATAATTTTTATAAAAATTTTGCCATAGCTCCGCTGCTATGACTGATAAATCTCAATTTTTCTAAGGGATAAAGCTTATCATTAAGGAATTAATTAAAATGATCTCTAATTGGATTATTAATCCATAATGGATTGAATCATCAATATACATAAACTAAAAGCATAGAAAAAAGCCATTAATTTGGCCTCAAGCATAGTTTAATCTTGGGTTAAGGAAAAGCTTTATGAAAAGCCTGATTTGGATTGAGAATGGGTCATGAGAATGACCATTTCTTGAGTGAGAGAGAGAAATTACATAAAAACCATTAAAATTTAAACATAAATGAAAATTAACTTCAATAGCATTTATTAAATTATGTAACTCTTCATTACTATTCACCAATTAACTTCAATAGCATTTAAAAAACCATACCAATTAAGCTTCTCAAGCTTGAGAGGGGTTGAGAAGAGAGAAACATTGAGAAATTATAGAAAAGATCAATATTCACTAATTACCTTACAAATTGCTTGATTCTTTGTTCACGGTAGAGGCCCCCAACCAATCAATTGGCTAAGTATGTTGATGGAGCCACTAATGGGGATTGAAGAAAGAGAGAAGCTCCAAAAACTAGTGAATTATTAAATGAATTCACAGTTCTTGGCTTAGGTGGAGTAGAGTAACGATGCATAAACACTATATATTTTTCAACAAGGGGGAGGCTTCTATTTATAGGAAAAATTGAGCTCCTAACCAAACAAACTGATTCTAGAATTTTCTAAATCAGTTTGGTCAATATTTGATCATTTTTTAGGTCAGTTAAGCTAACTTTTTGGAACTAGACTTGAATGAGGAGAGAGGAGAGATGAAATATCTCAATTTTTATGAGTTTAAAACTCATTCAAGCATGTGAAATATGCACCTACTTTTATTAAAGAACTCGCCTTCCTTACATATGTGTCATAATGGAATCATTTTAATATTGCTCATAGTTTTTTACTAATAAACCTTGTACATTTTCAACTCTTCATCTTATGTGAAATATGCACCTCCTTTAAAGAACTCCCCTTCCTTACATATGTGTCATAATGGAATCATTTTAATATTGCTCATAGTTTTTTTACTAATAAACCTTGTACATTTTCAACTCTTCATCTTATGTGAAATATGCACCTCCTTTAAAGAACTCCCCTTCCTTACATATGTGTCATAATGGAATCATTACATAAACCTTGTACATTTTCAACTCTTCATCTTATGTGAGCATTTACTCATTTTTGGATACCCAAAATATCTCATATTTTTAATATTGCTCATAGTTTTTTACTAATAAACCTTGTACATTTTCAACTCTTCATCTTATGTGAGCATTTACTCATTTTTGGGTATCTTCTTTTACAAATTTGATTTATCTCCTCCCTACACATGGATTGATGCTATTGGCCCATAGGAACCTTAATTGGACCATAATCTAAAAATTTCTGAAAATCTAGACCCTTAGGCTAAGGTCCTTTATACCCATTTTCAATTAATTCCAATTGCACATTGGAAAGTTCTTTTTGAATTTCTGTTTCAAGAGAACTTATTTTAATAAGATGAGATAATTTTCTATCCAAAAATATTAAAAATTTGAATATTCTCTCTCTAGAATATTTTCTCTCTCTAGGTTAAAACAATTAGAAACAAGTCTTTTATATTTCTAAAGAGGGATTGATTACAATAAGATGTTGGACATTTTGAGAGGCTGGGGAGGAATCTTACATAGTTTATGGAATGGAGGCTATTTTGCCAATAGAATTGGAAATCACAAGCCTTCGCACATCTTTTGCACGCTTAAATAATGAAGAAGAAACACATGCCCAACGCTTAGCTGGAGGTCTTGGTGGATGAGAGGCGACTTCAGGCACTTCAAAATTTGGAGGTTGCACAACAACGGCGCAAGGCAAGGCATGACACTCTCACAAGTAAGAAGAAGAAGCCAGATTTCAAGCAAGGAAGCTTAGTCATGAGGTATGATGGCCGTGTGGAGAAACGGCTAGATAAGAAGCTTCTTCGACAATGGGAAGGCCCCTTCAGGATAAAGCAAAAGTTCAAAAATAACACCTATCTTCTAGAGGATGCAAGTGGCCACCAGGAGGTTCCCGGACGTGCCAATGAGTACCGGCTAAAGATATTCTACCCTCGAGCACCATGGCCAGTAGACCCCCCAGACAAGCATGGAGGATCTGCTGGGGAGAAAGATGTGACATGAAAAATTGATATCTTTCATTTTAAATTTTGTGCATATTTTGATGGTTTCTCAATGGTAATAAGGTGGAAGCTTGTCCAAGAAGATTGGAGCGCCCACAATGGAATAACGGCGTGGTGACGCGGCGGCTTGGCGACTACCCCGATAACAGCATTCTATCTTCAAATATAATGGTTTTACTTGATTTAGGGTGCACACATTGTAAATGCCACAAGTATGCTTGATAAATACTTTGGTATGGTAGATAGGCTAGTGATGTGGAAAATAAAAGTGGGCCTTCATGCTCACATGGATTTTAATTGTATTATTAATATGGTATTCACCATAAGGCTACAAGTTGGGGAGTGTGGAAGGCATGTGGAGGAGTGTGTGTAGGTGCATAATTGGGAAAGATTCTTTTAGAATGCCTACATGGAAGAGGAGAATTCCGCCATGTGTAAGTGGGATCTCCACCTACACGCCACTTAGGCTTGGCTATTATCTCATCACACTCTCAAAGTCAAAAAGTCTTCAATTTAATAATCAATAGAAGACTTAGCCTAAGAGGACAATTGATGGTGATATCTACCCTTATGTCACTGAAGGGTTGAAGATTTTTATGTTGTAATTTGTAACAATGGAAGAGAGGGTGATTCTCCACCTATAAAAGGAGCCCTCCTCTCCCTTTCAAATCAAGGAATGAGCCTCCTCAATTGAGCATTTTGTGTCATTGCCATTCTCTTATCTTTCAAACCCTTATTCAAACACTCTCTTTACATGTGAATGTCTCATTTAGCATTAGCTCCTCATGCTTAACCCAATTTTGGACCTCTTTGATGATTCATGATAAGTGGGATAAGGAGTTATTATCTTGGCGGGCCTGTGCCTTCTCAAGGTAGCCCTTGCCTTATTGCCGCCCTCCTTTGGAGGTACTAATGGTTTTAGTGGTAATGAGCATGTGGAAAGACTTTGGGGACCATAGGTAAATCTGTACGATTGTCTGCTGAGCAATGTTAACCCTTACCCTCTAGCTTGAATCATGAAGGAGATGAAAGGCAAGAGGCTATGTGAAAATTGAGGTTTCATGCAAAGAGAGAGAAGTGTAGTTTTTGTGGTCCAATACCCAAATTTCAACCGGTAATTACTCATCACTCGGGTATTGGTTTCTAAAATTGATCATACGGCTAGGAAGCTCTTTCTATGCTCTTTCCACTCATGTAACTAATTTCTTAATTTATTACTTCATTGATGATCAGAATTTCTTCCAAAGTTGCTAATTTTTAGTCGAATTTTGGCAGTTTTATAGTCTTGTAGTAAAATGATCATAACTTTTCGCTCGGTTGTCCGTTTTTGAAAGTTTTTATATGGGCGCAAAGCTCTCTTTAGGCTCTACGGATCTATTTAATCCTCTCTTGCACAACCTATATGGATTTAAAACTGCAATTCTATGTGTATCTCTATTTTTATAGAATTTTGGTAGTTTTATAGTCTTGTAGTAAAATGCTCATAACTTTTTGCTCGATTGCCCGTTTTTGAAAGTTTTTATATAGACGCAAAGCTCTCTTCAAGCTCTACGCATCTATATAATCCTCTCTTACAGAGCTTTTATGGATTTAAAACTGCAATTCTCTGAGTATCTCTATTTTTATAGACTTTTAGCCATTATTTCTTCTTAATCATGATTAATTCCTCCTAATCTCTTATCAAAAGGCAAACCCCATGTGTCTTATCCTCTTGTAAGTGATTGCTATATTTATTTTCTTTAATATGTTCCGCCCAAATCGTCTTTCAACAAAGAATCGCCCTCTTGTTTGGAGCTGCAAAACTGGCAGAAATTCTTACTTCTCCGGAGCCTTTCATCTTTCCTTCCATGAATTATGATCTCACCTTTGATGTGTATATCTTTATCTTAACCTAGGGAGAGAAAGGGAGGTGAGGAGGCTGTGAGGTTTCATTCAAATGTGTTTTTGATTCTAATAAGAAGTGACCGAAGTCCAAACCCCAACTTCGTGTCACAGTATGCATGTAGATATGAATGTATGCATATAGATGGATGTGAATGTGCATGTAGATGTGGATGTGAAAATGGATGCATGGATGTAGATGTGGATGCATGGATGTGAATGTGGATGTAGATGTGGATGTGAAAATGGATGCATGGATGATGTAGATGTGGATGTGAAAATGGATGCATGGATGTAGATGTGGATGTAGATGTGGATGTATGGATGTAGATGTGGATGTATGGATGTGAATGTGGATGTAGATGTGGATATATGTGATTGGATGAGTACACATATAAATGGAATGTGGAATAAGTAATGTGGGTTGATGAGGGATAATGTGAAAAAATGAGAGTTAATATAGAAACTGTATTTGTAAACTGTTTGTAAATGCTGTTTGTAAATGACTGTTTTATGTCAAGAATGCTGGGAAAGCATTTTGACCGTCTTGTGATTAAGGTCGTGGAGACCTAACTGATAAAGTTGCAACTGCTGATAGAGAGTCAATGGAGGACGTCTCGCGTAGCAAGGTCGACCGAGGTCTTGACCAGCCTCGGGTCGATTAAAATGGTGAGCTTCCGGTACGGTGGATGAGGGACCAAGGAAGCGGCCTATGAGTGAAGTGCTAGGTCACCTGCGAAGGATCCTCGAGGGTGCTAACCATACGGTGCTCGGCCTAGGATACCCACACGTGCGTCGAGGAAGATATTGGAACAAGGAATAAGAGTTGTTTTCTGAAACCGGGCATGGATCTGGTTGATTGACCTTGCCGGTCCTCAACGGATGAGTCCATGGCTCTTTTATATGGATCTGTGGGTTGATCTTGCTGATCTTCCACGGAGATTCCATTCCATTATATGAATATATTGCCGGTTACTATGAGCTAGGAACTATGGAAAAGGCCCCTGAGTGAACAGGTGGTGAGCGTTCTGGTTGCCAATGATGCCATAAGTATACCGATGAATGAATGACTGGAAATAAGGATTCAACCAGAGACTTTGAGGATTATCATCAGTGACATAATGGTTTCATTAAAGGATTGTTTTAAAGTTAGCTGATGCTAAGAAAAAGGCAATTTCATATTGGGTGTGTAAGTGGTGTGACTAGTTTTATGTTTGCATGAACTTCCGGCTAGGGGTCCTTGGAACTCTTTCCCTTGGTACCCGGGACAAAACCTAACCAAATTCTTAATTGGATCCCATCACTACAGTGGTTGGGCGGTTGGCTAACCCATGGGACTGGATGGGGTTAGGCTGGACTGATGGATCCGTAAATCGAGACTCAATTTCTGTTATTACGATAGAAAAAGTAAATCCCGGATAGTAATCGTTCTATGGATAGGAATCAACGGCTGTGCCTCTCTTGATGGAGAAAAAAGCGTCGATCCCAATGATCCAAGTGCAAGTTTCTTCCTTGATCCGACCGAGTATCTTTATAGGTGCAGTCGGATCAGCGTGATCAGTAATGATCCGACCGAGTATCTTTATAGGTGCAGTTGGATCAGCATGATCAGTAATGATCTTGACTACGTTAGAGTAAAACGTTATCCTGGTGGAATTGCCCGTGCTTTCTGGGTAAGGGAAGTTTTTCCGGGTTCGATTTTGGAAAAACCGACGGATTAGTCTCTTGTCCGGATATCCATGGACGAGGCCCCGAGTGTGGGACCCTGCCCCGCGCATGAAGTGCTACTTCCGCTGCTAGTACCCCAAATCCATTGTGCGGTGGGGACAGGGATCTCAACAGATCTTTACCCAAAGGGATCTCAACATGCGTCAAAGGAGATGGATATAGACCCTGTAGGAATTCAATATTGAAATCAAGTATCGGCTACTAGGGAAAGAAAATGTGGTGGCAGATACACTTAGCAGAAAAGCCTCCTTGCTTGTAATTATAGTGGTGTCAAATCCATTGATCAGTGAAGCAAGGGAGAGAATCATGCATGATAAATTCTTTGCTCCTATTGCTACCCTTCTGATGCAGGAAAGCAAGACTCCTCAGGAAATGAGTCGAGTTCTTAGGTATAAATTAGATAAAGGATGCATGTACTATAATAATCGGTTATGCATTCCCAATAATGTGGGAATAAAGGATAAGATTCTGAGAGAAGCCCATGATAGCCTGATAGTTGGACATACAGGGTTTATAAAAACCTATATGTCTTTGAAGAAAATCTTCTTCTGGCCAAAAGGGTGTACTGTGCAGAAATGCTTAATGTGTCAGAGAGTCAAGGCAGAGAGAGTCAAGATGCCTCGAAAACTGCAGCCCCTGGACATTTCACACAGATGAAGTGGAAATGTATCAGCATGGATTTTGTCACTAGACTACCTTAAGTGCAATCAGGTTACAACTCCATTTTTGTGGTAGTTGACAGACTAACCAAATTTGCCCATCTGATTCCAGTAAAAGAAACCTACACTGCAGTGGATGTTGCCAAAGTTTTCCTCAAAGAGATCTTCAGATTGCATGGCTTACCTAGGAGGATAGTAAATGATAGAGATCCCAAGTTTACATTGAAATTCTGGACTGCATTCTTTGTAGTAGGAACTTTCTTGGATCTCAATATAGCTTATCATCCCGAAACAGATGGCCAAACTGAAAGAGTGAATCCGGTAATAGAAGATATCCTTTGGTCATGCTGTGGTGGTAGGGAACCTAAGAAGTGGTTAATCCATTTGCACCTGGTTGAATTTGCTTACAATTGAATTTGCACCTGGTTGAATTTGCACCTGGTTGAATTTGCTTACAATTCTTCTTATCATCGAAGCATTGGGATGAGCCCTTTCAAAGCTCTGTATATGGACAAGATTGCCTTACACCATTGACTGGGTATGACCCATTGATCAAAGTAGAAATGTGCAAACAAATGCTTGATGACATGGACTAGCAAATGCAATAAATCCGTAAAGATATTAATGCAGCCCAATATAAGCAAAAGCAATATGCAAATAAAAAGAGGTCAGAGAGAGTGTTTGAAGAATCAAATATGGTCTTCATTCGAGTACGACCAAAAAGAAGTTCCTTATCTTTAGGGAAGTACAAGAACCTCTCTCCCAGATACTATGGATCTCATATGATATTATAAAGAAAGTAGGCGATCTAGCTTATAAACTACTTTTGCCTCCCCATCTCAAGGTACATGATGTATTCCATGTCAATTTGCTTAAGAAATTATGCCCAGCCCGAGTCACGTGCTTGACGAGATGAACAATTGATTTCTCTGACTCAAGGCCAGATGGTACTCTAACCTGAAGAAATCCTTGATGTTCGGGAGAAGGTTCTTAGGAGTAGAGTCCTCAGAGAGTATTTAGTCAAGTGGAAGTTCTTCCCTCTAGAAGACGCCACCTTGGAGAAAGAAGAAGAAATGGTCAAAGATTACCCCCACTTTGCGAGATGAGGACATCTCCCGTTTTTCAAGTGGGAGACGATGTAAGATTCCTCCTCAGCCTAAATAATGAATAAGCTTTTACCTCAATCCCCTATAATCATTCCCTATTTCACAATGCAAGAAAATATTGTTTTTCCTTGTTTTTGCCTAGAGAGAAGAAAAATTCTAGAGAGAGGTAATTCAATATTGAGATATTTTTGGATATAAAAATTTTCCTAATGTCTAAAATATAATTCCCTGAAACAGAAATTCAAAATAAATTCTCTAATGTGCATTAGGAATCAATTAAAAATGTGTATTAAAGACCTTAGCCTAAGGGTCCAAATTTTCAAAACAATTTGGATTATGGTCCAATTAAGGTTCCTATGGACCAATAGGATTAATCCAAGTGTTGGGATGAGATAAATCCAAAGAATAAAAGAAAATACCCAAAAATGAGTAAATGCTCACATAAGATGAAGAGTTGACTGAGTACAAGGTTTATTAGTTAAAAATTAAGAGATATTAGTTAAAAAAAGAGATATTAAGATGAAGAGTTGACTGAGTACAAGGTTTATTAGTTAAAAATTAAGAGATATTAGTTAAAAAATGAGATATTTAGAGGAAATGATGCATTTTTGACACCTCAGTATGGAAAGAATGTTACATCGAGGAGGAACCTTTTTCTTCATGATAACTTGAGTTTTTTAATCTAAAAAATAGGATATTTTTCTCTCTCCTCTCTCTTGGATCAAACAGGATCAAAAAGGGAGCCAAACTAGTCCAAATCTTATCCAAATTGAGTCAAACTAAAGCTAGAAAATTCCAGAATCCAATTGGCCTTAGGCCTCCCTCATCTTTAAATAGACCCTCATTCCTTTGTATTCTCATCTTGGAGCTATACCATGCCAGTATTACATTAAAATAATCATATTTTTTATTATCCCTTAATTTTCCTCTACTTTTGGGGAGCTTGGAGCTTCTCTTTCTCTTCAACAACTCTTGGAGTTCTCTTCTCCTCTTGCTAACCAATTGATTGGTTGGGGGCTTCACTACTAGAGAAAGAATCAAGCTAATCCTTGAGGTAAGAATGGATTTTTATGGTTTTTTGTTAATTTCCTCAAATGACTTCTCTTCTCAACCCCTCTCAAGCTTGAGAAGTTTTCTAAATGATTGTTTTAATTCAAATCAAGCTTTCCCTAAGAATCTTAATGTTTAATTAAGAGAACATTAATCATTATACTTATTTAGAATGCTTTCTTATGTATATCTCTCTTTCTCAAAAAGAATAGTCATCTCTATGGCTAATTCTTTAGCAAAAGAATGCTTCTCATTGATAATTTTTTATTTCAAAACCAAAATCTAGGCCTGATAAGCTAGAGATTAAGAAAATGGTATTTTCATGATTTTGTGTTAACAAAATAATGGTTAATTCTTTTAGATTATTTATAAGTAGTTAAAAACTACTTCAATTGATTCTAAATGAGAAATAGATTATCCTATCAAATTGGAAAAAGAGAAATAATGAAATTAGCTTAATCTAGTGAGATAATCATAATTAAGTTTATGATTATGGTTAAAATTATGATTTAAATTCATAGTTTACATTTAAGCTTAAAAGTAGATTTTCTATCATATTTTCATTGCAAGGTTTTATTATTTTAAGAAAATTAAAAATTATCAGTAATAGCGAAGCTATGGTGAATTTTTCTGGAAAAAAATACATCTCTTATTTTTATGCAGCATTATACTAAAAGAGGAACTCCTACCATGTTGTAGGTTTAGAAATGTAAAGCAAAAAGAATCATTTTGACCATATTTAGGAAAGAATACTTTTTTTGTATTTATGCATAATTATTTAATCAAGAAAAAGAGAAATTGGTGATAAATTTATGCATAAGAATTTTTAAATGATAAAAGAGGAATTCCCATGACATTTGGAATTCAATCATTTAAATGCAAAAAGAGGAATTTTTGACATATTTAAAATACCCAAAACTGGATTAATGGAAGAAAAGTATTTTTATAAAATACTGATATTCTCGTATAGAACTATTTCTTAATCTATTGTGGTTAGGAAGGAATGAAATTCATAAAGTTGGAATTCTCCTTACGGTTAGAAGTTCAGTAGATTTTTATCTGAAGAAAATTCTTAGGAATCAAAGTTAGAAGTAAACCGAATAATTTTGGTTAGACCACGCCTGTGAGAAGGGCGGCCAGTAAACTACTTGCCCATCTCTTGAATCTGAATCAAGCAAAAACCTCGAGACCAATTCCAATTCTTGACACAAAGAATAGACTACCGTTGAATTATTATAGTTTTCCCTTAACCGAAATCACCAAGAATCTAGTTGGAAATCCAGTCAAATAATGGGTAGATTACCCTGATGAGAGATCAATAATTCTCATTAAGAAAATTTGGATTACAGGAAAAGGGTTTTGTGGAACCAATCTCAAACTGGGATTCTACTTTCATAGAAACTCTATTTTCTTTTAAAGGATTGTTTTATGCCAAAATGCTAGAGGAAGCATTTGGTATGTGATTAACTAATAAAAGGAGAGACTTGTTGAAACAGCTGGCGGGGGAGTCGCGAGGGACGTCGCTCCACGGAAAAGCCTGCCGAGGTCTCACTAGCCTCGATATGGTTAAAATGGTGCGCTTCTGGTACGATGGGAAAGGACCGACAAAGTGGTCCCTGTGAGTGAAGTGCTAGGACACCTAAGTAGGATCCTAGAGGGTTCTGACCAGGTGATGCACGGGCTCGCGGTTGCTAGGACACCCATGCGTATGTCGAGGAAGATACGGATGAACTAAAAAGAATTACTTTTGTGAATTGAATTTTGATATTGGATCTCGTTGGTTGACCAGCTGGTCTTCAACGCGGAGAGTCCGGATGATCTATAAATCCATGGACTCAATATTTTGGAGGATTATGATCAGTAATACTATGATTTCATTGAAAGATTGTTTTAAAGACAACCAAATGTGTTAAAATGGCAATTTCATATTGGGTGTGTAAGTGGTATGACTATCTTGAATTTTTCTTGAAGCGCTGACTAGGGGGCCTCGGAACTCTTTTCCTCGATACCCAGGGAAAAAATAACCAAATTTTTATAAAGGAATCCCACTAATATAGTGGTTGGGCGGTTGGCTAACCCATGGGCCGATTGGGGTTAAGCTAGATCGGGGGATTTCTGCGATACAAATAGTTACAATTAAGTTATGTTAGTTAGATTAAGTCCTAGGAATACCCTTGTTCTGTGTGGGAGGGAATCAGTGGTTGTGCCTCGCTAAAGGGGGGGAAAAGCAGTGATTCTATGGGGACCAAGCGCAAGTCTCTTCCTTGATCTGACCATGTTACTTTCGGGTTTGATTGGATCAGTTTGTATAGTTAATACTTTGATTCGTTCGATCAATTCTTCTGTTAGATTATTTTCCTGGTGGAATCGCCCGTGCCTTCCAGGCGAGGGAAGTTTTTCCGAGTTCGGTTTTAGAGGAACCGCCGGGCTAGTATCTTGTCCAGATATCCGTGGGCAAGGCCTCGGTGAGTGTGGATCCCTACCCCCCATGCGAGAGACTGACGCCCCTAGTGCCCTCAGAGGGGGCATCGCGAAGGGGGTAGGGATCTGATTGGTCATTGTTAAGGATAGTCATGTAAGACTAGTTCATACTATGGCTTGTATGCTCCTACCAAAGTTGGATCTATCCTAGAGCTCCATGCTTTGTGCCACAAGGCTACCATGGTTACTTATTCAGTGGTCTTATAATGACTCCTCAACCCTAGTGACCTTAGTGGTTAATGTGGCTTGTATGTTCATGTTGAACCTAAATCCCCCACAACACTACTCATATTGGGGTTTGATACAATGAAGCCAAAAGGAAAAGTGGGTCTCCAAGCTATTCGGAACACTCGAAGGTTTGTATTCTATGAGCTAGCCAAGCCAAAAGCTACAGATGTAACCATTGTATTCTAGTTGTGGCTGTAGGAAGGATTACTCCTTTATCTATAAGGTAGATTCTTCTTGTTCCCAAGCCAAACTAGTTAGGATCCATATCCGGAGCAGATGCCTGTGCTTAGTCTTTCTAGCAAATGGTCTCTCCCTTGCTAAACAATTTGATGTCGACGGTTTGATGTGTCTTTGACTCCCTTTTGTCAATTGGACTAGCTATGATGATACTCATAATGATGTCTACAAATCTCTTTTCAGTAGTTGTGGGGTAGTTAGGCACTGGGTGGGGAGCAACAAAATCAAAGTTGTTTTCGGATTTCCTATCTACTATTTTCTTGCAAAAAAACAAAAAATTTGATCAATTTAACCATTCATTAGCTCTCAAAATGTATTTTTACATTAGGAACTCAATCGAGTCTTTTTGGGCCCTTTAATTTGCCATGAGATTATGGAAACGTTTAACTTTTTGACAAATAGGAGCCCGCCATGTAAGCAAAAACCAATGGTTTGTAAGAGAGGTGTAAGAGTGGTCAAAGGGTGCACTTTTTCCCCCAAAAAGGGGAGGGGGCAATTTTACAATTTTTCGGACCTCCATAACTTCTACATACAAGCTCCGATTTGAGCGGAGATTACAGATCCGTGATCTATGCATCAAGAGCTTTCCATAGATATGTTACATGATATGGTTTTATCCGCTAGATTTTAAATTCCATTTTCCCCCCAAAATTCAAATTCGAATAAAGTAGCCGTTTTGAAGCTTCAAATTAGAATACGTTTCTTCTTAAGAGAAAAGGTTTGACTCCCTTAAACTGCCAAATAAAAGGGCCCAAGAAGACTCCATTGAGTTCCTAATGCTATGCACTGGGGCTATTCCCTAGCAGAGGTGCCACTTGAGAAAGACCTAGTGCAATAGAAAGAATACAGGGAACAACATAATGTCATGGGGCTTTGCGTGGGAGCATAAACAAATCAACCGAGAAACCAGTTTATCGTGGCCTAGCTTACAAATGAAAAGTCAAGGTATATTTGTTAATCCAGTTCTAGGATTAACAAGAGCTACCACCATTATCTTACATAAAAGAGTCATGGTAGATACACCAAAGGGTCATACATTCAAGATATACAAAGCTACAACTTGGATGGGCACCCGTAATGGTGTGACAAAGTATTTATGGCGATTCTCGCTTCAAGAGCATATGGTAGCAAGTTAGGATGAAGTCCTAAGTGATGTACTTCATGGATATATTATGAGAGTAGTCATTGTAATAGCATTAGGCCTCTTATGAGCCTAAAGTGCCCGGCTAGCCATAGTTTAAGTGAGTGTGAACACTTATGGCCATGTATATAAGTGAATTTCTCTCATAATACAACATACTCTCCCATTGTGCAATTGAGTCTTGCTCTTGCCAATCCTCTTGCTAATCTCTCTCTCTAATGCATGCTAGTGAGTGTGTGTGAGTGAAGTGAGGTGAGAGGAGGGACGAGGACCCGTAGTGCAATGCAGCGGTGTGACAATGCTCGCGCCCGGAGACGCGGTGGAATTGCTTCTCAATGAGTTGTAGAGCTTAGAGACCTCAAGGGTTATGAGCTCGGCCATTGGAAAGATCCTCATGACAGTTGCGGTTCACCAGGTTATCTCTTTTTGGATGTGTTTCAAGGAGGGTTAGGGTGAGCCATAACAGTATTACTCACTTCGTGAGAAAGATGGTTACGTAGGAATCTCATAGGAGATGATGTTGCCATGTAGCCACACCCGAAAGCTCCACTCTGCCTGCCACCACCACATCACTCCAATGGAAGCTCGATCCTCCTCACCACTCTATCTTATGCCTTCACTCTCTCACACACATGCAATCAAGCACACATAAGAGCTAAAACAAGCACAAGGCAAGCAAGTAATAGTATACGAGAGTAGAGAAAATGAGCACTCTAGTGGCTTATGCGCATAATGAATGAGTGGCGAGAGTTACATTTTAAGTTTTGTACATGATCTCTAGGGTTCACAATCTTGGGCAATCAAAGTTAAATGTTTGGTCCTTGGGATCATTTAGCCACTATAACTAGTGTAAACACCTATTCTAAAGCTAGCACTCTCAACCTCAGAAGGTGAGCCTTTAATAGAAAAGCGATGAGAACACACATAAAATATACAATACATGGCTTTCAAGTGAATGGCCATTCTGGCGCATGTGAAAATGATACGGTGGGTAGCATCGACACCATAGAGGTATCTAGCAAGGATTAACACATAGATGGTGAAAATGATACGGTGGCTAGCATCGACACCATAGAGGTATCTAGCAAGGATTAACACATAGCTCTCTCTCTCTCTCTCTCTCTCTCTCTCTCTCTCTCTCTCTCTCTCTCTCTCTCTCTCTTTGCATATTCTTATTTTCGTTGCATTCTTTTGTTATATTAGGAATTTTGTGTTCAATTTTGTTATATTAGTAATTTTGTGTTCAATTTTTCATGTTGTCCTGAAACTATGTGTTCTTTGATTCCTATAATTGAAACACGTTTGTAAGTTAAGTAGGTAGTTGACGTGGATTACCTAGAAAGATTCCCTTCCCAAATATTAAAAAATATATCTTTTTGAGTATTGGATATAAATTTACAAATTGATTCTCCCATAAGACTAAAATTTTCTTACATTTTAAATAACTTAAAGTAAATCAAAGCACTACCTTCTAAATATATCAATTTGTTTGTACTTGAATCATCTTTTAAAAAAACCATGTTTATACAATGATTTATTTTTTAATTATTACACAAATAGCAGCTCCTAAAGAGACAAAAGTTTGTAAGATTTAAAAGACTTGAACATAAACATACAAGGAAAGCTAGAAAACATAGATGTTAGGCATACAAATATAGAAAAAAACTTAAAGAAAAACATACATATTTGCTGTGTCTGTGTGGAATTCAGACATGTAAGGGTCTTTAGAGTTACAAGGGCCTCAGTAGAGGTAGATTGTTTAGTTTTAGAAGCAAGGTCATACTCGATAGTCGGGAATTCTTCTAAGATGCTAATAGTAGAAGCATGTGCTAGCATAAGTTCTAGGGGATGGGGTGGTGGGTGGTGAAGGTAGCAAGCTGGCAGCAATAGAGAGAAAAGTGGATTAGCACACCAAACTGTGGAAGGAAAGAGGTGGTGTTGGCAGAAGGGGAGGTGGTGTAGTGTAAGTAGAGAGGTGAGTGGAAAGAGACAAGTGCGTGGAAGAAGGGAACACAACTTTGGTAGGAGGGGAGGCAGTGTAGAAGAAGGATACGCACCAGTGTAGGAGACCCCTTGTAGGGCCTTGTAAGAAATTCACAAACACTTTTTTTCTCTCTCTAGAAAAAATGTTCAAACGATACCTCCATTAAATTTGTACTTGACAAGAAACTATCACAAGTTACAAAAAAGTGGATTTGACAAGGTATTGAAATATGTGCACTAGCTACACATCGCTCTCACCTTTTTCGATTCGCAAAAGGCACTCACGTCATCATAAGGCACCTTTTTCAAAAATTCCATGCTACTCTTCTAACAATCTACACTTATTGGTAGTTTGGTGTAGAGCTTTGTGCTTTTGACATCACCATTGCTGCGTCCGGAGCGGCCAAAAACTCCCTAAATAATTTTTGGTGGATCACTTAAACCAGGAGAGGTAGAAACGACCAAAACAAGGGGAGAATTGACTCATTAGCCAATTGACGCGCATAGAGGCCTTGGCTATGAGTCAATTCTCCCCTTGTTTTGGTCGTTTCTACCTCTTTAGGTGTCCCATTTAAGTGATTCAAAACTCGCTTTGAGGGTTTTGGGCCACTTCGGATGCATTGGTGATGTCAAAAGCACCAAATTCTACACCAAAATACCATTAGAAGAAATGTATAGATTCAGGTGTCTACAAAGTTTAGCTTCAAAGTGCTTTTTCTTATCTAATGATGACCTAAGCCATATTTAATAAAGTAACTCTATGTCATTTGAAATCGATACCCGCATTGAATGTGTACTCAACCATTTCTAAAAAAGATACCATCATTGAATGTGAACGTGACAATTTTTTGAAATTTTTCAATGAATTGAGCTATTTTTCAATGTTATGTTGGCTTCTTCCTCATTGGTTGCGCTCTATTTTTTTCCTCCTCTAAAAGGCCCTCCAAATGATCTCTGAAATGTCCTAATGCCCCATGAGAATACAACAAAGGAGGCGCAGCACAAAGGAGACAATGATGAAGGGAAACAAAAGAAAGCACATGTTTTTTTGGGAAAGAATATATTTAAAAATGGAGGATGACACCATCCTAGAGTGAGATACAAAGGAAAAAGTGGAGGAAAGCAAGAGAGAGATAGACTTATGCTCACATTTTGTAGCAATTTAGATGTTCAACATCTAAATCGCCAGAATTTGGATGTCGAGTATAAAATTGCCTCAAATTTAGATGCAAAAATCTATATGCATGTTTGAAGTGCTGATCTAGGCCAAAATTGTACCCGATTGATATAGCCTCTAAAGGTATGCATTTTTTAGGAAAGCAGCCTACAAATTACTACCATCCACACTAACGGTTGCATGTCAAAAACTATATAGGCCATACCGTAAACGGTTGGGGGTATGTGTAGAAGTGTGCCCGTGGAAAAGGATAAGAGTGCCTTTCGGTTGTTAGGCCATTCCCCATTACCTAACGAAGGGTGCCCGTGGGTAATAAATACACACAATTCAGTGAAAAATAGACTCCCGGGCATTTGAGAGAGGTGTGTGCACGGGTCGGGCATTTCATGGGCAAGGGCCATGGCGAGGCCCACTACACATGCCTAGGGTCGTCAGATGGGGTGACATAATTTTTTTTGGTGAAAATGTCCGAAGTTATCATGGGACCCCAAGGACGTGCTCCGTGTGCTAGAATAGCTGCTAAATTTGGTTGGAAGTTGCAGATTTTAAAACTTTGGAGCCTAACTAAAGCTTTTCCAGTCACCTTTTGACCCTGAAAAAATCCCTACCCAGGGTAAAGCCATGCTCAAGATTCCATATTTGAATTCAGAATTAATAGAGCTAGATCATTTAAAAACACCCCAAAAATATTAACTTTTGGTGAGGAAAGCAAGAGAGAGGTAAACTTATGCTGACGTTTTGTAGCAACTTGGATGTCAACATCCAAATTGCCTCAATTTTGATGCAAAACATCCATATGCATGTTTGAAGTGCTAATGTAGGCCAAAAGTGTACCCACTTGATATAGCCTCTGAAGGCATGTGGTTTTAGGAAAGCGGCATGTAAATGACTACCAACCACACTAACAGCTTCATATCAAAAACCATATAAGCCATACCGTAAACGGCCCTTCAGGCCAGGGTGTACGTGTAGGGGTGTGCTCATTCGAAAAGGATAAGCGTGCCTTTCGGGCATTGGGATGCCACTCGTTACCTACGAAGGGCGCTCGTGGGTATTAAACACGTGAAATTTAGTGAAAAATAAACTCTTGCAATATGTGGGGAATCCCTAGCCCCTCTCAAACATGTTGTGTAAAGGGATGATGTCTACATATGATGATGTGTAATGAATCCCATGTGGGAAAAGATGGCACATGGCCAGGAGTGGATAAACACAAATGCACTAAATCAAAATAGCAAGAGCATGGAAGATCGTGGAAAGCAGGTGGCGTAGTTGTTCTATAAAAATGAAGGCAAAAATGGCTCTATGAAGGCCACCCAGGGGAGATGATTTTCAAGGATATAGTGGCAATGGAGTGGGCTTGAGAGACCACCAGTAGAGCTAATGGGCAAGAAAGTGCATCTTCTGCAGTTTCTTTTATCTTTGTGAGGGTTGCAGCTAGAATACATGCATGTTTTTTCCAAGTTTATAGAGGGAAAGAAGACAGTGTGGTGAGAAGGGAGCTATTTGGATCGTAGCAAAGGAAGAGATAGAGAACAGAGTCAGCCAAGGTGGTGTGTTCCCTGCGACTTTTGAACCGCACCTTCTGCAGTTTCTTTTATCTTTGTGAGGGTTGCAGGCTAGAATACATGCATGTTTTTTCCAAGTTTATAGAGGGAAAGAAGACAGTGTGGTGAGAAGGGAGCTATTTGGATCGTAGCAAAGGAAGAGATAGAGAACAGAGTCAGCCAAGGTGGTGTGTTCCCTGCGACTTCTGAACCGCACCTTTGTTAGAGGCTTGGTGACTATAGCTATTAAAGCCAATGTCTTGAAGCTATTATTGCTAGGATCTACCTAAGGGGGATCCCTGTGTTTCTTTTGTGTTTTCTTCCCATGTTGATGCCCAGGTCTCAAGACTATTGAGATAGTGAAGAGTTTTCTTGTATATCTAAAGAACATAGAGAGATTGGGTCTTGTTTGTTGTCTTGATGTTTTGTTATGGTGAAAGTGTGGTTTTGTTTGAGCTTATGGAGTTGGCCTCCAGTGGATGAGTGTCTTAGGGATGGAAAATTGTTTCTGAGTCATTTTTGACTATTTGAATTTGATGTGTAAGTACAGAGTTGTTTGTGACTCAGCTGGACATGAAAACTATCAGTTGTGGTGGGTATTAAGGGCTTTTTCTAATTGGTTTGAGTTGGTGCGCAGTGCTTGTGAGCCTGGTCTGACAGTTTGGGGATTTCACAGTAGAGTCAGAAGTCAGAAGGGCTAGTGGATAGGTGTTTCTGAGGCAGCTATGAGTTAGCTGTTGATGTGAGCTCAGTGTCCATTGTGATGGATATGTGTGTGGTTTAAATTTTTTGAGGGTATAGAAGCACAAGATGACATGCAGAGGAGAGGATACCTACATCAATAAAGTCAGTTGTGCATGTCTTGAGAAGACAATCGGTTTTGGAGGAAACTGTGGATTAGTTGTCATCTCAGCAGAGGGCCTGTAGTGTGATATCCTTGCAAGTTTAGAGGAGTCTAAGGGCCTATGGAAGTCTGAGGACATTTGGAGAAGATTTTTTTATCAAACAAGGCTTCTGAGTCAGCCAGCTTTACATCAAAATTCGGAGAGGTTCAGTCAGAGGGGTGAGAAGAGGGTCGACAGAATGTCTTGGAAGATTATTGGGATTGCGATATAAGGTTAGCTGAAACTCGAGGACACTCTGGAGGATAGGTTTTTGACTAGGGACAAGAGGAAAGATCTCAGAGGTAGAATCAGATAGTTCTACATCAGCTAGGGGTGATTTTGGTCTCAGCGGGATGTCAGCTGTGGTTAGGAGAGGCTCATGCTTGGTAGATCAAAGCTTCTAGAGGTGAGAGCTGATTGAAGAGGACAAATGGAGGAGGCATTTGGACTCGGGGGGTCACTATGTATATACCCTCTATATCACGTGCGTTCAAGGCCTATTTATAAAACCCCTTATCTATGAATTTCTCATGAAAAAAACACACCCTTTTTTTATTCAGCTTGTGAATTCCCCCTTTAAATGGTACCCTTCTGTATGTGAAAAGGGGATTTTAAAAATACCTTCTGTTGAACCCGCGTGACACGTTTACATATTTATGAGTGACCCCCCAAAGCATCTAGATCAGATAGGGAGGTTGGGAATGTGTAGAGGTGTTCAATTGAGTCAGTTGGAGGGCTGTGCACAGGTCCAGGACTAGTTGGTACCCTTGGGACTGGGATTCTAGTGTCCCCTAGTTCTGATCCCATAGTGTTCTCTTCTTATGTGCCTGCTAGAGGCCATCACCCAGCCACCACCACACATTGTTTTAGTGCCCCCAATGAGGATTAGAAGGCTTTTGGTAAAGGTTTTGGTCATCAATAGTTTGGAGTCCATTTGTTGATCATCTAATGATCAACTCTGGACTAATGGTAAAGGTTTTGGTCAATAATTTGGATTCCATCTATTGATCGACTCAGGAACCAATGGGTGAAGGGAGAGGATGTTTCAATGTTCTTGAGGGGAGTTGAATTGGCAGCTTTGAAAAGCAACAAGGATGATGATGCTTTCAAGTTGAAAATGGTCAGTTTGTTGTTCGCATGCGCCTTGGAGTGGTTTGAGTACATGAGGGAACTTGTGTTCACCGAGGAAGATGGGATGGGTTGAGAGAATACCTAAGGAAGAAATATGGAAGGGTGGAAGATCCAGAAGACTTGTGGAGAGAGCTAACCAGGTGGAGTCAAGGAGAGGAAGAGGAAGTCTCAGAATTTGTTGACAGGTTTGAAGCTGGATGAAGGAGAATGCTGAAGACTTTGGGAGGGAATTAGGTTCCTCCAATTTTTTGAAGAAAGGTTTGTTGAAGGGCTGACTAAGAGGATCAAATAGAAAGTAAAGCTAAAGGATCCATTTACCTTTGCCGAAGCTGTGAAGATTGTTCTATACTAAGAGAGGAAGATCAAACGAAGGGATGGTTTGAGTGTGCCACACACTAGGCCACATAGAGTGGCCATGTTTGATCTACTTGATGTGTGTCCTATTAGGGGCAGTGTGCGAATAATGTGAAAGATGTAAAGGCAATAGATTAGTGTTGTGAAGTTGTAAAAAGTGTAGATTACGTAGTCGTGGACCCTGAAATAGAGATAGTGGATGCTAACATGGTGATTGAAGGATGCCTAGATGATGCTGAGACTATTGTGGAGGGGCAAGTGACCTCTACAGTGGGCTAAATGTGTGGGGAATCCCTAGACCCTCCTAAACCTAATTTTGTAGAGGGATGATGTGTACATATGATGATGTGTAATGAATCCCAGGTGCAAAAGACGGCATGTGGCTACTAGGAGTGGATAAACGCAGATGCGCTAAATAAAAATAGAAAGAGCATGGAAGATTGTGGAAAGCAGGCCATGCAATTGTTCCAGAATAATCAAGACAAAGACAGCTCTATGAAGGCTAGGGGAGACGATTTTCAAGGATACAGTGGGGTTGGTTTTCTAGTCTCCCCCAGTTCTGATCCCACAGTGTTCTCTTCTTGTGTGCCTTCTGGTGGTGTATAAAGGCCATCACCTGGGCACACCACACAGTACCTTCAAGAGAGGTGTGCACATAGGTCAGGAACTTAATTGGTGGGAACCATGGCAGGGCACACAACACATTATGAGAGGTGGCCAAAGCTCAAAAGAAAAAAGGAATATGGAAATATATAATAAACAAAAAAGGAATATGGATCCAAGGTGGCAAGGACATCATGGCAGCAAGGAGGATAAGAGAAGATGCTAAAAAACCAAAATAGAAAGTGCATGGAAGACACAAGGGATCTGGCGCATTTGTTCCAGAAAAGGCAACGAGGTGGCGACGAGAAAAAATGGGAAAAGGGAGACAATTTACGAGATAGACGCTTAGATGAAGGGAAGCGAAAAAATGCAAGTGTTAGTGAAGTGAGAAAAGAACCTTCAGTGGTGAAAGCTGTTGTTTGCAGACGAGGCTTAATACAATTTTCGAAGGTCAGAGAATGATGTGCAGTAGTGTAGTTGGGATGGAATTTGGGAAATCACGAGTAAAGAAGGCATCTAGGTTCAGAGAATCCAACAATAGATTTGTCCCTCATTATCTCTGAAAGGTGACTCTATTAGAGACGTGGTTTAGCCCAATTCATGTTCCGAATTGTGGCGGGAAAGGATAATGTGGTGGCAGATGCACTTTCTAGGATGTGGGCTTGCACTATATACATGCCATTTTGGAGGAGCATCATGATTGGATTCATGAGATAAAAGAGGAGTATTTGGTGGATGACATGGTTGGTCCAATGTTTCAGAAATTACAACAAGGGTTATGTGATGAATATCCACATTTTTTAGTGCACAGTGGGTTGCTTTGGTACAAGGGAAAGGTCTATTTGGTCCCTCACTCATCCTTCAAGCTGAAAATCCTACAAGAGATGCACTCTTCACCCATGGTGGGTCATTTGGGAGTGTTCAAGACCTATGATAAGATACGGAAGAGTTTCTTTTTGGAAAGGGCTTTAGAAGGATGTGCATAACTATGTGCAAAAGTGTTTGCCTTGCCAACAAAACAAGGATCCCAACAACAACCAATTTCTAGGAGGATTGTTGCAACCATTGCCTATTCCAGAAGGGAAGTGGACACACATAGCCAATAGCTAGAGTCTACCAGTGGAAAAACTCAAATTTTAGTATGTTCTTTTGATGAGTTTGACCCCACTGTCTTAGGGGTGTTGAGATAGTTTGTCTTCGTTTTGTGAAGAGAACAGTGAGTTTGAAGCTTGTCTGGTCAATGAAAATTTGTGTTTTAGAGCTCAGCTTCAATTGTTCTAATTGATTTTGTTGCGATAGAGCACTTGCGAAGAAGTGTCTGATGATCTAGGAGGTTTGAGCTACTTCATAATTAAAAAAGTCATCTTCTGTTGAGAGAATGCTGTCAAAAAGGGTCAGAAGGATGCTGACAAGCTACAAGAAATTGTATGTTTAGAGGGCCAGTAGATGAGATATAAGGGATATATTGATCTTTTTTTATATAAGGGAAGTTATTTTGGGTTGAGTTTGATAGTGTGGAACCTCACAGAAGCTAGATAGGGCTGTGGGAAAATCAAGTCATTCTAGAGCAGCTCTGTGACTTGATTGTGATCAGCTAGATATTTGTAGGGTTATATCTTTGAGTGATGTGAGTGTTTAGAGGGTTTAGAGGTGTTAGAGGACTCAAAGCTAAGAAAGCCTATTCTAGTTAAGTCAACAGTCAGACGCTGTTAGACGTCAGATCAATCCATAGTAAGTCAGTAGTAGAGAGGGAATTGACAGGGTCTAAGAAGTTCAGGATCAAGTATTTATGGTTGGCTGTCATTGGAAGACACTCTGAAGGACATGCGGACATGCTTTTGTTTGGAGTCTACTACAGACATCTGTTCTAAACTACGGTTAGAATTGGTTCATTTTTGTGATAGTCATCTGAGGTAGTTTTCTATCATTTTTTCCTATCGGTAGGAGGTCACAAGGGGGTCGGCTAAGTGTTTGGTAAGACATTAGGATTGTGGCTATAAGGTTGGATAATGAGGGAGGATTGAAGAGGATCTAGGAGAACTTATTTTGGACTCGATAAAAAAAGGATTTCGGAGACGATTTCTTGTCATTTTTGCATCAGCACAACCTAAGTGCATTCAGGTCAGCAAAGGATTGCAAACGAGTGCTCTAAAGACCTTAGATAGGTTTTTGTAGTGTGCTGATGTTGGCGGACATTTTTTTGCCTGGGGTCATCAGCTAAAGTTTGTTTCGGGTGACAGTCAATATATGATCTTTTCTAGGGCAACTGGGAGAGACTTACATCAACTAGTTGTCAGCTGGGGTTAGTTGAGGCTTTTAGGCTAAATATCTAAATTCTTGGAGGTTTGGTCTAATTGTGGAGGGCAGTTAGAGGTGACAACCTAGTCAAATTGAAAGTGTAGAGGTGCCCATTTATGTTAGTTGAGGGTCATAGGTTAGAGTCTAAGAGTTGATTGGTGCTTTTCGAGCTGGGATCCTAGTGTCCCCAAGTTCTGATCCTTATTCATTATCTTTCCGTGTGTCTGTTTTGGTGGTGTTATAAAGGCCATCACCCAGCCACCACACAACGTGCCGGGGGTCGTCCGATGTGGGCATCGAAAAGTTTTTTGGTAAAAATGTCATGGGTTACCCTAGGACCCCAAGGGCATGCTTCGTCCTATGATTGGCCACCCAAATAACTGCTAAATTTGGTCGAAAATTGCATATTTTAAAACTTTGGAGCTTAATGAACGCTACTTTGGTTGTCCGTTTTGACCCCGAAATAATCCCTACCTGCGGTAAATCCATGGCAAAAATTCCAAATTTGAATTTAGAATTACAAAATTCTAAGCAAAACTAGCTCATTTAAAAATCACTCCAAAAATAGTAAGTTTTGGTGAGGAAAGTAAGAGAGAGGCAAACTTATGCTAGCGTTTTGTGTTCAACATCCAAATCACGACACTTTGGATGTCGAACATCCAAATTGCCTCAATTTGGATGCAAAACATCCATATGCATGTTTGAAGTGCTAATTTAGGACAAAAGTGTACGTGCTTGATATAGCCTCTAAAGGCATGCACTTCTAGGAAAGCAGCCTATAAATGAATATCAACAACAATGACAGTTGCATGTTAAAAACCTTTCGAGCTGAGGGGTACATGTAGGGGCGTGTCCTCATGGACCCCTCCTAGGGGACGTGCCGTCGCTCGCACCCTCTACTAATGTGTCCTATAGACCAGGATCAGTATTGTTCCAACTATGCGCCCCGTGAGATGGACCAAAAATTTTCAACCCATGTGCAATGGATAACTCACCACACATCTCACTAGATTATAACAATTTCGATGTGAGTACACTAAGATAAATGTTAAAAAAAGAATCAAAATTAACAACATGCCTACAATGTTATTCAACCTTTAAGTTATAAATAAACACGTAAAATATCCAAATTGAAATAAAATGGATGTTGGACATCCAATTTAAAATAAAATGGATGTTGGACATCCCAATTGAAATAAAATGAATGTTAGACATCCAAATTGAAACATAATGGATGTTGGACACCCATTTTTATTCAATTTTGAGAAGTTTTCTACTTTTTCAACAAGTAACAATTTGTCAAAAAATCTCAACTTTTTAACTTTATTTGTAATTTTGTATCATGTCAAATTTGTACAAAGTGCAAATAATTTTGTCATTTTTTGGGCATGCTTTCATGAGTACAATGTTTTCAAAAAAACCTTAAAATATATTTTTTGAAAGGAATATTTAAAAGATGCCAAATGTTTCTTTTTTTTTGAGGTAATATTATCTATTTTACTTGCAAACGTGTTTTCAAGTTTTTGGGTCAATTTTTACACTTTCTGTTTTCAGTTATTTTTCAAATTTTCACATAGAAAACAATAAATTGGGCTTTAAATTTAAGGAATTAGGTGAAATAGACCATAAAATTGGTTTCATGACATAGGGTTTGCCCCAATTTCGATGCCTTATATGGAGAAATTGGGTTAGAAACAACAATTTGGGGTAGGATTCATAAACCAAAATTATTTTTGTGTTTTGCAGGTTTTTTACGTTTTTGCATTAGTAAAAATTACACAAATTAACCTTGCTTAATCCACTTGTAATTTGGGCCACAAGATTTAAGTCTTTTAGCTGGCCGCACTTAATGCTTGCAAGCTTTAGTCAAAAAAGGAATCTTGGAAAAGTCCAAAAATCTTGACCACCCCTTTTCGATAGCTACGGTGAAACCAAAAACCATAAACCACAAACCAAAAATTGTAAATTGCAAAGGTTAAAAGTGAAAAGTTAAAAATTAAAAAGTTTTAAAAAAAGAAAGAAAAGAAAAAAAGAAAAAAAGAAAGAGAAGGGAAGAGGTAAAAGGGCAGTGGGCAAAAAAAGTATAGAGCTTTTTTGAAAAGTGTATGCATAAGTTTGCTTATTATATAGGTTTTAGGCCGTTGGCGATCAATTTGGAGCACTTGATGCAAAACCCAAAAAAAAAATTACAATTTCCGATAGTTAAGGGACCCACAATTATAGGATACCATCTCTACTCAGCCCGAAAAAACTACATGCATAACCCTTTCCAAAGTGTTTAGAACTCTCTGAAATCCACTTTTGGACAAGTTTTTCTAGCACCCAAAATAATAATTTAAACAACAAATGATCATTCAAGTCCTTTGTCCTTGATCAGTCCTACATCACATGTGCTTATGGTCTAGATGTGTATTAGAGGCCTATTTAGATGATAGTGTATCTATCAAGCTAGCTATGTACTATGAAGCCATCCTACACTAGGCTGAGGACCTTCAGTTGGAACCCGGTTTATGTATGGTGTAAGATTCCTCCCCCAACCCCTTTTTGATGTCTAGTATATTCTCCTGTAATCAATTTCTTTTCTGAAATATAAGAGATCTTGTTTGTGACTGTTTTAACCTAGAGAGAGAAAATATTCTAGAGAGAGAATATTCAGATTTTGAATATTTTTGGATAGAAAAATATCTCTTATAATTCAGATGAGTTTCCCTGAAGCAGAAATTTAAAAAGAATTTTCCAATGTGCAATTGGAATTAATTGGAAATAGGTATAAAGAACCTTAGCCTAAGGGTCTAGATTTTCAGAAATCTTTAGACTATGGTCCAATTAAGGTTTCTATGGGCCAATAGCATCAATCCATGTGTAGGGAGGAGATAAATCCAAATTGTAAAAAGAAAATACCCAAAAATGAGTAAATGCTCACATGAGGTGAAGAGTTGAAAATGTACAAGGTTTATTAGTAAATAAACACATATGTAAGGAAGGGGAGTTCTTTAAAGGAGGTGCATATTTCACATAAGATGAAGAGTTGAAAATGTACAAGGTTTATTAGTAAATAAACACATATGTAAGGAAGGGGAGTTCTTTAAAGGAGGTGCATATTTCACATAAGATGAAGAGTTGAAAATGTACAAGGTTTATTAGTAAATAAACACATATGTAAGGAAGGGGAGTTCTTTAAAGGAGGTGCATATTTCACATAAGATGAAGAGTTGAAAATGTACAAGGCTTATTAGTAAAAAAACTATGACACATATGTAAGGAAGAGGAATTCTTTAAAGGAGGTGCATATTTCACATAAGATGAAGAGTTGAAAATGTACAAGGTTTATTAGTAAATAAACACATATGTAAGGAAGGGGAGTTCTTTAAAGGAGGTGCATATTTCACATAAGATGAAGAGTTGAAAATGTACAAGGCTTATTAGTAAAAAAACTATGACACATATGTAAGGAAGAGGAATTCTTTAAAGGAGGTGCATATTTCACATAAGATGAAGAGTTGAAAATGTACAAGGTTTATTAGTAAAAAAAAACTATGAGCAATACAAATTTGACACATATGTAAGGAAGGGGAATTCTTTAAAGGAGGTGCATATTTCACATGCTTGAATGAGTTTTAAACTCATAAAAAAAATTAAGATATTTCATCTCTCCTCTCTCCTCATTCAAGTCTAGTTCCAAAAAGTTAGCTTAATTGACCTAAAAATGGTCAAAAAGTGACCAAACTGACTTGGAAAATTCTAGAATCAGTTTGTTTGGTTAGGAGCTCAAATTTTCCTATAAATAGAAGCCTCCCCTTGTTGAAGAAAACATAGTCTCTTATGCTTTGTTACTCTACTCCACCTAAGCCAAAATATATAGTCTCTTATGCTTTGTTACTCTACTCCACCTAAGCCAAATTAGATAGTCTCTTATGCTTTGTTACTCTACTCCACCTAA
Source organism: Cibotium barometz (assembly GCF_041138505.1). NCBI lineage: Eukaryota > Viridiplantae > Streptophyta > Polypodiopsida > Cyatheales > Cibotiaceae > Cibotium > Cibotium barometz. The sequence goes on along the minus strand of NC_141103.1, from coordinate 27,450,875 downwards.
GCCAAATTAGATAGTCTCTTATGCTTTGTTACTCTACTCCACCTAAGCCAAAATATATAGTCTCTTATGCTTTGTTACTCTACTCCACCTAAGCCAAAATATATAGTCTCTTATGCTTTGTTACTCTACTCCACCTAAACCAAATTAGCTAGAGTCTTATGCTTTGTTACTCTACTCCATCTAAGCCAAAATATATAGTCTCTTATGCTTTGTTACTCTACTCCACCTAAGCCAAAATATATAGAGTCTTATGCCTTGTTACTCTACTCCACCTAAGCTAAGAACTGTGAATTCTTTAATAATTCACTAGTTTTTGACACTTCTCTCTTTCTTCAATCCCCATTGGTGGCTCCATCAACATACTAAACCAATTGATTGGTTGGGGGCCTCTACCGTGAATAAAGAATCAAGCAAATTATAAGGTAAGTATATTGAATTTTGATCTTTCTATAATTTCTCAATGATTCTCTCTTCTCAACCCTCTCAAGCTTGAGAAGTTTAATTGGTATGGTTTTTTAAATGCTATTGAAGTTAATTGGTGAATAGTAGTGAAGAGTTCATAATTTAATAAATGCTATAGAAGTTAATTTCCATTTATGTTTAAATTCTAATGGTTTTTATGTAATTTCTCTCTCTCACTCAAGAAATGGTCATACTCATGAACCATTCTCAATCCAAATGAAGCTTTTCATAAAGCCTTTCCTTAATCCAAGATTAAGCTATGCTTGAGGCCAAATTAATGGCTTTTTGCTATGCTTTTAGTTTATGCACATTGATGATTCAATCCATTATGGATTGATGACCCAATTAGAGACCATTCTAATTGTTTTCTTAATGATCCAATTAGAGACCATTATGGATTGATGATCCAATTAGAGACCATTCTAATTATTTCTTTAATAATGAGCTTTATCCCTTAGAAAAAAATTGAGATTTATCAGTCATAGTAGCGGAGCTATGGCAAAATTTTTATAGAAATTACGCATAAAATAAATTCATTCAAAGTATAAAAAGAGGAATTCCTACCATATCCTAGGAACTATCATCCTAGATTAATTAAAAGAATATTATTATGCATGGAGATATGGACGTTTGCATGAAGATGTAGATGTATAGATGTAGATGAGAATGGAGATGTGGATGTATATATGTAGATGTAGATGTGAATAGAGATGTGGATGTATACATGTAGATGTAGATGTATAGATGTAGATGGGAATGGAGATGTGGATGTATACATGTAGATGTAGATGTATAGATGTAGATGTGAATGGAGATGTGGATGTATGCATGTAGATGTAGGTGTATAGACGTAGATGTGGATGGAGATGTGGATGTATGCATGTAGATGTAGGTGTATAGACGTAGATGTGGATGTAGAGGTGGATGTATGCATGTAGATGTAGATGTATAGATGTGGATGTGAATGTGGAGTGGATGTATGCATGTAGATGTAGATGTATGGAGGTGAATGTGAGTGTGGATGTGGATGTATGCATAGGGATGTAGATGTATGCATGTAGATGTGAATGTACGCATATAGTTGTGGATGTATGGATGTGAATATACGATTGTGATGTGAGGGAATCTGAAGTGATGAGATGGAAATGATGTGATGGGATGAGTATACATATAAATGGAATATGGAATAAGTAATGTAGATTGAGGAGGGATAATGTGGAAAAATGAAAGTTAAAATAGAAATTGTATTGTAAACTGTTTGTAAATGCTGTTTGTAAATGCTGTCTATAAATGATTGTTTTATGTCAAGAATGCTGGGGGGAGCATTTTGACCGTCTTGTGATTAAGGTCGTGATGAGAAAGTTGCAACTGCTGACGGGGAGTCAATGAAGGACGTCTCGCGTAGCAAGGTCGGCCGAGGTCTTGACCAGCCTCGGTGCGATTAAAATGGTGAGCTTCCGGTACGGTGGATGAGGGGCCAAGGAAGCGGCCTATGCGTGAAGCGCTAGGTTACCTGCGAAGGATCCTAGAGGGTGCTGACCATACGGTGCTCGGGCTCTGGGTTGCCTAGGATACCCACGCGTGCGTCGAGGAAGATATTGGAACAGAGTTGGAGTTGTTTTCTGAAATCGAGCATGGATATGGTTGATTGACCTTGCTGGTCTTCAATGGATGAGTCCATGGCTCCTTATATGGATCTGTTGGTTGATCTTGCTGATCTTCAACGAGAGTCCATCTTGTTAAGTGATTATATTGCCAAGTATTATGGGCTAGGAACTATCGAAACGGCTCCTGAGCGTTCTAGTTGCCAATGATGCCATAGATACTCTGATGAAGGAATGATGGGAAATTAAGAATCAATTGGATAAATTGGAAGATGGTGATCAATGATACTATGGTTTTATTAAAGGACTATTTTAAATTGGTTGAATCTGGTTGAAAAAGGCAATTTCATATTGGGTGTGTGAGTGGTGTGACTAGTTTTATTTTGCATGAACATCCGGCTAGGGGGCCTTGGAACTCTTTTCCTTGGTACCCGGGACAAAACCTAACCAAATTTTTAATTGGATCCCATCACTACAGTGGTTGGGCGGCTGGCTAACCCATGGGATTGGATGGGGTTAGGCTGGACTGATGGATCCGTAAATCGAGACTCAAACTTTTGTTTTTACGATAGAAAAAAAAAATCCCGGACAGAAACTGTTCTATGGATAGGAATCAACGGCTGTGCCTCTTGAATGGGGAAAAAAGCGTTGATCCCAATGATCCAAGTGCAAGTTTCTTCCTTGAACTGACTAAGTATCTTATAGATGTAATCGGATCATCTCGATCAGAAATGATCTTGACTACGTTAGAGTAAAAAGTTATCCTGGTGGAATCGCCCGTGCTTTCCGGTAGAGGAAGTTTTCCGGGTTCGGTTTTGGAACAACCGACGGATTAGTCTCTTATCCGGATATCCGTGGGCGAGGCCCCGAGTGTGGGACCCCTGTCCCGCGCGAGAAGCGCTACTTCCGCTGCCAGTACCCTGAATCCGTTGCTCGGTGGGAACAGGGATCTTACATATGGACCTACAATAGGGGCTAGTAATACTTTGTCTAACTTCAAGTCAATGAAAATATCCCCAGTCCCAAGAAGTGAGAACCCTAACTATGCCTAGAAAAATTGATTAGATTGGCTCTTATTTTCTCAAGAAGGACAAACTCTTGCCGCTTCCCTAACATCAAACATAGGTTGGAATGCTTCCTAATATCAGCCAATAAGTTGAATGCTTCCTTCGATCTTTTACTTAAACCACAATAGTGATCATTTAATTCACCCTTAAAAATTCATCATCACCATTTAAAACGTGTTAGAGCTATTTGTCCCTTGTATTCTTGGCAAACATTGCTTACAAACCACCATTCTATACATTATAATCTTTTTAAGCTCGCTCTTGGATAATGTTTTTCCACCCAATACTTGATCATAGACACCATCAACAAAGCTCTTGAAATCTAGAACTTGTGTATCGGAATGGTTATGGAGCTATAACTTAACATTGCTTAAAACTATACATTGTGGAAATGTGAATGTTTTTCTTGTCCTCAAATATAGAAGTTCAAAGTGGATGGAATGCACAAAGTATGTGAAGCATGCCAATCAGAAAAATAATATAAGCACGCATTTTCACATGATAAAAATGTAAGTCAAAGACCTTTGGATATAGTGTGATAGTCAAAGACCTTTGGATATAGTGTGATCTAATGTTTGGGGATAAATCAAAGGATGGCAATTACGTACCTTTCATTAATGGCCGCACTACAAAGGTGTGGGTATAATTCATGAAAGAGAAAAGTGAAGTGTCTACAGTTAAGAAAGATAAAGGCATACGCATAAAATGCCTAAGATTAAATGGTGGGGAAGAATGTTTCTCCAATGAATTTAATGATTATTTAAGAGAGCATGGGATATGTAGGTACACCCCACGAAACAATGAGGTTGTGAAAAGTAAGAAAAAGCTTATTACAAAGGTTTTCTATGCGTTAATGAGAAGACAAAGGAATGGCTCTATATTTTTGGGCAAAAGCAACAACATCTATAGTCTATAAAGACAATATTGGAGAATTTGGAAAAATCCCAAGACTTTGAAAATTTATTTTCAATCTACTTTTTGGTGTGTTGTATTAAGCATACAAAATTGAAAGTTGTTGGAGAATGTGCATTAACAACCTAATCTTTAAGCTCTTTCCAATGATACGTCACATGAGGGGTGTGAGACCCCTGCCCCCTCCACGCATGGAATCCAGGGAGCTAGCAGCCGGAAGTAGCAACCTCTCGTGCAGGGCAAGATTTCCCACTCGGGGCCTCGCCCACGGATGTCCGGACAAGAGACTAATCTGGCGGTTCCTCCGAAACCGAGACTGGAAAAGCTTCCCTTGCCCAGAAAACTCGAGCGATTCCACCAAGAAAAATCTTCTAATGAAAATTTTATCTAACAGGTCAAGGCCTTAACTATCCTTTCTATTCTGATTAAACCCGTAAGTCACATGGCCACAGATCAAGGAAGGGACTTACACTTGGTTCATAGAAATCATCACTTTTTTCCCCTTAAGCGAGGCAAAACCGTTGATTCTCTCCCATAGAACAAGAATCTTCCTGGGACTTTCTCTAACTAGCGTAACTTGAACGTATCTAAATTTATTGTAGGAATCCACCGATCCAGCCGACCCATGGGTTAACCGCCCCCAACCACTGAATTGGTGGGATCCCTTTTTATAAAAATTTGGTTGTGTTTTGTCCCGGGTACAAGGGAAAAGAGTTCCTCAGCCCCCTAGCTCGCACTCAAGCAAAATACAAAATAGACACACCACTTACGCACCCAATATGAAATTGTCTTTTTCACAGATTCAGCTATCTTTAAAACAGAATTGGAATGAAACCATAATGTTTCCATCATAATCCTCAAAATTCTAGTCCAATGTTTTACAATCAAAATGTCATCCGGACTCTCCGTTGTTGAAGACCAGCTAGTCAACCAACGAGATCCGATTTCAAGTTCCAGTTCACATAGATAATTCCTTAGCCAGTCCATCCATATCTTCCTCGACATACACATGGGTGTCCTAGCAGTTGTTGCGAGCCCATGCATCGCCTGGGCAGAACCCTCTAGGATCCTCCTTAGGTGTCCTTGCACTTCACTCAAGGACCGCTTCGTCGGCCCTCACCCATCGTACCGGAAGCGCACCATTTTAACCATACCAAGGCTGGTTAAGACCTTGGCAGGCTTTGCCACAGGAGATGTCCTTCGATGACTCCCTGCCAGCTGTTGCAACATAACTCTCCTTAGATTAAACCATAAGCCAAATGCTTCCTCCAGCATTCTGGCATAAGACAGTCCTTTTTCAAAAATAGAGTTTCTATGTAAGTAAGAATGTCCCGTGAGTTTGATTCCACACCTGTTTCTCATAATCCAGACTTTCGTAATGAAAATCACAATTCTAGTATCTCGGTAACCCACCCATCAATTACAATGAATTTTTGGCTTATTTCGATGATTCCGGGTCTTAGGAAAACTTCTCTAAATCATCAGTAATCCATTCCTCGTACTGAAGAAATGGGAATGGTCACAAGGTTTTGCTTAATTTCTGACTCGAGAGATGGGTAAGCATCTTTACTGGCCCACCTTTCTCACACGGCCATAGTCTAACCCTAAATTACTCGAATTTAATCCTAAAGATATTTTCTAAACATAATTCTTTTGTTTTTTATGATAAATTAACTGTTATTTCCATTCATAAGGGAAAATCCAAAATTATGAGAATTCATTCTTTCTTGGACATAATAGAATTATAAATAATTCTATTGGATAATGAAATTTTATAAAGAAAATTCTTTTTCCAATGATCCATTTGTGAACATGCATACATCATTTTATTGAATTACTCTCATAAAATTATTCTTTTCTCCAATTGAAACTCAACATCAACATGCCCTAAATTTCTATGTAGAATTATGGTGAAACCTTCTCTTTTAACACCGAAATTAATTTAGGCATTTTCCTAATTAAAGTACGATGAAAATTCCTCTAAACAAATATCCATGTATATGAATATACCTATTTTGAATTATGACCTAACATTTTAAATTTTTATACATAATATATTGTGAAAATTCCTCTTTTTGTATCTAAATTTTTATGCATGTACATATGTAAAGATAAATATAACAAAAATTCCTCTTTTCTCTATTTAAACAATTATGCATAAATACTATAAAAGTATTTTTCATAAATGTAACAAAAATCATTCTTTTAGCATAAAAATGTTTATGCCTAGAATACGATGGGAATTCCTCTTTTTGTATTAACAAAATTATGCATAAAATTAAATTCATTTTTTTTAAATTCCATAGCCTCGCTACATTTTCTGAGAATTCTCAAAATTCTACTTTTAAAGGAATATTCATAATTATGAAATGTGGTGGGAATTCCTCTTTTAAACTAAAAAAATTTATTATGCATACATAGCATAATTATAAACATAATTATAAGCATCATTATAATTAAACCTCTTGATTAATCTTAAAAATATCCATTTATCCTTCCTATATGAAAATACTTACAAAAATGTTAGAATAACTCTTTTTCAATCTTAAAATGAATTAATATGATTTTTCTTAATCATAAACAAGTTTAAAAGCATTAACCATTATTTTTATCTAGATTAAAATAATAAAAATACTTAATCTTCTTCTCTAGCTTGTCAAGCCTAGAGTTTTGATTAAGATAATGAGATTAGCACTAAGATCTATCTTTCTAAGAAGGATCCATCCATAAATATGATTAATCTTTCAAAAAGAGAGATTTACTAATCAAAAATATTAAATTTAAGTATAAAAGATTAGCATTAATCCAATTAAACATTATGAATCACTAAAAATCTCAATTTCAAGAAAAAACCATTGCTTAAAAAGCTTCCCAAGCATTAGAGAGGTTGGGAAGAAGATAACCATTGAGAAAGATAGAAAAAACAGCATGGATTAAGGCTTACCCTTGGTTTTTGGCTTGATTCTTTTAAAACAAAGTGAAGCCCACAAGGAAACTTGGCCACCAAGATGGGGAGGGTAATCTTCAAGGGAGGATGGAGTTTTGTGAAGCTCCAAGGCTTCCCAAAGTAGAGGCAAAATAGAGGGATAATAAAACTACACTAATTTGAAGATTATATTGGCATGTAAATACAAAAAGATGAAAATACAAAGGAATGAGGGTCTATTTAAAGGTGAGGGAGGCCACTAACCAAGTCCAATTGGGATCTAGACGCTTCCAGCTTCAGTTTGATCCATTTTTGGATGAGTTTAGCTCACTTTTTTGATCCAATTTGAAGGAGGAGAGAGGAGAGATAAAATATCTCATTTTTTGAATTAAAAATGCAAAGTAATGATGTGAAATAGGTGCCTCCGTCATGAGCCCTCTCCCTCCTTACTGAGGTGTAAAAATTTTATTTTTTACTAATAAACCTCATTTTTAACTAATAAACCTAGTACTTGGTCAACTCTTCATCTTATGTGAGCATTTACTCATTTTCGGGGGATTTTATTTTATTCTTTACATTTTTCTTATTGAAAAACTTGGATTAATCCTATTGGCCCTTTAGAACCTTATTTGGACCTTAATAAAAAATGTATGAAAATGTGGACCCTTAAGCTAAGGTCTCCAATACACATATTCAGTTAATTTCTAATGCACATTGCAAAATTCTTTTTGAACTTCTATTTGAGGGGAACTCATCTTAAATATAAAGAGAAACTTGGTATCCAAAAATATCTCAAAATTGAATTATCTCTCTCTAGAACATTTTCTCTCTCTAGGCCAAAAACAAGGGAAAACAATGTTTTCTTGCATTCTCAAATAGGGGATGATTACAGGGGACTGAGAGGAGATCTTATACATCTTTTAGGGCTGAGGAGGAACATTACAAGGGGTTTTTGACAAAATCTTAAAAAGGTTCACCATGGTCTCCTTTTTACAATCTTGCAAAATGGAAAATGGGATTTTTTCAAATTCTCTAGTATGGTGTTTATGTTATTATGAATATATTGTTGAGAATCCTACTATGGTATTGATCATGGTGATTAGAAATATAGATTAAGCATAAACTAAGGTGGGCTATACCACACCAAGAAATCCATGAGAGAGAGAGAGAGACTAGCACACTCAGCACACAACCTCTATTGCATATGCTTCTATGAACCATACAATGAGGCTTCTAATATAGATAACCTTGACCCAATCAATTTTACATGTCATCATGCCATGTGGAAAATCCCTTTCCACATCCTTTTATGTCGCTCTCACCATTCACACATCTTAAATGGCATCCTTATCCATCCACACACTCAAGATAATATCTAGCACCTCTAGGGTGTGTTCACGTAGTCAAGCCCAAGATTCACTCCCACTCGCTCACAATGGAACCACTGAGTCCAATTTGAACATAAATATTTGGGTGGAACCAAACCATGTAGAGCGACACCTATGCGTGCACAAATTAACAACATGCACCATAATTACATCCATTTCGAGCACCCCCGTAGGCTCGGGTAGGGAACCCTCATAGCATGGGTGAGGGGTGAGTTGCAAGTTACAATCCTTTTTAAGGCTTCTCGTGGCTTGGGCAGGGCACCCTCATACATATAAAAAATAAACCATGTGCCACTCATGGTCACCTCCGTAGCTCACAACATGACTATGTCAATATTCTTTACATCTCTTGCATATATCATAGCGGGCTCACATAGCTTCAAGAGACCAAAAAATATGTGTGTGTTTAAATGCTTTAAAGCATGTGAATGAGGTCTTATGCTTGGATTTATTTGCACCATGAAAATTTCAAACCCTTATCTCTTAGGGTTTTAAACAACCACCTTGAGTTAGTAAAAATAAAAAAATCCTTATATCTCTTCACTATGGGGTCGGTCAGTCTATGTGCTTCTCCCAAGGTTAGGCTTCGTCTTCTCCACATTGCCCTGCACCTGTAGTTCACACCCACCATGGCTCTCTCCTCTCTACTGGCTACAGTTGTGCCACTATTTATTGATAAACAAACAAGTTGCCACCCTGGTTGCTCTGCTATGAAAGGCCTTAGTCCTTCACCTTCACCACCAACACACTTGTTGATGGAATCACAGCCATTCTTGGTGCTGCTTCTTATGGCAGCTTCGATGATGAGTGGGAGAGTTAGTAGGTGCATGTGCTAATCTTTGATGATTACCTTCTTATCTCCAACTCTTCCTTGTTGCTTTTGCTGGCTTCCATGACTATAGCTAAAATGCTACTCCTTTGTGGCCCACTTAGCATGGCTGCAAACCAAGCTCTCTTTTCTAAAGGTTTCATGGCAACTTTGACTACAACCTTACTATGTCAACTTTATTGTCTTTGCTTTGATAATCGTTGTGTGTTGATCACTCTCCCTCTACCAGGTGTTGCCAGCTCTTCTTCCAGGTGATGTTGATGCTGCTGGCAATTGTTGCCGACTCTCCTTGTTGTTGACTATGTTTGCCTCTCTCTAGTGCATTCAAACATGACTGTGTTTGCCTTCTTGTTGCTATTCTAAGTGATGGCTTGCCACCTCTACTACTTTTGGATTGCCTTCTCTTTCATTAGTAAACCCAAGGTGTTGCTGAACTATGCCTCTTACAATTTCTGCAACCTCCTTTCTGTAAGGCTTTGTAGTCACCAGTTTTGATACCTTTAGCTCTCATATGAGCTTCAAAACTCCATAGCACCTCCCATTGTTGCTTTTCCTCTCCAAGATATCCAAGTTGAGTTCTTCCATGACCATTTACATGGCCTTCATGAGCTCTATGATGTACATGTTCCAGCCATACATGCACATTCAACAAGGATACTTTCGTAAGAAATTTGAGGTGTTGATTCTGCGGAAGAACCCACAAGTCTTCCATCTTCATTTCCCATCCTCTGTGAGAAACTCCATGAGTATCCTTCTTTGATGCATAACACCATGGACTGCATCTTGATCCCATATTCATCTTGCCAGCACCAATTTACAAAGAATGCACATCATACACTCTTTGCCCGCCGCCGCAAGCAAAGATCCATGGGATCCACATATCCCACCACTAAGCAACCCTTCATTGAACATTGAGCATTTTCTCATGCTCAAACCAAAAACTTGATAAAAGACAGATAATGAGAGAGCACACACACATCAAAGCAAATCCTAATAGATTAATGTAACCCTAACCATAGAGGGAAGCCATATCCACTCTCACACAATGCATAATAGAAGAAGACTACACATCACACACTACATGTACTGTGTTCACACACTAAATAACCCTATCTAATGTCCACATGCTATGGTCAGCTGGACGTAGCCATTTATTGTCACACACATGCTACTGTCTACCATGCCATCACATATCATGCCTAGCTCCAGCTATCATCGAGCTTGTAATCTCAACATCCCCTCTCAAGTTCATGATGTACAGCCATAGATGAAGATGAGCTTGGGCTATCAACACTCCCCCTCAAGCTCATCGCATGTACTCCCAACATGGTACGGAAGTACTCGAACTTCTCTTTCCCAAGTGGCTTCGTAAATATGTCGGCAACCTGCACTTCAGTCTTCACATACTTCAAGTCCATTGTACCATCCAACACTTTCTCCCCGAAAAAGTGATAGTGGACCTCTCTATGCTTGGTCCACGCATGAAGAACTCGATTATTGGCCAATTGTATGCTGCTCATGTTGTCACAGTGTGTATGACAACCTTTCCCTCAATAGGCTAACCCAAATCAGCCAAGAGTTTCTTTAACCATACTTCTTCACATGCAATTATGGCTTCTCCTCTCTGTACTCATCCTTTGTAATGGATAAAGCAACAGTGGGTTGCTTCTTGCTACTCCAACTCACCACGGCACTCTAAAATGTAAAGGCATAACCACTAGTAGATCTCCTCTCATAAGAGCTACCTGCCCAATCTGCATATGTGTATCCATATACATCTAAGCCTTTACCATGCTCATAAATAAGACAATAATGTGCAGTGATCTTGACATAATGCATGATCCGTCTCACTGCATTCAAATGAGGCTTCCTAGGGATTTGCATAAACTGACTCGCCCCATAGCATAGCTCAAGTCTGGCCATGTAATAGTCATGTAAATGAGGTTGCCAACCATCTTCTTGTACATCGATCTTCTAACTTCACATTTTTCTCCAAGGGTGTGTACTCATGGGTTTACACCCAGGCATTCCATATCTAGCCAAAATATCCAATGCATACTAATGCTGGACTAGCCATATTCCTCCATGATCTTTGACCACTTCAATGCCAAGAAAATACCTCAAATCACCCAAGTCTTTCATATCAAATTGCCCACTCAATCCCTTCTTAACATGCATAATATCTAAGCATGATCACTTGTCAGAAATCAAGTCATCCACATAGATGACAACCACAACAATCCCATGATCTATCTTCTTCACATAAAGTGAAGAATCTACCATAGAAACCTGAAAACCAAAGAGATAAGACATTGACTTATCTTATCACTCCAAGCATGAGGTGCTTGTTTGAGCCCCCCCCCATAAAGTGCTTTCTTCAACCTGCATACATGAGTGGGGTACCTTGGGTGTACATTCTTGCCTTGTGGTAAGACAACCAAATCCCAAGTAACATTATGAACCAATGCGTCCCTCATCCATTGCCTTTTCCCATACATGGTTTCCAAAATCTTTTGCATAGCATGTAGGTTTCACATGCTTTACCAAAGATGTCATATATGCGTAGTGCATAGCAAAACTATAGTATGTCAACCTGTACTACTTGACTCTTTTTTATCTTTGTAAAGCATGTGGATCACTCTGTACACCTGTCACTCTAGCATGTGGAGGTATATATCTCTCTTGTTTCGCACCCTGCTGGTGTGTGTAAGATTGGTCATTTGTGCCACATCTCAATATCTTGGACCACATTATGGCTTTTAGAAAATATAGCCCACTTTAACTCTGGAATACTTGCATCCAATTTGAATAACCTGCCTTCCTTCTTTCCCTTGGCAATGACTCTATAGCCATTCTTAAAGTCTCCAACCATGCTCGCTAATCATAATTGTAATCCTTGCTCAACCATTTGACCAACAGAAGCCAAACTCTTTGTAATAGAAGGCACATACAAAACATCTAACACAGACTTCACCTCACCATTATGCATCACCAATGGCACACTCCCAACATGAGTGATAGCATGCTGAGTGTCATCACATGTCTCTACATATCCTTTTTCATCCATTGGTTGCATGTGCTCAAACCACTCACCATGGCAAGTCATGTGATTTGATGCTCTTAATCCATATACCATGTATCATCACTGTCTCCATGTGTCATCCTAGAACCCACTACATGCTTCAATGTAAACAAATGATTTACAATACCATCATGACCGCCAGATGCAAAATTACCACCATGCACTCTAACCCCTCTCAAATCATGCGCTTTGCAATAACAATCACGAGCCATGTGAGCAAACTTTCCACAATCATGATAATCCACATGCTGTATACATGATTTGGCCTTGCCACACGATCTCTTCCACGAGCATTACCTCGATCTTTTTAAGGTGCATAACCACGACCACCTCTAGCATCAAATGATGGTTGAAAATTTGTTATGGTTGTGGTGACCTATCGTGCCAACCACGTCCATCTGTACGTCCTCGCGCGGAATAAATCTCCCCTTGCCTCTAACACCTCGATAAGTATAAAATGCTTGTTCCGTTGCATTCTCATTTATGCTAGACGAGACACCTAAAATGCTTGATCCATTGCATTCTCATTTATGCTAGACGAGAAACCTAAACCAAGTTTCATCTCTTCCACAATTAGCAACAAAATCAACTCATCAAAATCTGGAAAGTCTCTAACTCTAACCTTGATAGAGGTTTCAAATGCCTTATATTCCTTACCCAAGCCATTCAATGTAATGGCTACCAAATCATCTCATCATCCACGCGGGGGCACCAATAGATGATGCTAATGCATTTGCACATTCTTTGATCTCGTGCACATAATCATTTATGCTTTGTTGTGAGTCACACCATGTATTTTCTGCTTTAATTGCATCTTCTTAAGTGATGTAGTCATATCATACAACTTTACCAAAGTATCCCATGCATCCTTGGGATTATGTGTGTCCTATATGGCATAACATGGTGTTGTTACACAAATCAAGAAATAATGCAACACTTGGAAGGCTTTCTCTATTCAATTTTGATGTGTTATAAGCTGAGCAAGTGTTGCATTCATTTAGGAAACCCTTGGCTCCTTTTTCTTGCATGTCACCAAGTTCCATAGTCCTTTGCCTTTGAGTAAATTTGTCATACGATACTTCCAGATGCGAAAGTTGTGTCTGTCAAGATTTTCATCAACAATTTTATTGGTACTGTCACTCATTTTGCTTAGCACAATGTTCACTAAGGATTTCCAACAATCAACTCAAACACACACATACATACATATACCTCGGCACCAATGCTGTCCACACATCCCATAATTTTTATGGCGATAACTTCTTGGACTCAAAAACACTATTTGTAAAAGTTGAAAACAACTTGGCACCGCTCACAAAATCTGAGAAATGTGTCTAAAATAATCCTCCACTTTCCAAAAACATTTAATTTGCTCGTATTATGCATACAGGATCATCCACATATCATTTGAGCTCAACTATGTACAAACAGTCCACTATGCCCTATTGTGATGGGTTTTGCTGAGCCTTACAATCCTCCAAATCATTGGGAAATAATAAAATCAAGTGTGGCCCATGTACATTGACATCCATACATCCTCCATGTTGCATATAAACATCATCTGAGATCATTACATGCCAAATACTTGCCAAATATTGTACTCTTTTTAATAAAAATTTGTGAACAATGATTTTCAGTCACTAATCCCACTCTAATCGCTTCAAATGAGATCCAAATTCAGGGCCGAGGAATTCATTAGCTCCATATGATTTTTCTTCACCTCCGTGTAAGAGAAATTGCTCTAATTTTGAGTAGTGAAAGAGTAATTGATGATTTAGTGAACTCTATTTTGCTAATTACATGCTTAATCCTCTACTAATCTGCTCCAAATCAGCTCCAATCTTGTTGTTTCTCAAAAATGAACTTCTGAAAAGATTCTCCAATCTCACATTCACAAAATATTTAAGTTTTATATAGCTTTGGGAGGCATCAAGCAAGTGTAGAATGGCCAAAATGTGCTCCAAGGACCTATATTTTCAGTGCCGCCTGCTCCTAGGAGGGTTTAGAGACTTTACAATCACCAATGAGTGCATATATGGCTTTTCTTTTGTCCTAGGTATGCTCCCAACACACTAGTGCTTCCAATTTGTACAAGAATCACCTCCAATGGCATCAATTTCGGGCATATACTCTCTGGTTTGTGAAGCTTCCAAAACAGTGGTTTTCCCTCTTTTGCAATGCATCAAATGGCTTCAAATTGATGGTTGTGCTTGCTCCCAAGTTACTTTACATCTCACAATGCCACATACATGTGTCCCTCACCTGTTCCATGCATTTGCCTCTTCCAATCAAGCTGTGAAGCTTTCCATTAAAGCTTGCAAAAAACCAAAATTTTCTCTTGCTTTGGAAAACTCAAATCTTATTTTGCTTGTGTCAAATCACCTAAAATCCGCTCAAGGGTGTTTAGCTTTTCATACCCATGGTCCTTACCTTTCAGATCTATTCAGTAGTGTGTGCTCTCTCATTATCTATCTTTTATCATGGTATCTAAGCAAACCCTAATAGATTAATGTAACCCTAACCATAGAGGGAAGCCATATCCACTCTCACACAATGGATAATAGAAGAAGACTACACACCACACACTACATGTGTTGTGTTCACACACCAAATAACCCTATCTAATGTCCACATGCTCTGGCCAGCTGGATGCAGCCATTTATTGCCTGTGGTCACACACATGCTACTGTCTACTATGCTAGCACATATCGTGCCTAGCTTTAGTTGTCATCCATCTTGTAATCTCAACAAAACTTTGAGACAAATCTCCAAACCCAACCTTATCTTGAGAAACCACTGTCTCCTTGGTAGCTCCTTGTTGACGATGTAGACTCCAAAGATCTTCGTATATTGCTGAAATCTCCATTTTAAGCTTTCTAGGTAGCTTCATAATCTCTCCTATCACCAACAACATAATCTCTCTCCAAATGCAATACTAATTACAATGATTTCTTAATTTTTTTATAATAAAAGATGCAAAATCATACAATATACTTAATAAAAAAACCTCATAAACAAGAAAACTATACATAGATACGCACCATGATCAAGATCCCATCCTAGCTCTGATACCATGTTGAGAATCCTACTATGGGATTGATCATGGTAATTAGCAATATAGATTAAGAATAAACTAAGGTGGGTTATACCACACCAAGAAATCCATGAGAGGGAGAGAGACAGACTAGCACATTCAACACACAATCTCTATTGCATATTCTTGTATGAACCATTCAATGAGACTTCTAATATAGATAGTCGTGACCCAATCAACTTTACATGTCATCATGCCATGTGGCAACTCCTTTTCCACATCCTTTTATG
The DNA here is from genome assembly GCF_041138505.1 of Cibotium barometz. Lineage (NCBI taxonomy): Eukaryota > Viridiplantae > Streptophyta > Polypodiopsida > Cyatheales > Cibotiaceae > Cibotium > Cibotium barometz. Next base: position 27,435,281 of record NC_141103.1, on the reverse strand, counting down.
TGGCTCTCACCATTCAAAAATCGTATGTGGCATTCTTATCTATTCACACACTCAAGATAATATCTAGTACCTCTAGGGTGCGTTTACATAGTCAAGCCCAAGATTCACTCTCACACATTTTACATTGCACATTTTAATACATTACCCCCACATCACAGTAGTTCATTGCATGATGGTGGCTACCACATTCTTCTCCTTAGGGAAAGGAACCAACTCCCATGTCTAATTTGTATCCAATGTAGCCACATCTTTGTCCATAACATCTTCCCAATCTTATGTCCAAGTTTCTCTTTAAAGCATATCGGATCCATTTGTTGTATTACTTTAAGGGTGAAAGCATGATGAGGTGGTACACTTTCTACCAATTACATCGGTTGCTACCACACTTGAAGAAAACCAATATTAGTGGATTTAATATGATCATAAGATGTATTTAGCAATTTATCTAGTGCCTTTTAGATATAATAAATGTCAAACAAGATTAAACAACCATGTTTTAATTATCTAACTCTACATATGACAACCGGTTGTAAACCATTGTCCAGATCATAGGTTTTCAGTCCACCGTATCATGATTTCACCCTTAACCATGTAAGCATAATGATGGGTTATATGCCCATCATATCTCAATTTTCCATTGGATATCTAATCCTCGTAGGCTCTATCTTTTGTATTTCTTTGACCATGTATAATGATGCATTGTATGCCCATCGTACCTCAGCCTATCGACTTGATATTTAACCCTCGTAGACCTATGCACATCTTGATCACTGCTATGTGTTCTCAATGCTATTTTGGCTCTTTATACACCTAGTGTAACAATTGTGATTCTAAACTCCTCTTCAAGGCTCTATTCTGAGCCACTATCCCCGTCTCAACAAATGAATGACCTACTGAAATATAAGACATTATGAAAGGTTGATCCACCTTCTGTTTTTCCTTCAGTGATACAAGTTAATTTGCTAATTTTAAGCACTCATAGTACCACCAAATGATGTGTCATAATTCCTAGTATTCTACGTCAACCTTATTGACCAAGTTCTAACAATAGAACCACTATTATTAGAGGCACACTACTAGAGGACTCTCTAGGTCCACTAAGAACATGTGATTATTGCTCTCCATTTGTTGCAACCACATTGTTGTTTACATATCAGCCTCTATGGAAACCTTCATTGGAGTATCGCAACTACTCATCTCATCAAAAAAATAATCCTTGCTCACTTTCATCTCACAAGTAGTGGTGTTATAACATTTATAATCATTCTACTTAAGGAAGATACATTTGTCTACTTTTGGATCCAATTTTCTTCTCACTTCATATGGCACATTTACATCTCATGTACAAGAAATTGTTAACCACATTGGCTAACATTACACACGGTAAATACTTCATGCCATTTTTTTAAACCGTGCAATGCACTTCATGTAAAAAAACTATGGTAAATCTTCGAGCTTACGACTTGTGTAATGCCGGAAGATATTCAAACACCAATCTTATGACTTGTGTAATTTTGGTGATGTATTTAGGCTAGGAAATTAGCCTAGACTAGCTTATGGGGTTCTTGAACATTAGTTGGTGGGCAGTCGGGCATTGTATAAATAAGTATTGTATATAAGACATTTTGACTAATGAGAAAAGACATAATCTCATTCTCACAATTGAGTTTAAGTCTCATTTCTCTTGTGATTGAGTTGCTTGTTTACTTAGGGATTGTGTGGGTGAGTGATGGACCTATTGATGTATACTCTCTTCTCCCTCTCTCCTCCTTTTGTCTACTCTCTCATTATTTCACTCACCATGGCATCTAAGTAGAGGTTGCATTTTCTATAGTATGAAGCCTTGTCACCATAGAAAGAATGTAGGAAACAACCCAATGTCGTGGGGCTTTGCCTAACCATACTCGGGAGCATATAGAACTCAATCGAGAAACCAGATTATAATGGCCTAGCTTAAAAATGTATAGTCAGGGTGTATCACTCACCTCGTGAAAGATAGTTGCCTAGGATTCTCATAGGAGATGATGTTTCTGGTCCGCCACACCTAAAAGCTCCACTCCACCTATCGCAACCGCAATCGCACTCTAATGGATATGATGGGTTAGCTTTTTCCAATAGGCTCCCTCCTGATACGGACATGAAATTTGTTGGGGAGAAAAATATGGGAATAAAATCGATGATATTAGCTTAACTCTGTTGAAAGAACGGTAGAGGAGGAGGAGACACACACACAGGAGCAAACCCTAATGTATATTGCAAACCCTAACCATAGAGGGAAGCCATGTCCACTCTCACACAAAGCATAATGCACTAATCCATAATCCACACAACACACAATGAGTTGTGTCCACACTCTACTAACCCTAGCTAATGTCCACACACTATGACCAGCTGGACACGCGGCCATTAATGTCTCACACATGTTCCTACCTAATCTGCCAGTGCATAGCATAGCTGGCTCACACTGACATCGAGCTTGAATCTCAACAGCCCCTCTCAAGCTCATGATGTACTGCCGATGAAGATGTAGATGAGCTTGGGATATCAACACTCTCAACACTCCCCCTCAAGCTCATCCCATGTACTCCCAACATAGTCCGGAAGTACTCAAACTTCTCCCTGCTAAGTGGCTTCGTGAAGATATCAGCCACCTGCTCATCAGTCTTCACATAGTGAAGATCAACTGTACCATCCAGCACCTTTTCTCTGACAAAGTGATAATGGACCTCTATGTGTTTGGTCCTCGCATGAAATACTGGATTCTTTGCCAACTGCATACTGCTCATGTTGTCACAATGTATGACAACTTTGCCATCAAGAGGCTCACATATATCTGCCAAGAGACTCTTTAACCATATAGCCTCACAAGTAGCAATGGCTGCTCCTCTGTACTCAGCCTCTGTACTGGATAAAGCAACTGTAGGTTGCTTTTTGCTACTCCAACTCACCACAGCACTTCCAAGTGTAAAAGCATATCCACTAGTAGACCTCCTGTCATATGCGCTACCTGCCCAATCAGCATCTGTGTAGCCATGTATGTCCAAGCTTTTACCACTCTCATAGAATAAACCATAATGTGCTGTGGTTTTCACATATCTCATGATGCGTCTCACTGCATCCAAATGTGGTTTCCTGGGGCTCTGCATAAACTGGCTGACTAGCCCCACCGCATAACTCAAATCTGGGCGTGTGATAGTCATGTATATGAGACTACCAACCATCTTCCTGTACATAGAAGGATCATCCAATTCCTCGCCATAATCAGCCCGCAACTTCACATTTTGCTCCAATGGTGTACTCATAGGCTTACACCCTGTCATGCCATACTTTGCCAACATATCCAAGGCATATTGGCGCTGTACTAACCAAGTACCTGCATGATCTTTCACCACTTCAATGCCAAGGAAATATCTCAACTCACCAAGATCTTTCATGTCAAATTGCCCACTCAAAGCTTTCTTGACATGCATCACATCTGCACTATGATCACCTGTAATAATCAAGTCATCCACATAGATGACTAGTAAAACAATCCCATGCTGTGTCTTCTTCACATACAGTGAAGAATCTGCTGTAGAAGTCTGAAAACCAAGTGAGATAAGATATCTACTCATCTTATCACTCCAAGCACGTGGTGCTTGCTTCAGACCATATAATGCCTTTTTCAACCTGCATACGTGAGTGGGATATCTAGGGTGTACATACCCTTCTGGCTGTGCCATGTATACTTCCTCTTGTAGATCTCCATTCAGAAATGCATTCTTTACATCCATCTGATGCATTTCCCAGCCATTAGCTGCAGCCATAGCAATGACTGCTCTCACTGTGCCCATCTTAGCCACTGGGCTAAACGTCTCATCATAATCCAATCCTTGGGTCTGTGCATAACCCTTTGCTACCAATCTTGCCTTATGTCTTTCAATAGAACCATCAGATTTGCACTTCACTTTGTAAACCCATTTACATCCAATAACATTCTTATCCTTTGGTAGTGCAACCAAGTCCCATGTATCATTATGGACCAATGCGTCCATCTCCACATCCATTGCTTTTTCCCATACATGCTCTCCAATAGCCTCTGTATAGCATGTAGGTTCCACATGCTTCACCATAGATGTCATGTATGCATAGTGCATAGCAAAATCTCTGTATGTCAACCTGTCAATAGGATATCTGACCCTCTGGGATCTCCGCAATGCATGCGGGTCACTCTGTACACTTGTGACTCTAGCATGTGGTGGCACATATCTGTCCTGTCTAGCACCAGGTGTGCGTAAAACAGGTATGCCAAGCTCCTCATCCAAACTTTCAGAATTGGATGACTCATATCCTGTGATTCCAATTCCTTCGGCTTTCTTTTTGCCTTTATCCATAGCACTACTCCCAGTGCTTACACTCTCATGCCTCAAACGTCCTGACCATGGACGTACACTGCTGCTCTCAGCTTCTGCTGGCCCAGACATAGTAGTAAAACTAGAACTTGCTTGTGATGGCAAGTTCACAGGCACATCAGCCTCAAGTGACTCAATAACACCCTCATCTTTTGCTTTATACCAACTAGCAAGCTCATCAAACACCACATCACGTGAGATGACCACTTGTCTAGTTTGTGGATTATAACACTTGTAGGCTTTTCGATCCTGTGCATATCCAACAAATACACATTTCTCTGCTTTAGGATCCAACTTCCTTCTTCTTTCATCAGGCACATGCACATAAGCTATGCATCCAAAAACTTTAAGATGTCCAATGTCTGGCCTGTAACCTGTGAGCCGCATCTCTGGCGTGCTTCCATGAATGGCTGCTGTAGGTGTTTTGTTCAATATGTATACTACAGTAGCACATGCTTCTGCCCAATAGTAATCTGGCATGCTCTTTTCATTAAGCATCGCCCTTGCCACTTCACATATAACTCTATTCTTTCTCTCAGCCACACCATTCTGCTGAGGTGTATACCTGCATGTCAATTGTCTCCTTATTCCATGCTTCCTCAAGAAATGCTCAAAAGCTTTTGAGGTGTATTCACCACCTCCATCTGTCCTCAGACATTTAATCCAACAGCCATACTGCTTTTCTGCAAAAGCTTTGAAATCCATGAATTTTTCCAATACTTCACTCTTCTCCCTGAAAAAGTATATCCATGTCATCCTGCTAAAGTCATCAATGAATGTAACATAGTATAGGCTGCCTTTGATAGATGGGTTTTGTGCAGGACCCCATACATCACTGTGCACGATCTCAAGTGGCCTGTTACTCATATTTCCTTCTCTAGGAAATCTCAACCTTGCCTGCTTCCCAAACTGACAGGCTTCACAAACATGCATATGTCCATCATATTTGAACCTAGGCAATCCATTGACAATGCCTCTTGTTTGCATGTTCTTTAATCTCTGTATATTTACATGGCCAATCCTCTTGTGCCACATATCAATATCCTGTACCACATTCCTACTCTTTGAGAACATGGCTGATTTTAGCTCAGGAATTCCAGCATCCAGCTTAAACAGTCTTCCTTCTTTCTTGCCTTTAGCAATCACTCTACATCCATGTTTGAAGTCTTCAACGAAGCATCCATGCTCATTGAATCTAACCTGTAATCCCTGTTCTACCATTTGACCAACTGAGGCCAAGCTTTTAGTGATCGAAGGCACATACAGCACATCTGACATAGACTTTGTCTAACCATTATGCATGACCAATGGTACACTTCCAACATGTGTAATGACATGCTAGGTATCATCACCTGTTTCCGCATAGCCTTTGACATCCATTGGCTTCATGTGCTCAAACCATTCACCATGGCATGTCATATGATTTGATGCTCCTGAGTCCATGTACCATGTATCATCATTCTCAGCATTTGTTGTCATAGAACCCACAACATGCTTCATGGCAAACAAATGATTTGCAGTTCCATCATTGCTACTTGATGCATAGTTGCCACCATGTTGTGCATAGTTTCCACCATAATGACCACCACGTTGTTCTCTTCCCCCTCTCAAATCATTCTGTTTGCGAAAGCAATCTCTCGCCATATGACCATATTTGCCACAATAATGGCATTCCACATCTTGCATAGAATTTTGTTGGCCTTGCCAACGTCCTCTTCCACGGGGGTTACCTCTGCCTCGCTGAGGTGCATAACCATGACCACCTCGAGCACCATATGAAGGCTGAAAATTCTGTTGTGGAGGCCTATCCTGCCATCCACGACCATTACCACCACGTCCACGTGATGCAAATCTCCCCTTGCCTCTAAAACCTCTCTGCGAGTAGAAAGCCTGATTTCTGCCATCATCATGGCTAGTAGATGCATCCAGAAATGAATCACTGAGCTTGATTTCCTCAACCAATAAGAGTGAAACCAACTCATCAAAGTCGGGTAGACCTGTACTCCTCACTGAGATAGATGTATCAAAAGATTTGTATTCCTTGCCAAGACCACGCAAGGTAATATCCACCAAATTATCATCAGGCATGGGGGCATTTATTGTGGCCAATGCATCTGCAAACTTCTTGATTTCTTGCACATAATCATGTATGCTCCTTTTATTCCTTTTCACATTGTGTATCTGCTGTCGCAATTGAGACTTGCGAGCACTCATATCTGTATCAAACATCTTGACCAAAGTATCCCATGCATCTTTGGGATTCTCAGCATCCTGAATGTGTATGAGCATAGCATCAGAAATGCATATAGACAAATAATGCAGCACTTTGAATGCTCTCTCTGACCATTGCTTATGAGCAATAAGCTGCTGCTGTGTAGGTTGCCGAGGTAGCTCAGGCTCAGGCTCAGCACCTGTAATGAGATTCCAAAATCCTTTCCCTTTCAAGAAACTCTTTATCCTGTACTTCCATGCCTGGAAGTTCTTCCTATCCAGCTTCTCACCAACAATCTGAACTGGATTGTCCGACATATCTGCTCAATGTGCACCTTCCGCACTCGTCCAAATCTGAAACTGAGCCTTCCTCAACTCAACCACACTCCAATGAATGTTCCAGATACTCCAAGATAGCCAACAAACTCCAAATTTGATGTAGGAAATCAACCTGTAATCATCCAAGATGAACTGACTCACGCAGTGCGGGATACCCTGAATTGACACGCCTTCCAAGGCTCCAAATCGCAATGTAATGGTGCAATCAAGTCTAGGCAACATTCATTGACACCTAATGAACCTCAATGTTGAGTATCAACTCCATTTGACATGTGTAATTATCAATTTTTGAAAACCCCTTTCTCTGTTTTTGGAAAAACCAGAAAAACCAAAAAAACCAGTAATGATTTGGCTCTAATTCCTTCAATATTTCACCAAATTGATCAACCAGGCATTCATTGGCTTAGCAATAGTGTCCATCAACTCCATGTAAGAGGAATTTGTCCAATTGTAAAACACCAAAGATTAATTGCTCGATTAAAATGCTCTGTTTCTCTGCAACCAGTGGACAGCCTGTTTTAATCAGCTCATTCCCAGCTCAATTAAGCATTATTGACCAAAAAAATCACATAGCCCTCTTCTCCAAGATGTAAAGCATCCAATTGCTAAGAAGGTTGTGGAATATATCAAGCACCGAATGAGAATTTGATCTCCTCGTAGGCAAAAACCAGAAAAACTGCCCTGTTTCCTACTGTCTGGCTACGCCGCCTGCGATTGAGGTGTTTTGGAGTGTTTATAATGTCAATTGATGATAGTTATAGGTGCCCAACACACATAGGTACATGTGCAATCCACCAAAGCTTTGATTTTCACCAAAAATAGGCTCCAAATGCATCAATTTTTGACTGTCTTCTCTCTGTTTTGTGAGAGCTCAAAAAACAGTAATTTCACTCAATCAAATGCATGTAAATTGCTCCAAAAATCACAGTAGGGCTTGCATAGAAGTTGCCAATACATCTCTCATTGTCAGATACATGTTTGCTTTGCCAGAATCACACATATTTCCACCATACATCAATGTTGTCAAGCTTTAATGGAAAGCTTCAAAAACCAGAATTTTGCTTTGCTTTGATTTGCTCTAAAATGCTTTGCTTTTGCCTGTTTCACCTGCAATCCGCTCAAGGATGTTTAGAAGACCTTACCCGGTAAGCCTAGCTTTCAGATCTGATAGTATTTGGTGTGCTCCAAGCTTCACAGCTCCAATGGCAGCTTCACAGCTTCTTTTCACAGCTTCTTCTTCTCCCTCTTCACTCACTCACTCATAAACCCTAATAAACAGCACAAGGCTCTGATACCATGTTGAAAGAACGGTAGAGGAGGAGGAGACACACACACAGGAGGAAACCCTAATGTATATTGCAAACCCTAACCATAGAGGGAAGCCATGTCCACTCTCACACAAAGCATAATGCACTAATCCATAATCCACACAACACACAATGAGTTGTGTCCACACTCTACTAACCCTAGCTAATGTCCACACACTATGACCAGCTGGACACGCGGTCATTTATGTCTCACACATGTTCCTACCTAATCTGCCAGTACATAGCATAGCTGGCTCACACTGACATCGAGCTTGAATCTCAACAAACTCCTCCCTTTCTGCTTCCTATCATACCTGGACTTTGCAGAACATATTATAGATTTTTTTTAACCGTCTCTTCCAACTATGCTACACCAATGCTTGTTGGCCACCAAGAGAACCCTTTGTTACTTGTTGCAGCATATCAATCTCCAACTTTAAGGGTGGTAAAGGGCTTTCATAAGATTAGATGGAGCTTATGGGTTCTCCCTTATGTATAAGCAATGGGGTTGACAAATGCAGCAAGGAAATTTGTACTTGCTCGCAAGGAAATTTGTACTTGCTCGCAAGGTAATTTGTACTTACGTAGTGGGTTGCTCTAGGGAGACCAATGTGATTGGGGTTTGGATAGACAACAATGGTTTTGTAACATTTTGTGATGTAGAATCTTCTCCACCATCAGCCACCATGCCTCTTGTGATAGAGTTTCTCTTTGGCACCCAAATTTGGTTGGGTGTTTGTGGTAAAGGTTCTCCTATAGTATTCTTTTCTTTGTTTGAACTTGAGACATTGAAGCCTTTTTCCATCACTGAGAGGAGACTTGTGAATCTATTGTTGAAAAATAGGTAGAGGGAGAGGAGACACATGCACAGGAGCAAACCCTAATGTATATTGCAAACCCTAACCATAGAGGGAAGCCATCTCCATTCTCACACAATGCATAAAGCCATAATCCATAATACACTCAACACACACTATGTTATGTCCACACACATCTAACCCTAGCTAATGTCCACACACTATGACCAGCTGGACGCGGTCATTTATGTCTCACACATGTTCCTACCTAACATGCCAGCACATAGCATAGCTGGCTCACATTGACATCAAGCTTGAATCTCAACAGCCCCTCTCAAGCTCATGATGTTTTGCCATAGATGAAGATGTAGATGAGCTTGGGCTATCAAAGCTCTCAACACTCCCCCTCAAGCTCATCCCACGTACTCCCAACATAGTACGGAAGTACTCAAACTTCTCCTTACTAAGTGGCTTTGTAAAGATGTCTGCCACCTGCTCGTCAGTCTTCACATCCTGTAGATCAACTGTACCATCCAACACCTTCTCTCTGACAAAGTGATAATGGACCTCTATGTGTTTGGTCTGCGCATGAAACATTGGATTCTTGGTCAACTGTATACTGCTCATGTTGTCACAATGAATGACAATTTTGCCATCAATAGGCTCACCCAAATCTGCCAAGAGATTCTTTAACCATACTCCTTCACAAGTAGCAATGGTTGCACCCCTGTATTCAGCCTTTGTAGTAGATAAAGCAACAGTAGGTTGCTTCTTGCTACTCCAACTCACCACGGCACTTCCAAGTGTAAAGGCATACCACTAGTAGACCTCCTGTCATATGAGCTACCTGCCCAATCAGCATCTGTGTAGCCATGTATATCCAAGCCTTTACCACTCTCATAAAGTAGACCATAATGTGCAGTGGTCTTTACATATCGCATGATGCGTCTCACTGCATCCAAATGAGGTTTTTTGGGGTTCTGCATAAACTGGCTTACTAGCCCCACAGCATAACTCAAATCCAAGCGTGTGATAGTCATGTACATGAGACTACCAACCATCTTCCTGTACATAGATGGATCATCCAACTCCTCACCAAAATCAGCCCGCAACTTCACATTCTGCTCCAAAGGTGTACTCATAGGCTTACACCCTATGATGCCATATTTTGCAAACATATCCAATGCATATTGGCATTGCACTAACCATGTACCTGCATGGTCTTTGATGACTTCAATTCCAAGAAAGTATCTCAACTCACCTAAGTTTTTCATGTCAAACTGCCCTCTCAATGCTTTCTTGACATGCATCACATCTGTACCATGATCACCTGCTGTGATAATCAAGTCATCCACATAGATGACAAGTAAAACAATCCCATGGTCTGTTTTCTTCACATAGAGTGAAGAATCCGCTGTAGAAACCTGAAATCCAAGGGAGATAAGATATCTGCTCATCTTATCACTCCAAGCACGAGGTGCTTGCTTCAAACCATATAAAGCTTTCTTCGATCTGCATACATGAGTGGGATACTTTGGGTGTACATAACCTTTTGGCTGTGCCATATAAACCTCTTCTTGTAGATCACCATTTAGAAATGCATTTTTGACATCCATTTGATGCATTTCCCAACCATTTGCTGCAGCCATAGCAATGACTACTCTCACTGTTCCCATCTTTGCCACTGGACTAAATGTTTCATCATAGTCCAAACCTTGGGTTTGTGCATAACCCTTAGCTACCAATCTTGCTTTATGTCGCTCAATGGAACCATCAGACTTGCATTTCACTTTGTAAACCCATTTACAACCAATGACATTTTTGTCCTGTGGTGGTAATGCAACCAAATCCCATGTGTCATTATGAACCAATGCGTCCATCTCAACATCCATTGCTTTCTCCCATACATGCTTTCCAATAGCTTCTGTATAGCATGTAGGTTCCACATGCTTCAGATGAAGAGGAAACAATAATGTATGCATCACTTTCTCCTTCGGACTTCAGTGAAAATTGGATGCATATGCTAGCTACCATAGATGTGATGCAGCCCAGGGGGACCCAATATGTGGAATATGGAACTATCCCTACGACCTCTATCTTTATGGTTCATTGGCAAACCATTGATGAAAATTCAGAACAGGGGACGTCTATCATAGAAGGTACCAACGCTCAACACCTTAGAAGATGGCAAAAACAAAAACGATATATTGCCTGATGAAATGCCCTATTACAAAGAAAACGGATGCCCAGTGGTTGAGATACCTCAAAGCCACTAAGGTACATGATGGGTTTTCTAAGGATTGGGGTGAGGAATTGAGTAAGATATCACTGGAGGGGAAACATAAGGAGAAAGTTATCCTTCAAGAGCTAGAAACACCTAAGCTTACGAAAGCTAGGTGTTGAAAATGGAACAAAGCTCTAGCAGAAATCATCTGTTTCTAGCTCTTGAAGGATAAACAACAAGGTCAAGTTGATCTTGGAGCTGCCACACCACCCACTAATTACAAAGGTGTGCAAAGATTTATGGGCCACGTTGGGTATTACCGCTGCTTTATAATTTTCTATGTTGAAATCGCCATGCCATTATACAAGCTACTCATTGTCTTTGAATGGACTGAGGAATGCTAGGAAGCATATGATCGATTGAAGCAGGCATTGGCTAGCGGGCCAATTCTAAGACCCCCCAATTGAGACCTCATCTTACATGTGCATATTGATGCATCAAACTTTGCTATTGGATGCGTACTCCCAGCCTGGTGAGTTCAAATTGGACTATCCAGTCTGCTTCACTAATCGTCAATTGAATGATGCAGAGGTGAATTACACCACTAGAGAGCGATAAGGGTTGGCCATGGTTTATGCTATCAAGAAGTATCTGATGAAAAACACAAGTAGAGGGAGAGGAGACACACACATAGGAGCAAATCCTAATGTATTATCAAACACTATCCATAGAGGGAAGCCATCTCCCTTCTCACACAATGCATAAAGCCATGATCCATAATCTACAACACACTACATGTGTTGTGTCCACACATTGCTAACCCTAGCTAATGTCCACACACTATGACCAGCTGGACGCGGTCATTTATGTCTCACACATGTTACTACCTAACATGCCAGCACATAGTGCAACTGGCATAAGCTCACATCGAGCTTGGATCTCAACAGCCCCTCTCAAGCTCATGATGTACTGCCATAGATGAAGATGTGGATGAGCTTGGGCTATCAAAGCTCTCAACACTCCCCCTCAAGCTCATCCCATGTACTCCCAACATAGTACGAAAGTACTCAATCTCCTCCTTGCTAAGTGGCTTTGTAAAGACGTCGGCCACCTGCTCTTCAGTCTTCACATACTGCAAATCCACCGTACCATCCAACACTTTCTCTCTGACAAAATGATAGTAGACCTCTATATGTTTGGTCCGCACATGAAAAACTGGATTCTTGGCCAACTGTATGCTGCTCATGTTGTCACAATGAATGAAAACCTTGCCATCAATAGGCTCACCCAAATCAACCAAGAGACTCTTTAACTATACTCCTTCACATGTAGCAATGGCTGCACCCCTATATTCAGCCTCTGTAGATAAAGCAACAGTAGGTTGCTTCTTACAGCTCCAACTCACCACCACTGCACTTCCAAATGTAAAGGCATAACCACTAGTAGACCTCCTGTCATACGAGCTACCTGCCCAATCTGCGTCTGTGTAGCCGTGTACATCCAAGCCTTTACCATGCTCATAAAGAAGACCATAATGTGCAACGATCTTTACATAGTGCATAATGCGTCTCACTGCATCCAAATGGGGTTTTCTGGGGCAGCTTGCATAAATTGGCTTACTAGCCCCATAGCATAACTGAGATCCGGGCATGTGACAGTCATGTAAATAAGACTGCCAACCATCTTTCTATACATAGATAGATCATCCAACTCTTCACCAAAATCAGCCCATAGCTTCACATTCTACTCCAAAGGTGTACTCATTGGCTTACACCCTGTCATCCTATATTTTGCCAACATATCCAATGCATATTGGCGTTGCATTAACCATGTCCCTACATGGTCTTTGATCACTTCAATCCCAAGAAAATATCTCAATTCACCCGTCTTTCATATCAAACTACCCACTCAATGCCTTCTTGATATGCATAACATCTATAGCATGATCTCTTGTGATAATCAAGTCATCCACATAGATGACAAGTAAGACAATCCCATGATCTATTTTCTTCACATAGACTGAAGAATCTGCTGAAGAAACCTGAAATCCAAGGGAGATAAGATATTGGCTTATCTTATCACTCCACGCACGAGGTGCTTGTCAAACCATATAATGCTTTCTTTAATCTGCATACATGAGTGGGATACTTTGGGTGTACATAACCTTTTGGCTGTGCCATATAAACCTCTTCTTGTAGATCACCATTTAGAAATGCATTTTTGACATCCATTTGATGCATTTTTTACATCCATTTGATGCATTTTCCAACCATTTATTGCAACCATAGCAATGACTGCTCTCACTGTTCCCATCTTTGCAACTAGACTAAATGTTTTATCATAGTCCAAGCCTTGGGTTTGTGCATAACCCTTAGCTACCAACCGCGCTTTATGGCGCTCAATGGAACCATATCTAATTTGCATTTCACCTTATAAACCCATTTGCAACCAATGACATTTTTGCCTTGTGGTAAGGCAATCAAATCCCAAGTTTCATTATGAACCAATGCGTCCATCTCAACATCATTGCCTTCTTCCATACATGCTTCCCAATAGCTTCTGTATAGCATGTAGGTTCCACATGCTTCACCAAAGAGGTCATATATGCGTAATGCATAGCAAAGTCACGATATGTCAACTTGTCAATTGGATACCTAACCCTTTGGGATCTCCGCAATGCATGCGGATCACTCTGAACACCTGTCACTCTAGCATGTGGAGGCACATATCTATCCTGCCTTTCACCTGGTGTGCCTAAAACTGGTATGCCAAGTTCCTCATCCAAACTTTCTGAACTTGACAACTCATAACCTGTAATGCCGATTCTTTCAACCTTCTTTTTCCCTTTATCCACAACACTACTCCCAGTGCTCACACTCTCATGTCTCAAGCATCTTGACCATGGACGTATAGTGCTACTCTCAGACTCTGCTAGCCCAGACATAGAAATAGAACTTGCTTATGGCAAGCTCACATGCACATCAGCATCAACGGAATCAATGACACCCTCATTCTTTGCCTTGTACCAACAACTAGCAAGTTCATCAAACACCACATCTCGTGAGATAACCACTTGCCTAGTTTGTGGATTGTAACATTTATATGCCTTGCGATCCTATGCATACCCAACAGAAATGCACTTTTCTGCCATAGGATCCACCTTCTTCCTTCTCTTGTCTGGCACATGCACATAAGCTATGCTACCAAACACTTTGAGGTGTCCAATGTCTGGCCGTTTGTGGATTCTAACATTTATGTGCCTCGCGATTCTGTGCATACCCAACAAAAATGCACTTTTCTGCCTTAGGATCCACCTTCTTCCTGCTCTCGTCTGGCACATGCACATAAGCTATGCTACCAAACACTTTGAGGTGTCCAATGTCTGGCCTAAAACCTGTAAGATGCATCTCTGGCGTACTTCCATGTATGGCTGTTGTGGGTGTCTTACTAAGTACATACACTGCTCTGGCACATGCTTCTGCCCAATAATAGTCTGGCATGCTCTTTTCATTGAGCATTGCCCTAGCCACATCACAAATGACTCTATTTTTTCTCTCAGCACAACACCATTTTGCTGAGGTGTGTACCTGCAAGTTAGCTGCCTTCTTGTGCCATGCTTTCTCAAGAAATTCTCAAAAGCATGTGAGGTGTATTCACCACCTCCATCTGTCCTCAAACATTTTATCTAAGAGCCATATTGATTCTTTGCAAAAGCTTTGAAGTCCATAAACTTTTCCAACACTTCACTTTTCTCTCTGAGAAAGTAAATCCAAGTCATTCTACTGAAATCATCAATGAATGTCACATAATACAAGCTGCCTTTAATGGATGGGTTTTGTGCAAGACCCCATACATCACTATGAACTATCTCAAGTGGCCTGCTACTCATGTTGCCTTCTTTAGGCAATGGCAACCTTGCTTTCTTTCCAAACTGGCAAGCATCACAGACATGTATATTCCCATCATACTTGAATCTAGGCAGCCCACTAACAATGCCTCTTGCCTGCATGTTCTTTAACCTTTGTATGTTCACATGTCCAATCCTTTTATGCCACATGTCAATGTCCTATACCACATTTCGGCTTTTAGAGAACATGGCCGATTTTAACTCAGGAATCCCAGCATCCAACTTAAATATCCTACCTTCTTTCTTGCCTTTGGCAATGACTCTACATCCTTTTTTGAAATCCTCAACGAAGCAACCATGCTCGCTAAAACGAACCTGTAAACCTTGTTTAACCATTTGACCACAACTGAGGCCAAACTTTTTGTGATAGAAGGCACATACAAGACATCAAACTTTGTTTCACCATTGTGCATCACCAATGGTACACTTTCAACATGAGTGATAGCATGTTGGGAATCATCACATGTTTCCACATAGCCTTTCACATCCATTGGCTTCATATGTTCAAATCATTCGCCATGATAAGTCATACGATTTGATGCTCCAGAGTCCATATACCAAGTCCCATCACTGTCACCATTTGTCATCATAGATGCCACGACATGTTTCATGGAAAACAAGTGATTTGCATTGCCATCATTACTGCTTGATACAAAATTTCTACCATTTGTATAATTTCCACCATGTTGTGCATAATGTCCACCATGTTGTGCTCTACTCCCTCTCAAATCATTTTGTTTTACGGAAACAATCACGTGCCATATGACCAAATTTCCCACAGTAATGGCATTCCACATTTTGCATAGATGTTTGTTGGCCGCCTTGCCAACATCCTCTACCACGAGGATTACCTTTGCCAACATCCTCTACCACGAGCATAATGTCCACCATGTTGTGCTCTACCCCCTCTCAAATCATTTTGTTTGTGGAAACAATCACGTGCCATATGATCAAATTTCCCACAGTAATGGCATTCCACATTTTGCATAAACGTTTGTTGGCCTTGCCAACATCCTCTACCACGAGGATTACCTCTGCCTCTCTAAGGTGTATATCCACACCCACCTCTAGCACCATATGTAGGCTGAAAATTCTGTTGTGGTGACCTATCCTGCCATCCACGACCATTACCACGACCACATGATGCAAATATCCCCCTGCCTCTAAATCCCCTTTGTGAATAGAAAGCCTGATTTCTGCCATTATCATAGCTAGTAGATGCATCATGAAAAGAGACTGAGTTTGATTTCCTCAACAAGCAAGTTTGAAACCAACTCATCAAAATCTGGTAAACCTGTACTCCAAACAGAAATAGATGTATCAAAAGAGCATAAGGGCATTGATAGTTGCCAATGCATCTGCATACTTGTAAGGTCCCTATCCCCCACCGCGCAATGAATTCAGGGGTGCTAGCAGCGGAAGTAACACTTCTTGCGCGAGGCAGGGTCCCACACTCGTCGGGGCCTCGCCCCCATGGATATCCGGACAAGAGACTAATCCATCGGTTCTTCCAAAACCGAACCCGAAAAAACTTCCCTTACCGGGAAAGCACGGGCGATTCCTCGAGGATAACTTTTTCTCTAACGTAGTCAAAAGCCTTAAGTAACTGAATTGATTTGACCAAACCCGTAAGTCCCATAGTCAGATCAGGGAAAAGATTGTACTTGGATCATGGATACCAATGCTTTTTTCCTCATTGAGAGGCAAAGCCGTTGATTCTTTTCCATAGAACAATTTTTGTCCGGGATTTACTTCATCTATCAAACCAGAACAGAATAGAATTGAGTATCAATTTAGGGATCCATCAGTCCAACCGAACCCCATCCAGACCCATGGGTTAGCCAACCACCCAACCACTGCAGCAGTGATGGGATCCAATTAAGAATTTGGTTAGGTTGTCCTAGGTACCAGGGAAAAGAGTTCCCAGGCCCCCTAGCCAGATATTCATGCAAACTTAAAACTAGTCACACCACTTACACACCCAATATGAAATTGCCTTTTTCACAGATTCAACACTATTTATGCATAAGAACAACTTCAGTGGAAAATAACACTTTTATAAAAATCCGTTTATGCATCTATTTATGCATAAATTCAATTTTAAGGAGAATAACACTTTCGAAATAAAAATAAATCTTTTATGCATCTTTCTATACATAAATTCAATTTTAATGAGAATAACTCTTTTGAAATAAAAATAAGTTTCTTTATGCATCTTTCTATGCATAAAATCAAAATTGATGAGAGTAACTCTTTTGAAATAAAAATAAGTTTCTTAATGCATCTTTCTATGCATAAAATCAAAATTGATGAGAGTAACTCTTTTGAAATAAAAATAAGTTTCTTTATGCATCTTTCTATGCATGAAATCAAAATTTGATGAAAGTAACGCTTTTATAATTAAAAAAAACTTTTATGCATAAATTTAATTTTAATGAAAGTTACACTTTTATAATAAAAAATTCTTTTATGCATAAAAAGCAATT
This sequence comes from Cibotium barometz, assembly GCF_041138505.1. Classification (NCBI taxonomy): domain Eukaryota; kingdom Viridiplantae; phylum Streptophyta; class Polypodiopsida; order Cyatheales; family Cibotiaceae; genus Cibotium; species Cibotium barometz. The sequence continues at coordinate 27,417,619 of NC_141103.1, read as the reverse complement.
TTGATGAAAGTAACACTTTTATAATCAAAATATTCCCAATATGCATCTTTCTATGCATAGAAATTATTTCTAATGAAAATAACACTTTTATAATAAAAACATTTCTAATATGCATTTTTCTATGCATAGAATAAAAATAACACTTTTAGAATACACAAATGGTGGGGATTACTCTTTTCGAATAATAAAAAGATAAAACTTACTTCACCAAATTTAAGAAAATTTTTCCATAACCTCCTTTGTATGACTGACCATTTTTTTAAATTTTTTACTTTAAAATTTACTAGAAATTATCCAAGATGATTTAAATCATTCTAATCTAATCAATTTTCACTTTATTAAGAGTAAACAATATGAAAAGTTTAATTCCATCAATTTGATTACACATCTAGGATAAAGAAAGGTTGAATTCAATAATGAAGAGAAGGGGGAATGCCTTTCCAGCAAGGCATAACATCTATTTTCATTTTAAAGAAAGCAAAAATCAAAAAACCATAAAATAGAATAAGAAAAAGTAGAATTTCTAACTTACTAGGAGTTTTGTGAGCTTTCCTTTGGCTTAATGGTTTGAGGGATCTACTCTTGTTTGCAACAAGAGTGGCCACCAATTCTTTTGAACAGGAAATGGTCAAAAACAAATGAATTATCAATGAATTCACTGTTTTTGGCTCTGGGGACAATTAGAGTAACAGTGTATAAAACACTATTAACCATTTACAAAGGGGGAGGCTTCATTTATAGGAAAAAGTGAGCCTCTAACCAAGCAAACTGATTCTAGAATTTTCCAAATCAGTTTGGTCAATTTTTGACCTTTTTTTAGGTCAGTTTAGCTTACTTTTTAGATCTAGTTAAAGCAGGAGAGAGGAGAGATGAAAATATCTCATTATTTGGGAGTTTAAAACTCAACCACACATGTGAAATAGGCGCCTCCTTCATGAGGGGAATTCCCCACACTGAGGTGTCAAAAATGCATCATTTCTTTTAAATATCTCTTCTTTTTTAACTAATAACCTTGTCCTTAGTCAACTCTTCATCTTATGTGAGCATTTACTCATTTTTGGGGGATATTCTTTTATTCTTCCATTTATCTCCTCCCTACATTTGGATTAATCTAATTGGTCCATAGGAGCCTTAATTCAAAAATTTCAGAAAATCTGGACCCTTAGGCTAAGGTCCTTTTTACCTGATTTCAATTTATTCCAATTGCACATTGGAAATTTCTTTTTGAATATCTGTTTCTTCAAGGGAAACCATTTTAGACACTAGGAGAATTTTTATATCCAAAAATATCTCAATTTTGAATTACCTCTCTCTAGACATTTTCTCTCTCTAGGCCAAAACAGGGTAAAATAGGATCTTTCTTTTATTTTAGAGAGGGGAATAATTATAAGATCAAAAAGGGAGTTTCTTACACCTACACACCTCAAAAGCCGGAGGGAGGAATCTTACAATACTTCTTCAATCTCTTGAACATAATCATGGATACTCCTTCCTTTCCGCTCCACATTATGAATCTGTTATCTCAACTGAGACTTATAAGCACTAGTATCTATAGTATCAAATAGCTTTACCAACGTATCCCATGCATCCTTGGGATTCTCAGCATCATGTATATGTATGAGTATAGCATCCGAGATACATATAGACAAGTAATGCAAAACTTTGTATGCTCTCTGTGACCATTGCTTATGAGCTACAACCTGTTGTTGTGTAGGTTGTCAGGGTAGTTCGGGCTCTCGCTCCGCACCTGTAACAAGGTTCCAAAATCCTTTTTCCTTCAAAAAGCTTTTAATCCTGTACTTCCATGCCTGGAAGTTCTTTCTATCTAACTTCTCACCCATAATCTGTACTGGGTTGTTTGACATATTTGCTCAATGCAAATGCACCTTCTGCACACGTCCAATTCTGTAAATGAGCCTTCCTCAACTCAACCACACTCTAATAAGTGTTCCAGATACTCCAAAGTACTCCACAAACTTCATTGTTGATGTAGAAAATCAAACTGATTGCATTCAAATTGAACTGGTATACGCAGTCCAAAGTACCCTATTTTGTCACGCTTTCCAAGGCTTCAAATTACAATGTAGTGGTTCAATCAAGTGTGGATAACTTGCATTGATACCTAAGAAAGCTCAATGTTGCATATTAACACCAACCAAGGTGCGTACGTATCAAAAATATCAAATCCCCTTCTCTGTTTTGAGAAAAAACAGTAAAAACCAGTAGTAAAAGTGCTCTAATTTCTTTGATTCTTGTCCAAGTTAAGACACCAGGCATTCATTAGCTTAGCAATGATGTCTACTAACTCCATGTAAAAGGAATTAGACCAATTGTAAAAGTTGAGAGAGTAATTAGCTAATTAATGACCCTCTATTTCTCTAATCACTATAGATAGCCTATTTAATCAGCTCATAATCAGCTCCATAATGCATAATTGCTTCAACCAACTACATAGCAACCTTCTCAATTGTGTACCACAAAATTGCTAAGCAAATTCTGAATTTAATCAATCAACCAAAGTAGAATTTGGCCTTCACTTTGCAAAGTATTGAGATTTCTGCTCTGTTTTTGCCCTCCTACAGGTTGCGCCGCCTGCTCTCCTGAAGGTATAGGTGAGTTCCCAACACTCTTAGGCATGTGCACAATCCATCAATGAGGTGATTTTTGTAAAAAAACCGGCTTTAATTTCATCCACAATGGATATCTCTTCTCTGTTTTTGTGAGGGCTTCAAAATAGTGAATTCCAATCACTTAAATGCATCAACTTTGCTCCAAATTCAATGTAGGGCTTGCACATGAGTTGCCAATACATTCCCATTTGCCAGATACATGATTCTTTGGTCAAATTTGCAACTATTTGCCTCATACATTCACCACACTCAAGCTTCAATGGAGAGCTTGCAAAACATAATTTTTTCTTTGCTTTGGGCAACTCAAATCTGTTGTTGTTTGTGTTTTTGCACCTACAATCCACTCAAGGATGTTTAGTAGTCCTTACCCGGTAGGCCAAGCTCTCAGATTTGATGAAAATCGGTGTGCTCCAAGCTTCACAGCTCCAATGGCAAGCTTCACAGCTTTTCTTCATAGCTTCTTCTCCCTCTTCTCTCACTCACTCATAAACCCTAATAGAGAGCACCAGGCTTTGATACCATGATAAAAAACACAGGTAGAGGGAGAGGAGACACACACACACACGGGAGCAAACCCTAATGTATTATCAAACCCTAACCATAGAGGGAAGCCATCTCCCTTCTCACACAATGCATAAAGCCATGATCCATAGTCTATAACACACTACATGTGTTGTGTCCATACACTACTAATCCTAGCTAATGTCTCACACACTATGACCAACTAGATGTGGTCATTTATGTCTCACACATGTTACTACCTAACATGCCAGCACATAGTGCAATTGGCATAAGCTGATATCAAGCTTGAATCTCAACAGTCCCTCTCAAGCTCATGATGTACTGCCATAGATGAAGATAGTAGATGAGCTTGGGCTATCAAAGCTCTCAACAGTATCGACATTACCTATTGGCCAACAGATTCATATTCTTTGTGGACCATCAAGCCTTATTATACTTTGTGAATAAGCCTTATTATACTTCGTGTGAATAAGCCTTGCACCATGGGAAGAATCACACGCTGGTTGCTATTACTATTGGAATTCAAATCTATAGTTACGGTAAGGAAAGGGACACAACATGTATTAGCCGATCTTATGTCAAGAATTCCAAATGGGGAACTAGGAAATGGTGTTGTTGATGACCTCCCTAATGCTTATTTGTTCAAACTGGACATGGTACCCAAATGGAGTGAGGAGATATCAAATTATCTAGCTTATGGTTTTCCACAAGAAACACCCTTAAACAAAGATAAAATGTGGCAGCTTATCAAGCTTGCTGCACCTTATTAATTAATTGATGGAGAACTATATAACCTAGGTAAAGACAATGTCCTAAGAAGATGTGAAAGAGAAGATGAGTTCGTTCACGATATTGGATAAGCTCATTCAGGAATAGTAGGAGGACATTTTGCTAGAGAGATCATGGCTTGCAAATTACTTCAATCAGGATAATGGTGGCCCACGTTGTTCGGGGATGCCATAGAATTTGTCAAAAAAGGTGTGAGAAATGTGAGCGATTTGCTATCCCACAACAAAGGGACAAGATGTTGCTCACTCCTATTATTTTATAAGACAACCCTTCGAGAAATGGGGGGTAGATTTTGTTCAACCTATTAGTCCAGCGACACATCCATCACAAGCCCAATATGTGATCATGGACACGGATTATTTCACCAAATGGGCAGAAGTCAGAGCCTCGAAGCGAGTTGATGCCCGAAAAACAGCAAAATTCTTATATGAGCAAATTATCTCGAGATTTAGCTACCCATTAGAATTAGTTAGTGATTGCGGTTCACATTTCATTAATGAGGTGATTGATCATTTACTTGTGTTGAAATATACAAGTGAATGGGTGTGTGTGCAGGAACAAGCCCTTAGCAAGAGGCGTGTAAAAGAGAGTCTGTAAATGAGTGGGGTAGCAGTGAAAAAGTGAGAGGTATCTACTAGGAGAGAATGAAGGGCAGCATGAGAAGATCTAGGATGTGTGGAGATATTCTGGGAAAAGTGAAGAGGTGGAGACAATCAGGCAAAAGAGGTGGAGTGAATCAAGGATGAGGTGTCCCCCCATATGTGTAGAGGAGGTGGCACAAATAAGATCATGGACAAACTTGTATAAATTGAGGCATTGGCCTAATGAGTAATTTGCTAGTTTTTGAGTATCCATGCCTACATTAAGCTATCAGTTAATTGTTCACTAATCTTGTCCTAATCATCATCTAATCACTCATTAATAATGTTGATTATTGCATTTGATCCACCATAGCTCATCACATTGCTGTAAATTTAACTTGGTATTAGATCCAAGCTTAGGATTCATCTAGTTTTTAAGCCTAATTACCTTACTAATAATTCTACTAATTATAATTATGAGATAATCTAATTTTTAGCTCTTTTTCAACTAGCCTCTGTACCCCCAGCAGCAGCTGGTGGAGGAGCTCTCTCTCCCTTCACACACAACCATTGCCCAAGCCCTTTTAGAGGCTCATACTAGACTTAAGGACCTACACACAACTCAAAGGAATCGAGCGAATTCGATGTAGATCCGCGATTTGTAGGCGCCAAAAGATTTGGGAAAAAAGCTTCATGCGACACACCTGCTTCAAATTGGTCTAATTCCAACTAGGTCTAGGGGTTTTCAAGCATGCTCTACAAGCTAGTGAAGATAGTTTTTTATTTCATCAAGTCTACAGTGAGATCCAGCACTGTGCACACAGTCAAGGAAGTGCCTCTATTAATCACTTGATTAATTCTTCATTAAAGCTTCAATATTGATGTTTGTGGGCTCAAAACATATCTAGACACATTTATCTACCACTATATTGAAGCATTTTGAGATTAGATTTGTGCAAGTGGATCAATTGAAGACTCCAAGTTGGGATAGACTTTTGCACATGAACAGTGAATTATCTTGGCAAATTGCTTAATTAATCCACCTAATCAAGGTGTTAATTAGACATTGGTGGATCTAATCCAACATTGGGAAGGTGCTACACATGTCTATGTGTTCAGATTGAATTTTCCATCATAATCACTACCCCGATTAATCCCTCCAAATTAGTGTATTTTTTGCACACATAAAACATGGGATTATTTCACTAATCAGTGTGATTAATCAATACTAATCACTATATTTTGGTGCAATCGAGGGTTCAAATTTACCATTGGGTATGTGATATACAGATCCCCATCACTTCATATTACAATTCAGAGATGGTTTGATACTCCAACCATTCAGTACTACTAAGATCAGCTACACTTGGCTTTACGTAAATTTTGGTAAATTTATGCTGATAAATCTGTTTTGTAATCATCATTTAACACCAGATTTGAGTTGTAAAAGGGGGTAGACACTACCCTTGAATCTTGAATTAGATCAAGAGGTAAGACCCCCTTCACATCATCACTCATGAGCATGGCACAAGAAATAGCTAAATTTAATGAGGAGCAGTTTTATACATGGCAAACAAAGACCATGTATTTGCTCATGAGGAAAAATCGGTGGGGGCTAGTTGAGGGAAGAGATGAATGCCCAGAGGTGATTGGGGAGAATGAGTGGAAGAGCAGGAATGAGAAAGCATTAAGACTCGTTGCACTCAGTTTAAATGATGAAATCATTCACCACATCATAGGGATACAACGGGCAAAAGATGCATGGGATGAACTCAATAAATTATTTGGAACTCAAGCAAAAAATTCAAACATAAATCTGCTAATGCAATTCTACAAACTTGATATGAAGGAAAGTGAACCTCTAATCATACACTTGAACAAATACAACAGCATTAGGAAAGTGAACCTCTAATCATATACTTGAACCTCTAATCATACACTTGAACAAATACAAAAGCATTAGGCAACAACTGACAGCCATTGGTAAGAAGGTAGAGGATGATGAGGCACTAGCAGTGCTTCTGAAGAGTGTGAACAAAGGAGAATATGAAAACATTGTGGCAAACTTAAAGAATGTACCAAAATTGAAGCTACACATGAGATAGAAGGAGCTCTACTAGAGCAAGAGACCAAGGTCAAAGAGAGAAGAAAGGGGTGGACCCAACAACTGGAGAGGAAAAAGCATTCTACACCCAAGGAGGATTCTCACGAGGACAAGGACGAGGAAGAGGCAGGGGAGGAGGACGGACCTTCACTTGCCACAACTGTGGGAAGCCAGGACACATGGTAAGAGAGTGCTACAGTAGCAAACCCAGTGAAGAAGGATTGACATCGGCAAAATTCATGGAGACTCCTAAGGAAGTGGAGTCAGAACATCTTTTCTGAGAGAGAAACCCCACAACCCAATGTAACCTGCCCCAACAGAGTAAAACCACCTCTGAGCCATCGATGATGTAGGCCATGTGGTAGATGTATGTGTGAGCACTTTAGTCAAGGTCACGGGCACTTATAGTAAGCCTTGGACACATAGAGAGAGAGTCTTAAGGACCATGAGTTAGGAACTTGAGGCACTAGTCGCTCGCAGGCTACCAAGTAAGAGGGAAACTTGTTATAGGGTCCAGGTGTGCTAGGATTTTTCACTTGAGGGGAGGTGTTGAAATATACAAGTGAATGGGTGTGTGTGTGCGGGAACAAGCCTGTAGCAAGAGGCTGTAAAAGAGAGTCTGTAAATGAGTGGGTAGCAGTGAAAAGGTGAGAGGTATCTACTGGGAGAGAATAAACGGTAGTACGATAAGATCTAGGATGTGTGGAGATATTCTAGGAAAAGTGAAGAGGTGGAGACAATTAGGCAAAAGAGGTGGAGTGAATCAAGGATGAGGTGCCTCCCAGATGTAGGGGAGGTGGCACAAATCAAGGAACAAATCAATGGAGTAGATCATGGACAAACTTGTATAGATTGAGGCATTGTTGGTTTTTGAGTATCCATGCCTACATTAAGCTATTAGTTAATTGCTCACTAATCTCATCCTAATAATCATCTAATCACTCACTAATGATATTGATTCTTGCGTTTGATCCACCATAGCTCATCACATTGTTACAAATTTAACTTGCAGTGCAAGAACGTCTGATGGAGAATGCATTAGTTGAAAGGCTAATCGATTTAGAGAAGCTTGATGAGACCAAACTAATTGTATCGCATGGACTCATGGTTGAGAATCTAAGAAGAAATCATTGGTTTGACAAAAAATTGAAACAAAAAGAACTAGAAATGGGGGACCTTGTCCTCATGTATGATGTAGAAATCACCTAGGAAAAAGAAACTCAAATACAGAGAGGCCTAGGACCCTTCCGAGTGTGTGTGATCACACCTCAGGGGTTGGTTAGAATTGAGACAATTGATAGTGTATAGATGGCGAGTTACATCAATGGAAGCAGACTTAAAAATCATTTTGGACCACTGACCCAAGAGATGCTCTTGCAAGAACATCTCTTAAAACAACAAAAACACCTCGCAAAGGAAAACATTTATCAAGCTCAAGAAGAGGCTAAGGCAAGGGAGGCCAAAGCCAAGCAATTACTCCATAAAAGAATGTTGCATGTGAACATGGATTCCTTGACTCTCCTGGGATGAAGAGGAATTGAACATTGAGCCAGCATAACTCAGGGGGTGGAACTCTGTATGGCTAAATGTCATGCAATGAGCATTGCACTAATAGATATGGGATCGTCATCATAACCTGATCTCATATGAGACATGGGTAGCCTTAGACAGACCGCACCTTGAACCCACCAATGCACAAGTACGTAGTGTGCACTTGATAACTACAAAAGCTGAGGGATTTTTAAGTGTTAACATTTCCATCAAAAATAATTCCTTGGTTGGAAAGGTGTTTGTCATGCCTGCAGGTTCCAAGGAAGAGGAAATGATCCTAGGGCGATCTTGGATTTGCGCCAGCAATTATAATATCCAATGGGAGAAGAGGACAACACTGCTAAACGAGGGCAACAATATCATGTCCGTACCCTTATGGAGCCTGACAAACATAGGGAAACATGCCATGATTGAGGAGATAGCAACACCAGGCATGGTGATGTCAACTCATGAAGCAAAAAAAGCGTCAGTTTCGCAAATCCCACACAAACAATATCCAAAGCCATAGGGTACATAGCAATGGGTGCCCAAGGTTCAACTCAAAAACCAACCCCACAAGGAGGAGAAGGAGGTGACTATGGAACCCATAATAAGAGGGATTCAAAAAGGGGCCAAAAATAAAAAATGGCCTTTACAATAGGTTGCCAGTACTCCAGAAAAAACAACACCCCACAAGGCATTCGTAAGCAATGGGTCCGAAAGGATTTACTACTGGCACAAGGATACTACCAAGGCAATACGATAGTAGAATGGACTTGGCAAAGAGTACAAGCCATTCAAGACCTCCATTGCAATCAAAGAGAATATTCCCAACTTTCGGGACTTGGTATCTATGGTGATCATAGAAGAAAAGTCTCTAGGTGAGGACTCTTCTTCACAAAGCAACACATCAAAATAGGTCTTTTACTCTAATTCAGGTAGAGGTGGAGGTCGTGGTCGAGACCAAGGTGGTGGGTGGCTGACAAGGAAACTAGAATTATGGACAACATCAATACAATGATTTGCAGCAATAGTAATTATACATAGGTCCTCTCTCTCTCTCTCTCTCTCTCTCTCTCTCTCTCTCTCTCTTTTGCTTACCCACTCTGTCTCTTTCCATCTCCTCTGTAGTACCCTAAACCTGTTTGCAGCCTTGTTGTTTACCTCTCTCTCTCTCTCTCTCTCTCTCTCTCTCTCTCTCTCTCTCTCTCTCTCTCTCTCTCTCTCTTTTGCTTACCCACTCTGTCTCTTTCCATCTCCTCTGTAGTACCCTAAACCTGTTTGCAGCCTTGTTGTTTACCTCTCTCTCTCTCTCTCTCTCTCTCTCTCTCTCTCTCTCTCTCTCTCTCTCTCTCTCTCTCTCTCTCTCTCTCTCTCTCTCTTTGTGCCTATGCAGGCCCCTTACTGTTGTTTCACTGATACACACACATACGTATGGACCTTTCACCCATTATAGATTCCCAAGCATTTAGAGGCAGATGTAGAAGTTCAACCTATGTAGAGGGTTGCGAGTGTAAAGTTTTCTGCCAATGCAATCAAGGATTATCATGCATAGAGGAAGTAAGAACAACTTGCAAAGGATGAAGTCTAAGGTACAAGAAGAACAGGAGCACAATGCAAGTCATGGTGCAAATGAGCAGAAGCATCAAAAAATATGCAATGACGTTGTTCAATACTTTAATCAATGGACCAAGGGTATAGACAAGAAGACAAGGTTTGATATATTATCTCAGGTTCTCCAACATCACTCCATGAAGGAAATTTTTAGCAATTTTCTACTATGGAACCAAAAAAGTCTAATAGAGGGCATATGAAATACACTTGAAGTAGTGAAAGTGCCTAGAAACTCTGAGGAGATATTTCTTAAAAGGTCTATTCAAATGATTCTTATGAATGGTCAATTGGCACAAATACATCCTCTCTTAACATTGCAGATGCTTCAAGGTAGTTGAACATACGCAAATGTAATTTCTATGCAGCTAGAGAGCGTTTGCAAACCTCTGCTGATGGTATTTTGCCATTATCTTCATGGCATTGGCAAGCCTGTGTAGTGGGCATAATCAGTGTGATGATGAGGTGAAAGAGCTTGTTTTCAATTTTTGGTTAAGCTATACTCATGTTTTACCCAACAAAAAGGATGTATGTCGCAAGCGCCTTGGTAGAAAAGCTTATGCTAAGCATCTGACACACCTTCTCGATCAATCTCAAGTAATAGCAACAACCTGTGCTCCAACACTTATGATGATTTGGTGTACTTTTATACATTACATATTCCTTCATTATAGATTCAGATAAAAGATTAGATGTTTGCAATCAGTATACAAAAAAATGCCCAATTCTCTACTCTTCTATGATTCTATCATCCTTGTATGTGCGTTGTTTCCTTCTGTTATCATGTGTCTATGTGTATTATGTCTGACTATTAGATTTTCAATCAATCAACCTATAGATCTTGGACTACTTGGGGAAGTTTAGGACTAGAAAATCTAGCACATAAAAAGTGGTTCTAAACGGTTTTCAACTTAGGGGCGGCAATAAATAAAACCAACAAGAAAACCGATGTAATACCAGTAAGAGGTTGGTGTTAAACTAGTAAGATACCTGATAAAAAACAAGTTGTATACACTTAGGCTATAGAAAAAACAAACTTAACAGGCTTTTCACTAGTATCATACCGCTCCCAAACCAATATGATACTGGTTGTGGAATGATAGTTGTATACAACTAACACTACTGATAGGGAAAAGTCCAGCTACTTCCGGCTAAACACTTCTATCATACTGGCTTAAGAGCATGGTCTCCTCTAATGTACTCTCTATTTAACAAATTTTCTAACTGGTATTATATTGGTTGAACACTGGTATGATACCCAGGTAAAGGCCGGAAGCAGAACTTGGGGTGGCCATATGATACCAATGTTTTGTACCGATATGATATCGTTTGGAACATTAGCTCTATGCAACATGCATTAGATATAACATAAAGATCATCTTTGCTTTAGACAACACCAGTTTTGAAACAATATGATACCAGTGTTAAACCAATAAGATACCAACTAGTGAACTAGCTGCATACACCTAAGAGTCTATAACTATAAGCCAGTTTCAAACCAAATGTTTAACTTTCTCTACGATGGTTTTGTATTGCACATTGAACTATATTTGTTGTTTAAGGAGATGCATCCAAAGGCACCAGTTCATCAACGAGCTTTCAACAAATTAAAGCCATACTTTGTGTGCAAGCTTAAGGATCGATATACTTGTTGCTACATAACACATGTTCAAATGTCATTCTTAAAAGATGCCTTGAACCAGATTAGAGTATCTACTTTTGGGTTGCATGGCAAAGCATGTCAATGTGATTGTGTCACTTGTAATGTGGGTTCTCAGTGGTGCAAGGCTACAGAGAAGTCCTACAAGAGCATCACAAGTGCATGGGAGTCCATCCTATGTCCCAAAGTTGAAGGTACTATTTTCCATTCTTTGAAGTGTCTAATGGGGATTTGCACTATCAGTGGTCCTCGAAACATAGCAGTTTGTCCAACTGAATCTGCATATGTTGGTCGTCTTGTCACCGTGAAGATCTTTCAGGGGACATAGAATGTGGAACCACTAATGATGGCAAGACAAAGAAGAGGAAAGAGTTAATCCACAAGGAAATGTCACGCAAGGCATTGAATCAATTGTTCAATGACCAGCTCAGAAAGTTTATCAAGCATAATTTTGTGTACAGGTGGCAAGCTGAGCAATACAAAGAATGCTTGTCCAATTTTTTCGAAGATGTGGTAATATCTGTTGTAGACTTTGCTGAGAATTACTCTTTTAAGGAGGAAAATGAGATACACTCAATGCACTGGTATTCAATCCAAGTGTCCATATTTATGCATATTACATACTTTTGCATTACAGGCAACATCCACAAAATGATACACTTTTATATCTCTAATGATAAGAAGCATGATACCCATGTTGTGCAACATTGTTTCATGCTACATTTTAATTGGGTATTACCCTTTGGTATTCCCCTACAATGTCATTGGGTTTGGTTTGATGGTGCTTCATCTCAATTCAAAGCAAAAAGGCCTTTCTACTTTGTTTCCAGGTACACTGCCATCACAGGGTTGCAAATGACTTGGAATTTCTTTGGCTCTCATCATGGAAAGGGAGAGCACGACAGTGCAGGGGATGTGGTGAATAGAGCACTAACTCATGAATGACTCAAGCCTAATGGTGCTAAGCTCCAATGTGCAGCTGATGTTGTAAAGTTTTTGCTGGAGCTGAGTCCACATATGCATCACAAGGTCGGTACGTTAGTAGAGTCTTTTGGGAGATAAAGGTGGGTGATATAGATAGAGATGAGGCATGGAATGTCAAGGCTCTAACAAACACAATATCCCTACATTCAGTCTTTGCATACTCTCAGCATGATCCAATAGCATTGAGGGTGCGTCAGTTATCATGTTATTGTACTAATTGTATGGAACACTTATGGCATAGATGCAACAATTAGTCTCATATTCATAGCTGGGACTACATTGCCCTTGAACCATTGGTAGATGGCACTGAAGAAGATAATGTTGACATTGATGTTAACATCACAAACATTGAGGAGGCCACCTATGAAGGGCACCATGATACCCTTAGTGGTGTCCTTCTTTTGTAGGAGACAATTTCGCAGTGATAATTAAAAAAAAGAAATCCAGAGAATGCGGACTTCTACATCTTAAAATGCACAAAGGAGAAAGAGCTCTGCCAACAAGAGACCTACAAAAGACGAATGGGGGAATGCCATTGCACATGGTTGTTTTATTTGTGAAAGGGTTCTTCTGAAAAGATGCAAGGGAGAAGAGAGCTTGAGCTCTTACAAGCACACACACACTCACAAAACCCTAAAAGAGAACACACAAGGTGAGAGGCTGAAAATATTCTTCTTCTTCACACAACACTCAACACTCCATATACAAAAGATAAGAGTACACACATGAAAAGGTACTCAACCAAATACATACTAGGGTTCTCTATAGTTTGAACCCAACTACATACACACATGAAAAGGTACTCAACCAAATACATACTAGGGTTCTCTATAGTGTGTACCCAACTAAATGAGCTGGCGCTATAACTATGCCAGTCTCTAGAATGGCTGTCACATAGCCTGTCATCCCACTGGCTTCATATCACCCATGATCTCACCAACCATGCCAGTGGTGTAAGTGTGGGGTGGCCTATCTCCCAGGCGGGTCATCAATGTCCACCGCCTCACTAGATGAGCTCGATATCTCAACACTTCCCCTCGAGCTCAACTCCATCTCATGTACACCAAGAGAAGCCCTGAATCTGCGAAGCTTCTCTGTAACCCAATGCTTTGGTGAAGATGTCAGCGACCTGATCCTGTGTGATGACATAAACAAGGTCAACATCTCCTGCCAAAACCTTCTCTTTGACAAAATGATAGTGGACCTCTATATGCTTCGTGCGAGCATGAAAAACTGGGTTACTGGCCAACTGTATACTACTAATGTTGTCACAAAAAATTATAACTTGTCTATCCAACTGATAGACCCAAATCTGCAAGTAGCTTTCTCAACCAAGCTACCTTACATGCTGCCATAGCAGCACCTTTGTACTCGGCCTCTTTACTGGATAGAGCAACCGTAGGCTGCTTCTTGCTGCTCCAAGTCATAGCAACACTCCCAAAGAAAACATGAAGCCACTAGTAGATCTTCTATCTGAGATACTACCAGCCCAATCAGCATCTGTGTATCCATGTACACATATCTCTGTCGTCCCAGTTTCATAAAATAGTCCACAATGCAAAGTAGACCTCACATACCTCAGTATGCGTCTTAATGCATCCAAATGCGACTTCCGAGGAGCCTGCATAAACTGACTCACCAACCCAACATCATAGCTCAAATCTAGCCTGGTGATCGTCATGTAGATCAAGCTTCCTACCATGCATCTATACATAGTAGGATCCTCCAAAATCTCTCCTGAATCTGCACTCAACTTGCCATTTTGATCCAATGGCACTGAGATAGGCTTGCAGCTTGTCATACCATACTTGGACAACATGTCCAAGCCATACTGTCTCTACAGTAATCCAATATCATGTGGTGACCTAATCACCTCAATGCCCAAGAAATATCTGAGCTCCCCTAGATCCTTCATCTCAAACTTCTGTCTAAGCAAGATCTTTACATCAAAGATCTCTGCATCATGGTCCCTCGTAAATGATCAGGTCATCTACATAGATGACAACAAGCACAACCCCTCTATCACTGTGTCTCACATACAGCGAGAAATCTGCATTGGCTACATGAAAGCCAATAGTGACAAGATATTCAGAAATCTTGTCAGACCATGCTCTTGGTGCTTGTTTTAAGCCATACAAGGCTTTCTTCAACCTGCAAACATGCTCGGGGTGACTCACATCCTCATAACCAGGTGGCTGCAACTTATACACCTCTTCTTGCAAATCCCCATGCAAGAATGCATTCTTTACATCCATCTAATGTAAAGACCATTGCTTTGATGCAGCCATTGCTATCACAACTCTCACTGTTGCCATCTTGGCAACTGGGCTGAAAGTTTCCTCATAATCAATGCCATATGTCTGCGTATATCCTTTGGCTACCAATCTAGCCTTGTACCTAACTTATGCTTCCATCACTGTTATGTTTTACTTTGTACTCCCACTTGCATCCAATGGCTTTCTTGCCTTCAGGCAATTACACTAAATCCCAAGTCTCATTTCCATTATAGTGCATCCATCTCCTCATTTATAGCTTTCTCCCACAAAAAATTTCCAACAGCCTCATCAATGCATGTGGGCTCTACAACCTATACAACTTTTGCCATGTATGCATAGCCATGTGCCACATAACTATCATAGGTAAACCTCTACACAAGATTCTTCACTCTCCCAAATCTTTGCAGCTTTGCATTCATGGCTTCCATAGCCTTCTTTACACCAGGTGTTCTCATAGCTAGTATCCCAAGATCCTCAAGGCTCATCTCTGAGCCACTAGACTCTCCACCATCAACATAAGAATGCCCTACAGAAATGTCAGGCATACTAAGGGGCTCAACCACTTTCTCTTTGCCTTTATGTGATGTACTAATCACATTTACAGGACTGGTATTGTGACGTAGCCTACCACTCCATGGTCTATCAAACTGAACCACTAGACGAGGACTCTCCTGGTCCACTCAAGGACTGTGATTGCTGACTTGCATTCTGTGCAACCACATTTCCACTCACATCAGCCCCAAAATAACTTCTTTTTCAGCAGTATACCAGCTACTCATCTCATCAAAAACAACATTCCTGCTTACCCTCAACTCACGGGTAGCAGGGTTATAACACCTATATCCCTTTTGCCCAAGGGAATACCCAATAAACACACATTTTTCAGCTTTTGGATCCAGCTTAGTTCTCAGCTCATCTGGTACATACACATATGCAATGCATCCAAAGACTTTCAGATGAGACAAATCAGGTTTTCTTCCAGCAGTAACCTCTCCTCTCTGGAGTTACATCATGTATGGCTGTAGTTGGAGTCCTGTTCATGATGTAAACATAGCCTCAGCCCAATAGCTATGCGGCATATTCTTCTCTCCCATCAATGCTCGCGCAATCTCAACAATGTGCCTGTTTTTCCGCTCAGCAACTCCATTTTGCCTGCAGAGTGTATCTGCATGTAAACTATCTTTGAATACCATTCTTCTTCAAAAATTCAGAGAATTCATTGGAGAAGTACTCTCCCCCTCCATCTGACCTTAGGCACTTTACATGTTTCCCTTTTTTCTTTTCAACCACCATAACTCTGAAATTCTGAAAATGAGTGAACACCTCACCCTTCTCCTTCATGAAGTATACCCACACTTTCCTTGTGTGGTCACATCAATAAATGTCACATAATACCTACAGCCTCCCATAGACATGGGCTTCGTAGGACCCCATATATCTGAATGCACAATATCTAGTGAATTTTTGCTCACATTTCTATCATGTAAGGTTCCCCCCTTCCACAAATAGGGGAAACACTTAAGATAGCCCGCTAAGTCTTATCTTAGAGAAAATTTCCTACTCATCGACACCTTGACCATACAGAGATTCAAGGATACGATTCATAGGTAAGACCTAGTTCTATCCCGCAGGGGAAGCGTGGTCTTCTAAAATCAAATCACCCATAGGATAGACTGAAACTAGTGAGAGACTATGACTAGAAGGATAGACTGAAACTAGTGAGAGACTGAATGACTAGAAGGATAGACCGAAACTTTGTTTAGAGAAATTTTTCAGGATATATCTCATTAACTTGCATATTATAAATTATTAAGATTATAACTCCATTAAGATTTGAATAGTTGATGTGTGAATGCCATCCATTGGATGCTTTACACTAGGATCTGAGACAACATGAATCTCGGATGTGTAATTCCCAAAGGATCATGCTCTTAGATGTGTTAATCCCTAGATACTAGATGTGTAATTTTTAGAAAACTAATCATCTCAGATGTATTAATCCTGATTGCCTTCAAATGTGGTGCTATGATAAGTATTTGATAGTTTTGAACTTTTAATGGATACAATGAAAGAAGCAAGCTCACCCTTGCTCGTGTCTAAAAATCATAAGAAATGCCAAATTAGTTGGAAGCATTGTTGTCAATCTAACCATTGGAGCTAGAAAGTTACAAGCATTGTTGTTAATCTAACCACTGGAGCAAAAATCAGTTATATGAGATGCCATGAAAGTACACCTTCGTGAAAGGTTTTGTCCTCTAGGATTTCAAGAGGATAAAATGAATGAATTTTTGGAGCTAACCCAAGAAAGGAAGACCCTAAAAGAATACCACCAAAACTTTTGTTAAACTTCTCCGATTTGCTCCAGAGATGGATGAGGTAACTCTTCTCCATCGATTCATTTGGAAGCTTAATCTATCTTTGAATAACCTCATCAAGAATGTGAAACCATCCTCTATTTCATAAGCCATAATCATAGCCAGAGACTGTGCTAAAGTTTTTTTTGTATAGAAAGTGTCGAGAAGGACATGAGTCCTTCCATGTTAATCAAGAAGAGGTCCCCTAATTCAAGAGGAACGTCAAAAAGCCCACCCTTGGCTACAAGGAATCATGAGCTAGAGCAAAAATTAGGTCAAGAAATAGGGATAGCAGGGTTAAAGATAATCGAATTCAACAAGTATTTCTATGAGTAAATAGAAGAGGAGTGGTGCAAGATTCATGTGAAGTAATGTGCATGATGATGAATAGAGCTATTCTACAAGACGATACTAAGATTATGAAATTGCTATCATAAGTTAGATTGCATAAAGAATTGATTTCCTTACATTTTTCCATGAAAATTTGTTAAGTACCATATTACATGGGGGTATAGAATAAGGATTTTGAAGGTTCATATCATATGAGAGGTATATGATGCATGAAATTAGGATAATAAGGCCAATTAATTTTAGAATAATAGACCTTTTGGGGGCACAACAAAACGAGCCAAACACATGAAATAAGGGACTCGAAACAATGTTTAGATAAAAAGAAGATTTCTACCTAGTGGTGGGGACACCAATTTGAAAGAGACAGGAGGATTTACTTAGATACTACCCCAGCTCGCGAGATGAGGACATCTCGAATCTTTTAAGTGGGGGAGATTGTAATGTCCCTCCCAAGCCATGTATGTATGTGTCTCTTTTAATATAGATTTCAATAAGAAAAGAGAGTGTAATTAGAAAGAGTGAGACAATAAGGCTAGAAACATTAGAAAAGTGTTAGAATAAAAATATTAGCTCCAAAAATCCTAAAAGAAATAAGAACATAAGAATAGTTCTATTAAGAGATAAGTATCCCCAAAAATAGAATTTCGATTTTAGGTGATAAGAGGTCATATTTAGAGTACTTTTACACATTTAAAGCCCATGCATACTAAAAATGTGGAAAAACAACGCGTTTCTAAAGATGGTGCGTTTACGGCTATATACAGACGTTTTTGCCTATTCTGCCCGCGTTGGCTTGTAGACTGGATACCTTCCCGTTCTTTTGACTGGTTACATGACCATATTCTGAGTTTTTATCAGAGAGCTATGGCCGAAACAATTTGCTGTTTCTGTCAAGGTCTTTACATAGAGAAAACTGTGAGAAGATAGCAAGTAGCCTCAAGGTAATCCTAGAGTTTGAGATGCATATATCCCTTCATCTTTATCTAATATCTCAGAAAATAAGCTTAGATTTCTATGGTCTTTCGAAGGAAGAGACCAAAACTCCATAGCTTTTCTTGTAGAGAAAGAATAGTAGACCGTAGTCCTGTAAGAGAAGGCTATTTTGCCATAGATCTTAGAAAGAGAGGAGAGTCACAGTATGAGTAAGAGGAGATAAATCTTGGAGATGATTGGATGATTTCAATCATAAGAGAAGGTATTAGAAGACTCTATTTTCTAAAGCTCTTGTTAATAACGAGCAAAGGCAACGATAAACGACAAATTTCTATGAGGTATATACATATTTTGTTTTTCAATTATATATCATTCTTAGGGGTTGAGGTATGGCCCCGGCTTCTCTATTGATTGTTACAGTGATTTATTTAATTGATTTACCATTTAAAGTTTGTATTCTTTTAAGCAATAGCATATGCCTTAATAAAGAATGTCTTATCGCAATCTCAAGTTGAAATGCTAAAATCTTTGTGAAAAAGATTGTTTTCTTAAAGAAGGTGACATGGATCCTAGTCATATGGTTTAGTGAGTAAATAGATTGTTATCTTGGTTAAATTAAGGTACAGGTACAACTTCTCCCTGCCTTGACGCTGCCCCGTTCTTGTGCTTGTGTAGCCGGACGGCGGAGACGTTAGTAAGGCCCGGAGTTGGCCCATGGTATCCCTCATACCATTGGGAGAATGAGGTTTGCCGATTGAGGCAAGTGATTGTGATGATGCTGCCTAGTTCTGAGGGCCCAGGCTAGTGCGGTGAATTAGCCCACCCTAGTGCGCAGACATCCCTCTGAGGGGCGGGAGGATCGAGCGATGGAGCCTGAGAGGGCGACAGGCCGGCTTGAGTTCTCGCCAGCGGTCGACGATGAGGTGTATGGTCCCGTAGGGTTTTGCCCAGCATGTAGAGGCTGGAAGGCCGAATTCTAGATCATCGGCGGTATAAAGGAAAAGAATAAGAGAGCCGATTTGGTTGTATGGAATTAATTCATGTATAAACTTTATATATATCTTGTCTTTGGTGCATGATTGTATTGTGTAAAAGGCTGTCTTAACAAACCTTGTAAAAAGGGTTTTAATTAAGGAACATGTTTGTTTATGTCAAACAGTGTGGTAGGATTAATTAGAAAACAAATTGACGCGTGAGTAGGGTGTGGAAAGTGGGAGGATGGAATGCCCCGATGGCACCATCCTACGGACGGGTGGACCCGATTAGTCGGGTAGCTTTCCAACATATTAAGTGAAAGCCCTACGTTAGATAAATAGGTTCTCGAGCAATTCTATTCTAGAAGACTAGGCCAACGGCTGTGCCTTGCATGGATGAGGAAAAAAGCATTGTCTCTAGGAATCAAGACTAGTAGTTGCCCAATTTATGTGATCATTTTACCTATGGGTAATTTGATTTTTAGAAGACTACGCTTCTCCTGCGGGATAGAACTAGGTCTTACCTATGAATCGTATCCTTGAATCTCTGTATGGTCAAGGTGTCGATGAGTAGGAAATTTTCTCCAAGTTAAGACTTAGTGGACTATCTTAAGTGTTTCTCCCATTTTTAGAAGGGGGGAACCTTACAAGTGGTATCAGAGCCGATCTTAGTTCCTAGGATTTATTTTTCAAAGGTTAACTATCAAAGGGATTAAAACAAGTGATTGTTTATCATATGAGGACGAATCAATCATCTCTACTGGCCATAGAAGTGATTTGAATATCCTCACATGTTGAGACGATCATCCTATGAAGTTGTGCTTGATTTTTGCTCCAGTGGTTAGATTAACAACAATGCTTGTAACTTTCTAGCTCCAATGGTTAGATTGACAACAATGCTTCCAACTAATTTTGCATTTCTTATGATTTTTAGACACGAGCAAGGGTGAGCATGCTTCTTTCATTATATCCATTAAAAGTTCAAAACTATCAAATACTTATCATAGCACCACATTTGAAGGCAATCAGGATTAATACATCTGAGATGATTAGTTTTCTAAAAATTACACATCTAGTATCTAGGGATTAACACATCTAAGAGCATGATCCTTTGGGAATTACACATCCGAGATTCATGTTGTCTCAGATGGGTTCTAGATCTTGGATGATCGTCCTAGTGTAAAGCATCCAATGGATGGCATTCACACATCAACTATTCAAATCTTAATGGAGTTATAATCTTAATAATTTATAATATGCAAGTTAATGAGATATATCGTGAAAAATTTCTCTAAACAAAGTTTCGGTCTATCCTTCTAGTCATTCAGTCTCTCACTAGTTTCAGTCTATCCTTCTAGTCATAGTCTCTCACTAGTTTCAGTCTATCCTTCTAGTCATAGTCTCTCACTAGTTTCTTTATTTGATCACCCTATGATTCCCTCACAAAAGGTTTTCTCCCCAATCTAATTTCTCAAATTTATTGTACAAATATCTTGCGTGTGCACCCCCAAGATACAAGCACAACTTCATAGGATGATCGTCTCAACATGTGAGGATATTCAAATCACTTCTATGGCCAGTAGAGATGATTGATTCGTCCTCATATGATAAACAATCACTTGTTTTAATCCCTTTGATAGTTAACCTTTGAAAAATAAATCCTAGGAACTAAGATCGGCTCTGATACCACTTGTAAGGTTCTCCCCTTCTAAAAATGGGAGAAACACTTAAGATAGTCCACTAAGTCTTAACTTGGAGAAAATTTCCTACTCATCGACACCTTGACCATACAGAGATTCAAGGATACGATTCATAGATAAGACCTAGTTCTATCCCGCAGGAGAAGCGTAGTCTTCTAAAAATCAAATTACCCATAGGTAAAATGATCACATAAATTAGGCAACTACTAGTCTTGATTCCTAGAGACAATGCTTTTTTCCTCATCCATGCAAGGCACAGCCGTTGGCCTAGTCTTCTAGAATAGAATTGCTCGAGAACCTATTTATCTAACGTAGGGCTTTCACTTAATATGTTGGAAAGCTACCCGACTAATCGGGTCCACCCGTCCGTAGGATGGTGCCATCGGGGCATTCCATCCTCCCACTTTCCACCCTACTCACACGTCAATTTGTTTTCTAATTAATCCTACCACACTGTTTGACATAAACAAACATGTTCCTTAATTAAAACCCTTTTCACAAGGTTTGTTAAGACAGCCTTTTACACAATACAATCATGCACCAAAGACAAGATGTATATAAAGTTTATACATGAATTAATTCCATACAGCCAAATCGGCTCTCTTATTCTTTTCCTTTATACCGCCGATGATCTAGAATTCGGCCTTCCAGCCTCTACATGCTGGGCAAAACCCTACGGGACCATACACCTCATCGTCGGCCGCTGGCGAGGACTCAAGCCGACCTGTCACCCTCTCAGGCTCCATCGCTCGATCCTCCCGCTCCTCAGAGGGATGTCTGCGCACTAGGGTGGGCTAATTCACCGCACTAGCCTGGGCCCTCAGAACTAGGCAGCATCATCACAATCACTTGCCTCAATCGGCAAACCTCATTCTCCCAATGGTATGAGAGATACCATGGGCCAACTCCGGGCCTTACTAACGTCTCCGCCGTCTGGCTACACAAGCACAAGAACGGGGCAGCGTCAAGGCAGGGAGAAGTTGTACCTGTACCTTAATTTAACCAAGATAACAATCTATTTACTCACTAAACCATATGACTAGGATCCATGTCACCTTCTTTAAGAAAACAATCTTTTTCACAAAGATTTTAGCATTTCAACTTGAGATTGCGATAAGACATTCTTTATTAAGGCATATGCTATTGCTTAAAAGAATACAAACTTTAAATGGTAAATCAATTAAATAGATCACTGTAACAATCAATAGAGAAGTCGGGGCCATACCTCAACCCCTAAGAATGATATATAATTGAAAAACAAAATATGTATATACCTCATAGAAATTTGTCGTTTATCGTTGCCTTTGCTCGTTATTAACAAGAGCTTTAGAAAATAGAGTCTTCTAATACCTTCTCTTATGATTGAAATCATCCAATCATCTCCAAGCTTTATCTCCTCTTACTCATACTGTGACTCTCCTCTCTTTCTAAGATCTATGGCAAAATAGCCTTCTCTTACAGGACTACGGTCTACTATTCTTTCTCTACAAGAAAAGCTATGGAGTTTTGGTCTCTTCTTTCGAAAGACCATAGAAATCTAAGCTTATTTTCTGAGATATTAGATAAGGATGAAGGGATATATGCATCTCAAACTCTAGGATTACCTTGAGGCTACTTGCTATCTTCTCACAGTTTTCTCTATGTAAAGACCCTGACAGAAACAGCAAATTGTTTCGGCCATAGCTCTCTGATAAAAACTCAGAATATGGTCATGTAACCAGTCAAAAGAACGGGAAGGTATCCAGTCTACAAGCCTACGCGGGCAGAATAGGCAAAAACGTCTGTAATAGCCGTAAACGCACCATCTTTAGAAACACGTTGTTTTTCCACATTTTTAGTATGCATGGGCTTTAAATGTGTAAAAGTACTCTAAATATGACCTCTTATCACCTAAAATCGAAATTCTATTTTTGGGGATACTTATCTCTTAATAGAACTATTCTTATGTTCTTATTTCTTTTAGGATTTTTGGAGCTAATATTTTTATTCTAACACTTTTCTAATGTTTCTAGCCTTATTGTCTCACTCTTTCTAATTACACTCTCTTTTCTTATTGAAATCTATATTAAAAGAGACACATACATACATGGCTTGGGAGGGACATTACATATCACGTGGAAATACAAGCTTTGTTTGCTTTCTAAATTGGCATGCTTCACATATTTTTTGCATACCTTCAACTTTAAACTTTGGCAGCCCTGTCACAATTCCTTTAGTCTACATAGACTTCATTCTTTGCACATTCACATGTCCAATTCTTTTATGCCAAATGTCTATGTCTGCAACAATTCGTGAACCATTTGTAAACATCGTAGCACTCACTTCAGGCATATTTTCATTCAATGTAAACATTCTACCCACTCTGTTGCCTTTTGCAACCAACCTTCACTTGTGTTAAAAGTCTTCAACACAACAACCATCAAGGTTACACAAACCTGCAAACCCTACTCAATCATCTGGCCAACTGAAACCAGATTCTTTGTTATGTTTGGAACATGAAGTACATCTGCAAGGTACTTCACTTTGCTATCCTGCATAGACAATGGCACATCTCCACCACCATGGGCAATTGGATGAGCAGTGTCATCCCCTGTTTTCATAAAACTTGGTCTTTCAAGGTTTTTCATCTCCTTGAACCACCCCCATGACTTGTCATGTGGTTCGAAGCATTTGAATCAATGTACCATACATCATCTTTATGTGCTGCTTCAACATTTTCAGACATGGCATTAACAACATGCTACATAACAAACAACCTTTCATTATCCTCATTGTTTTTTCTCGAGGATGCATAGTTGTTTTGCTGCAATTTCCCATTTTGCATGTCAGCCTACTTCTTATAACAATCTGCCTGCACATGTCCAGGCTTACCACAATAAAAGCATCCACGTGTATCATTATACTACCTTTGCCAATTTCCACGACCTCTTTGACTCCCCCTATCTCTGAATTGGCCTCTACCACCTGCGTGTTGTTGTTGTTGTGAATTCTGGGACTGTTGTTATTGTTGCTGCTAGCCATAATTCTGGGACTGTTGTTGCTGCTGCTGTTGCCATAATTCTAGGACTGTTGTTGCTGCTGCTGTTGCCATAATTCTAGGACTGTTGTTGTTGCTGGTGCTACTGGCCATAATTTTGATTACCTGTTTGGCCGCATCCACGGCCTCCTCTACCTCGTCCTCTTCTTGAACTTGTGTAGAAGGCCTGTTGCTCTGAACTGTTTTTGTTTTGTGAAGACTGTTGGTCTTCACCCAAGCTCTTCTCTTCTATAATCAACATAGACACCAAATCTATAAAATTGGGAATGTTTTCCCGAGTCTGAATAGACACCTTGAACACCTTGTATTGTGGCCTGAGACCACGTAGACAGACTTCCACCTTATCATCATCATCTACTAAAACGCCAATAGATGCAAGGGATTCCACAATACCCTTGATCTTCAATGCATAGTCATTCATAGACATACTCTTTTTCTCCACAGTATGAAGTTCATTCTTCAACTGTATCTTTCGTGCCTTGGTATTCGTTTCATAGAGTTTTACCAAGGTGTCCCACGCCTCCTTGGGGGACTTGGCATCCTACATGTGCCTAATCATGGTGTCCTGTATACTGATAGAGAGTCAATACATAGATTTTTTGGCTCCTTGGTTCCAGTCCTTGAACTCGTTCACATCTGCAGTAGTCGGATTGATCTCCGGTGCCTCTTCATGCTCACTTTCTATGTAGTCCCAGCAGTAACCCTTTCCCATCAGGAAATTTGTCAACCTGAACCTTCAAGCATGGAAGTTGTTCTTATCAAGCTTCTCAGCCAACAATCTGGTTTATGCTATCATTTGACATCTAGCCAGACACACAAATTTGCCAAAAACAACACTCTGGTTTATCCTGCACAAACTGTTGTTTTTTTGGCAGCGGTACTGTACTACACTCAAATGTCACAACCAGTGACCTCAATGTGCATACATACACCCAATGGCAAGTGTTGACCTCCTTTACATACACCCAATGGCAAGTGTTGACCTCCTTTACAGCACACACAATGTCTACACAACCAATCTGTCTTACAGCAGTTTTCTTAAAACAACACGATGACTTACCCACACTGCTCGTGTAAGATTCCTCCCCCAACCCCTTTTTGATGTCTAGTATCTTCCCCTGTAATCAACCCTCTTCAGAAATATAAAGACCCTGTTGCTAACTATTTTAGCCTAGAGAGAGAAAAATTATTCTAGAGAGAGAATATTCAGATTTTGAATATTTTTGGATAGAACAATATCTCTTATAATTCAGATGAGTTCCCCTGAAACAGAAATTCAAAAAGAATTTTCCAATGTGCAATTGGAATTAATTGGAAATAGGTATAAAGAACCTTAGTCTAAGGGTCTAGATTTTCAGAAATCTTTAGACTATGGTCCAATTAAGGTTCCTATGGGCCAATAGCATCAATCCATGTGTAGGGAAGAGATAAATCCAAATTTGTAAAAAGAAGATACCCAAAAATGAGTAAATGCTCACATAAGGTGAAGAGTTGAAAATGTACAAGGTTTATTAGTAAAAAACTATGAGCAATATTAAAAATATGAGATATTTTGGGTATCCAAAAATGAGTAAATGCTCACATAAGATGAAGAGTTGAAAATGTACAAGGTTTATTAGTAAAAAACTATGAGCAATATTAAAATGATGCCATTATGACACATATGTAAGGAAGGGAAATTCTTTAAAGGAGGTGCATATTTCACATAAGATGAAGAGTTGAAAATGTACAAGGTTTATTAGTAAAAAACTATGAGCAATATTAAAATGATTCCATTATGACACATATGTAAGGAAGGGGAATTCTTTAAAGGAGGTGCATATTTCACATAAGATGAAGAGTTGAAAATGTACAAGGTTTATTAGTAAAAAAACTATGAGCAATATTAAAATGATTCCATTATGACACATATGTAAGGAAGGGGAGTTCTTTAAAGGAGGTGCATATTTCACATGCTTGAATGAGTTTTAAACTCATAAAAATTGAGATATTTCATCTCTCCTCTCTCCTCATTCAAGTCTAGTTCCAAAAAGTTAGCTTAACTGACCTAAAAATGGTCAAATATTGACCAAACTGATTTAGAAAATTCTAGAATCAGTTTGTTTGGTTAGGAGCTCAATTTTTCCTATAAATAGAAGCCTCTCCCTTGTTGAAAAATAGATAGTGTTTATGCATCGTTACTCTACTCCACCTAAGCCAAGAACTGTGAATTCATTTAATAATTCACTAGTTTTTGGAGCTTCCCTCTTTCTTCAATCCCCATTAGTGGCTCCATCAACATACTTAACCAATTGATTGGTTGGGGGCCTCTACCGTGAACAAAGAATCAAGCAAGTTGTAAGGTAATTAGTGAATATTGATCTTTCTATAATTTCTCAATGTTTCTCTCTTCTCAACCCCTCTCAAGCTTGAGAAGTTTAATTGGTATGGTTTTTTTTTAAATGCTATTGAAGTTTGAATAGTAGTGAAGAGTTACATAATGCTATTGAAGTTAATTTTCATTTATGTTTAAATTCTAATGATTTTTATGTAAATTCTCTCTCTCACTCAAGAAATGGTCATACTCATGACCCGTTCTCAATCCAAATCAAGCTTTTCATAAAGATTTTCCTTAACCCAAGATTAAGTTATGCTTGAGGCCAAATTAATGGCTTTTTTCTATGCTTTTAGTTTATGTATATTAATGATTCAATCCATTATGGATTAATAATCCAATTAGAGATTATTTTAATTATTTCCTTAATGATAAGCATTATCCCTTAGAAAAATTGAGATTTATCAGTCATAGCAGCGGAGCTATGGCAAAATTTTTATAAAAATTATGCATAAAATAATCTCATTCAAAGCATAAAAAGAGGACTTCCTACCATATTCTAGGAATTATCATCCTAGATTAATTGAAATAATTTCATTACAATCATGGAGAAATTGAATTTTAATATCATGCATAAAGGATAAGTTTTTATATCAAAAGTGTTATTTTTACCATTTTTATTTCATGCATAGAAGTATGCATAATGGATAAATTTTTATATCAAAAGTGTTATTTTTATCATTTTTAAATTTCATGCATAGAAGTATGCATAAAGGAAAATTTTTTATATCAAAAGTGTTACTTTTATCATTTTTAATTTTCATGCATAGAAGTATGCATAAAGGAAAAAATTGTAAATCAAAAGTGTTACTTTTATCATTTTTAATTTTCATGCATAGAAGTATGCATAAAAGAAAATTTTTATATCAAAAGTGTTACTTTTATCATTTTTAATTTTCATGCATAGAAGTATGCATAAAAGAAAATTTTTTTATATCAAAAGTGTTACTTTTATCATTTTTAATTTTCATGCATAAAAGTATGCATAAAGAAAATTTTTATATCAAAAGTGTTACTTTTATCATTTTTAATTTTCATGCATAGAAGTATGCATAAAGGAAACATTTTTATATCAAAAGTGTTACTTTTATCATTTTTAATTTTCATGCATAGAAGTATGCATAGAGGAAAATTTTTTATATCAAAAGTGTTACTTTTATCATTTTAAATTTTCATGCATAGAAGTATGCATAAAGGAAAAAATTTTATATCAAAAGTGTTACTTTTATCATATTGGATTTCATGCATATAGGTATGCATAAAAGATATTCTTTTTATACTAAAAGTGTGATTTTCCTCATAAATGGATTTTATGTTTAACTTAGATGTATAAGAGAAATTCTTTTATTCTAAAAGTGTAATTCCCTACCAAATTGAAATTATGCATAAGAAGATGCATAAAAGATTGATTTTAATTTCGAAAGTGTTAGTCTCCTTAAATGGAATTTATGTATAAATAAATGTGTAGAGAAATCTTATATCAAATATAAGAATTCTCTTTTTTTTTTAAAAAGATATGAAATGTGATAAGATGTGATAAGAGGTGTATGAGATGTGATAAGAATTGATAAGATGCGTATGGAAAGTGATAGGATGTGATAAGAGGTGTATGAGATGTGATAAGAATTGATAAGATGCGTATGGAAAGTGATAGGATGTGATAAGAGGTGTATGAGATGTGATAAGAATTGATAAGATGCGTATGGAAAGTGATAGGATGTGATAAGAGGTGTATGAGATGTAAAAAGATGTGATAAGATGTGTATGAGATGTAAAAAGATGTGATAAGATGTGTATGAGATGTGATAAGATTTGATAAGATGCGTATGGAAAGTGATAGGATGTGATAAGAGGTGTATGAGATGTAAAAAGATGTGATAAGATGTGTATGAGATGTGATAGAATGTGTTAAGATGAGTTAGGATGTGTTAAGATGTATATGGGATGTGTTAGGACGAGAATGGATGTAATATGGTTGTATGAATGTGATGTGGATGTATACATGTAGATGTATATGTATGAATGTGAATGTTGATGTGGATGTGGACGTATGGATGTAGATACGGATGTGTATGTATGTATGTGGATGTGTATGTATGAATGAGGATGTAAAAATGGACGTATGTATATAGATGTGGATGTATGGATGTATGTATGTAGATGTGGATGTATGGATGTGATTGTGAATGAAGAGGTGGATGTGAATGTATGGATGTAGATACAGATGTGGATGTATGTATGTAGATGTGGATGTATGGATGTGATTGTGAATGAAGAGGTGGATGTGAATGTATGGATGTAGATACGGATGTGGATGTATGTATGTGAATGTGGATGTATGAATGAGGATGTGAAAATGGATGTATTCATGTGAATGTGGATGTATGAATATGAATGTGGATGTGTGGATGTGGAAATGGAGGTATGGATGTATGAATGTAGATGTGGATGTATGCATGTAGATGCGTATGTATGAATGTGAAATTGGATGTATGATGTGGACGTACGAACATGGATATGTATGTAGAATAATGAATATGAAGATGTATGTGAGATAATGTAGTCTATATGAGTGAATGGATGAGAACGAGTACACACTGAATGGAATGTGGAATAAGTAATGTGGTCCGAGAGTGGATAATATGGAAAGACAAGAGTTCGTTATAGAAACTGTATTTGTGACTGTTTGTAAATGACTGTTTTATGTCAAGAATGCTGGAGAAGCATTTTGACCGTCTTAAGGATTAAGGTCATGAAGACCGAACTGATAAAGTTGCAACTGCTGACGGAGAGTCAATGGAGGACGTCTCGCGTAGCAAGGTCGATCGAGGTCTTGACCAGCCTCGGCTCGATTTAAATGGTGAGCTTCCGGTACGGTGGATGAGGGACCAAGGAAGCGGCCTATGAGTGAAGCGCTAGGTCACCTGCGAAGGATCCTAGAGGGTGCTGACCATACGGTGCTCGGGCTCTGGGTCGCCGAAGATACCCACACGTGCGTCGTGGAAGATATTGGAACAAGGAGTAAGAGTTGTTTTCTGAAACCGGGCATGGATCTGGTTGATTGACCTTGCTGGTCCTCAACAGATGAGTCCATGGCTCTTTTATATGGATCTGTGGGTTGATCTTGCTGATCTTCCACGGAGATTCCATTCTATTATATGAATATATTTCCGGTTACTATGAGCTAGGAACTATGGAAAAGGCCCCTGAGAGAACAGGTGGTGAGCGTTCTGGTTGCCAATGATGTCATAAGTACACCGATGAAAGAATGACTGGAAATAAGGATTCAACCAGAGACTTTGAGGATTATCATCAGTGACATAATGGTTTTATTAAAGGATTGTTTTAAAGCTAGTTGATGTTAAGAAAAAGGCAATTTCATATTGGGTGTGTAAGTGGTATGACTAGTTTTATGTTTGCATGAACTTCCGGCTAGGGGGCCTTGGAACTCTTTTCCTTGGTACCCGGGACAAAACCTAACCAAATTTCAAATTGGATCCTATCACTACAGTGGTTGGGCGGTTGGCTAACCCATGGGATCGGATGGGGTTAGGCTGGACTGATGGATCCGTAAATCGAGATTTAATTTCTATTATTACGATAGATGAAGTAAATCCCGGATAGAAATTGTTCTATGGATAGGAATCAACGGCTGTGCCTCTTGATGGGGAAAAAAGCGTTGATCCCAATGATCCAAGTGCAAGTTCTTCCTTGATTTGACCAAGTACCGTTAAAGGTGCAGTCAGATCAGTTTGATCAGTAATGATCTTGACTACGTTAGAGTAAAGAGTTATCCTGGTGGAATCGCCCGTGCTTTTCGGGTAAAGGAAGTTTTTCCGGTTTCGGTTTTGGACAAACCGACGGATTAGTCTCTTGTCCGGATATCCGTGGGCGAGGCCCCGAGTGTGGGACCCCTGTCCCGCGCGAGAAGTGCTACTTCCGCTGCTAGTACCCCGAATCCGTTGCTCGGTGGGAACAGGGATCTCACAGTTGGTATCAGAGCAGCTTTTGAAAGCTAATAAAGATAATTAAATTCTTATCTGAAATTGGTAATAAGAATTCAGAAACAGCATTTTCATAATGTATTTTCATCCCGTAAGCTTCTTTAATGAAGAAATTTTAATCAAAGAAATTGTTCTTATAGATGGAAGTTCCACATTTATCTGGTATTCCCGACCTCACCCAGTCTCAAGATATGATTGCATTTGCCTTCGAGCATCTCATCTCTTCCGCTTCAACTCAAACAAGCCGAGCAAGACTCGCACGCCATTTCGCGGATTTATATTTTCCTACCCCAGCGGAGAGAATACAACATAAGTGGTTTGCAGGGCAATATGTCCACGCCCATTGCAACCGCCGTACAATGCTGTGGCAGAATCTCTCATTGACTATGATCCTGTTAAAGCTGAAAATGGTGCGTGGTGTCATTCTATATCATTCGACACCTCGAAATTTCAGACTTTCATGTCGAATTTATAGACTCCTTAGTCGATTTATCCCTAAGGAGAAAATAATAACTCTCTTCGCAGTTAGAGAACTTATGTAACAGGGCATGACTATGGCCCAGTACCGTCGTCTTATGCGTCTCTCGAAGAGATTTTGAATTTTGGAGCCGAGCCACTCTATGTAATTATTGCAACTTGTATATAAATATACAAATGTTTTTTTTTAACGGACGATCGGATAAAGAAAAATCTATTTATCAGACTTAAGTCATAGATCTCCAATAAGATCAACTGAGGAGCAAATTATGTCAAAAGTTTATCAAGACGCACAAAAAGGTTGTAATTGTTTGATATAATTCATACAAATTGTTAATTCAAATTGAAATTCATAAATTAGTAATTGGGTCTTCAATTGGAAGTACCGCAATTGTATGGAACCCTGACTTGCTTGAGACCTAGACATGATGGTATTTACCTTATAGTTTCGAGTATCATGACTATCCGTATATACCGAGGGTATAACTGCAGCTCTTTACCGACAGTATATACGAGTAAATCTAAGACTTGAAATTATAAGCGTTAATGCTATCCAGAGGATGATTTCGAATGTGGTTGATATGATTTTTGATTCTGTTTGAGAATTGATGAATTGATTTGGATTCTGATTGAAAAATGATGATCCCTGAAATTTGGTTGAAATGTAATAAGCTTCAATGAGGATGAATGGGATGAGTCCCTGTGATGATATTCATAACTGGAATGATGATAATGATTTCAGCAAATCACTATGAGATTAGTGGATTGTGCTGTCAGATTGCTACTATTAATACTTGACTTGGTGGATCAAGTTAAGGGATGACAAATTGAGAACTTGCTTGACTAAAATTCATGTGGAGGAATGTTCAGAAGAAAATTTTTCGGTCTAATGGACCATTATCGTGTTAAAAATATAAATGATATGATCTGAATGAATTGTTATTTAATGATGAGTTCTATATAAGGGATATTTATCCCCATATTCTGTTGGGTTGACCGGAATATAAGGAACCCTAGAATAAATTGGATCTTAAGCAAAAGAGTTGTCCTCTACTTGCGAGATGAGGACATCTTGCACCTTTTAAGTGGGGTAGAATGTAAGATTCCTTCCCCAGCCTTAGAGGTATACAGGAGTAAGAATCTCCCTTTCTGATCTTATAATTATTCTCTCTCTAAAATAAAAGAAAGATTCTGTTTAAAAAAAGGAAGAACCTTTTTCCTGAATACTTCTCAAAAGTCCCACCTGTTTTAAGGATTCAGAACAACGAGTTCAGAAGTGAGAATCGATGTTTTGGATATCAAGGTTTTGGTCTCGAGTACGGCCCAAAAGAAGTTCTTTATCTCTTGGGAAGTATAAGAAGTTATCTCCCAGATATTGTGGACCAAAGAAAGTAGGTGATTTAGCTTACGAACTTCTTTTATCTCCTCATTTCAAAGTTCTGAATGCCTTCTATAGAAAAATATGCCAAACCCAAATCATGGAAAGACGGTAAAACTTCAGTGGCAAGTTACCGTTGGCTTCTAAGTTACGCTAGCTCCTTCCTTTATATAAGTCGTAACTTTTACTTGTCGTTCACAGTAATCTTACTTCCATCGATCTTCTTTCTTTCTTAATCTCCTCATGGCTTGGCAACAAGAATTAGTTTTATCCATGATGATTTCTCACCTTCAAGACGCAAGGGAGTCTGTGAAGAAAGATTTTATAGTGCAGTATGAGCGCTCACTTTTCCCTCACTTGGGAACTTCTGTAGCGCAGACAAAATGGCGGACCTATCAAGACATAACCAGGGTAACACCCTGGGGTCAGCAGCACTTCCGTAACAATGTCCGCTTGGCCATGGTTATTGAAGCTTTGGGTTTGGGTCCCCGATACTACTGCGTCATGAGATCAAGGCATCCTGGGTTTTCTGAGCGGGTCTTCTTACTGGCGTGTTTTCTTCCTCATGAGAAGATATGCCTTTACCCCGTTTTTGGCTTGCCTCTCAGAGGTCCTTTTGTTAGAACACCTCATACCACTGAGATAGGCGCAGCAATAACCCACAGAATCATTCCCATAGATGAGTTACCTTATACTTGTGCAGCTTGTGAGGACTGCTTTTGTGACCATATGATGGACGGGCTTATGGAAGTGTAAAGAGTTCCTCTATCTTTACTGTATAAGTTCCGAGAATGAATAAAGTTTAAATCTTGTTCGTATTTTGAATCTTGCTCTCTTTAAGACTTATCTTGGTGGTTAATCTTGATTAAAATTTTTCTCTAAGTCTCATATTCGTGAATCTTGCAAAATTATCACAAGTTGCGAGATGAGGACATCTCGCGTTTTTTAAGTGGGGTAGAATGTAAGATTCCTCCCCCAACCCCTTTTTGATGTCTAGTATCTTCCCCTGTAATCAACCCTCTTCAGAAATATAAAGACCCTGTTGCTAACTATTTTAGCCTAGAGAGAGAAAAATTATTCTAGAGAGAGAATATTCAGATTTTGAATATTTTTGGATAGAAAAATATCTCTTATAATTCAGATGAGTTCCCCTGAAACAGAAATTCAAAAAGAATTTTCCAATGTGCAATTGGAATTAATTGGAAATAGGTATAAAGAACCTTGGTCTAAGGGTCTAGATTTTCAGAAATCTTTAGACTATGGTCCAATTAAGGTTCCTATGGGCCAATAGCATCAATCCATGTGTAGGGAAGAGATAAATCCAAATTTGTAAAAAGAAGATACCCAAAAATAAGTAAATGCTCACATAAGGTGAAGAGTTGAAAATGTACAAGGTTTATTAGTAAAAAACTATGAGCAATATTAAAAATATGAGATATTTTGGGTATCCAAAAATGAGTAAATGCTCACATAAGATGAAGAGTTGAAAATGTACAAGGTTTATTAGTAAAAAACTATGAGCAATATTAAAATGATACCATTATGACACATATGTAAGGAAGGGAAATTCTTTAAAGGAGGTGCATATTTCACATAAGATGAAGAGTTGAAAATGTACAAGGTTTATTAGTAAAAAACTATGAGCAATATTAAAATGATTCCATTATGACACATATGTAAGGAAGGGGAATTCTTTAAAGGAGGTGCATATTTCACATAAGATGAAGAGTTGAAAATGTACAAGGTTTATTAGTAAAAAAACTATGAGCAATATTAAAATGATTCCATTATGACACATATGTAAGGAAGGGGAGTTCTTTAAAGGAGGTGCATATTTCACATGCTTGAATGAGTTTTAAACTCATAAAAATTGAGATATTTCATCTCTCCTCTCTCCTCATTCAAGTCTAGTTCCAAAAAGTTAGCTTAACTGACCTAAAAATGGTCAAATATTGACCAAACTGATTTAGAAAATTCTAGAATCAGTTTGTTTGGTTAGGAGCTCAATTTTTCCTATAAATAGAAGCCTCTCCCTTGTTGAAAAATAGATAGTGTTTATGCATCGTTACTCTACTCCACCTAAGCCAAGAACTGTGAATTCATTTAGAAAAAAATTTTTAATGTAAGATTCCTTCCCCAGCCTTAGAGGTATACAGGAGTAAGAATCTCCCTTTCTGATCTTATAATTATTCTCTCTCTAAAATAAAAGAAAGATTCTGTTTAAAAAAAGGAAGAACCTTTTTCCTGAATACTTCTCAAAAGTCCCACCTGTTTTAAGGATTCAGAACAACGAGTTCAGAAGTGAGAATCGATGTTTTGGATATCAAGGTTTTGGTCTCGAGTACGGCCCAAAAGAAGTTCTTTATCTCTTGGGAAGTATAAGAAGTTATCTCCCAGATATTGTGGACCAAAGAAAGTAGGTGATTTAGCTTACGAACTTCTTTTATCTCCTCATTTCAAAGTTCTGAATGCCTTCTATAGAAAAATATGCCAAACCCAAATCATGGAAAGACGGTAAAACTTCAGTGGCAAGTTACCGTTGGCTTCTAAGTTACGCTAGCTCCTTCCTTTATATAAGTCGTAACTTTTACTTGTCGTTCACAGTAATCTTACTTCCATCGATCTTCTTTCTTTCTTAATCTCCTCATGGCTTGGCAACAAGAATTAGTTTTATCCATGATGATTTCTCACCTTCAAGACGCAAGGGAGTCTGTGAAGAAAGATTTTATAGTGCAGTATGAGCGCTCACTTTTCCCTCACTTGGGAACTTCTGTAGCGCAGACAAAATGGCGGACCTATCAAGACATAACCAGGGTAACACCCTGGGGTCAGCAGCACTTCCGTAACAATGTCCGCTTGGCCATGGTTATTGAAGCTTTGGGTTTGGGTCCCCGATACTACTGCGTCATGAGATCAAGGCATCCTGGGTTTTCTGAGCGGGTCTTCTTACTGGCGTGTTTTCTTCCTCATGAGAAGATATGCCTTTACCCCGTTTTTGGCTTGCCTCTCAGAGGTCCTTTTGTTAGAACACCTCATACCACTGAGATAGGCGCAGCAATAACCCACAGAATCATTCCCATAGATGAGTTACCTTATACTTGTGCAGCTTGTGAGGACTGCTTTTGTGACCATATGATGGACGGGCTTATGGAAGTGTAAAGAGTTCCTCTATCTTTACTGTATAAGTTTCGAGAATGAATAAAGTTTAAATCTTGTTCGTATTTTGAATCTTGCTCTCTTTAAGACTTATCTTGGTGGTTAATCTTGATTAAAATTTTTCTCTAAGTCTCATATTCGTGAATCTTGCGAAATTATCACAAGTTGCGAGATGAGGACATCTCGCGTTTTTTAAGTGGGGTAGAATGTAAGATTCCTCCCCCAACCCCTTTTTGATGTCTAGTATCTTCCCCTGTAATCAACCCTCTTCAGAAATATAAAGACCCTGTTGCTAACTATTTTAGCCTAGAGAGAGAAAAATTATTCTAGAGAGAGAATATTCAGATTTTGAATATTTTTGGATAGAAAAATATCTCTTATAATTCAGATGAGTTCCCCTAAAACAGAAATTCAAAAAGAATTTTCCAATGTGCAATTGGAATTAATTGGAAATAGGTATAAAGAACCTTAGTCTAAGGGTCTAGATTTTCAGAAATCTTTAGACTATGGTCCAATTAAGGTTCCTATGGGCCAATAGCATCAATCCATGTGTAGGGAAGAGATAAATCCAAATTTGTAAAAAGAAGATACCCAAAAATGAGTAAATGCTCACATAAGGTGAAGAGTTGAAAATGTACAAGGTTTATTAGTAAAAAACTATGAGCAATATTAAAAATATGAGATATTTTGGGTATCCAAAAATGAGTAAATGCTCACATAAGATGAAGAGTTGAAAATGTACAAGGTTTATTAGTAAAAAACTATGAGCAATATTAAAATGATGCCATTATGACACATATGTAAGGAAGGGAAATTCTTTAAAGGAGGTGCATATTTCACATAAGATGAAGAGTTGAAAATGTACAAGGTTTATTAGTAAAAAACTATGAGCAATATTAAAATGATTCCATTATGACACATATGTAAGGAAGGGGAATTCTTTAAAGGAGGTGCATATTTCACATAAGATGAAGAGTTGAAAATGTACAAGGTTTATTAGTAAAAAAACTATGAGCAATATTAAAATGATTCCATTATGACACATATGTAAGGAAGGGGAGTTCTTTAAAGGAGGTGCATATTTCACATGCTTGAATGAGTTTTAAACTCATAAAAATTGAGATATTTCATCTCTCCTCTCTCCTCATTCAAGTCTAGTTCCAAAAAGTTAGCTTAACTGACCTAAAAATGGTCAAATATTGACCAAACTGATTTAGAAAATTCTAGAATCAGTTTGTTTGGTTAGGAGCTCAATTTTTCCTATAAATAGAAGCCTCTCCCTTGTTGAAAAATAGATAGTGTTTATGCATCGTTACTCTACTCCACCTAAGCCAAGAACTGTGAATTCATTTAATAATTCACTAGTTTTTGGAGCTTCCCTCTTTCTTCAATCCCCATTAGTGGCTCCATCAACATACTTAACCAATTGATTGGTTGGGGGCCTCTACCGTGAACAAAGAATCAAGCAAGTTGTAAGGTAATTAGTGAATATTGATCTTTCTATAATTTCTCAATGTTTCTCTCTTCTCAACCCCTCTCAAGCTTGAGAAGTTTAATTGGTATGGTTTTTTTTTAAATGCTATTGAAGTTTGAATAGTAGTGAAGAGTTACATAATGCTATTGAAGTTAATTTTCATTTATGTTTAAATTCTAATGATTTTTATGTAAATTCTCTCTCTCACTCAAGAAATGGTCATACTCATGACCCGTTCTCAATCCAAATCAAGCTTTTCATAAAGCTTTTCCTTAACCCAAGATTAAGCTATGCTTGAGGCCAAATTAATGGCTTTTTTCTATGCTTTTAGTTTATGTATATTAATGATTCAATCCATTATGGATTAATAATCCAATTAGAGATTATTTTAATTATTTCCTTAATGATAAGAATTATCCCTTAGAAAAATTGAGATTTATCAGTCATAGCAGCGGAGCTATGGCAAAATTTTTATAAAAATTATGCATAAAATAATCTCATTCAAAGCATAAAAAGAGGACTTCCTACCATATTCTAGGAATTATCATCCTAGATTAATTGAAATAATTTCATTACAATCATGGAGAAATTGAATTTTAATATCATGCATAAAGGATAAGTTTTTATATCAAAAGTGTTATTTTTACCATTTTTATTTCATGCATAGAAGTATGCATAATGGATAAATTTTTATATCAAAAGTGTTATTTTTATCATTTTTAAATTTCATGCATAGAAGTATGCATAAAGGAAAATTTTTTATATCAAAAGTGTTACTTTTATCATTTTTAATTTTCATGCATAGAAGTATGCATAAAGGAAAAAATTTTATATCAAAAGTGTTACTTTTATCATTTTTAATTTTCATGCATAGAAGTATGCATAAAAGAAAATTTTTATATCAAAAGTGTTACTTTTATCATTTTTAATTTTCATGCATAGAAGTATGCATAAAAGAAAATTTTTTTATATCAAAAGTGTTACTTTTATCATTTTTAATTTTCATGCATAAAAGTATGCATAAAGAAAATTTTTATATCAAAAGTGTTACTTTTATCATTTTTAATTTTCATGCATAGAAGTATGCATAAAGGAAACATTTTTATATCAAAAGTGTTACTTTTATCATTTTTAATTTTCATGCATAGAAGTATGCATAGAGGAAAATTTTTTATATCAAAAGTGTTACTTTTATCATTTTAAATTTTCATGCATAGAAGTATGCATAAAGGAAAAAATTTTATATCAAAAGTGTTACTTTTATCATATTGGATTTCATGCATATAGGTATGCATAAAAGATATTCTTTTTATACTAAAAGTGTGATTTTCCTCATAAATGGATTTTATGTTTAACTTAGATGCATAAGAGAAATTCTTTTATTCTAAAAGTGTAATTCCCTACCAAATTGAAATTATGCATAAGAAGATGCATAAAAGATTGATTTTAATTTCGAAAGTGTTAGTCTCCTTAAATGGAATTTATGTATAAATAAATGTGTAGAGAAATCTTATATCAAATATAAGAATTCTCTTTTTTTTTAAAAAGATATGAAATGTGATAAGATGTGATAAGAGGTGTATGAGATGTGATAAGAATTGATAAGATGCGTATGGAAAGTGATAGGATGTGATAAGAGGTGTATGAGATGTGATAAGAATTGATAAGATGCGTATGGAAAGTGATAGGATGTGATAAGAGGTGTATGAGATGTGATAAGAATTGATAAGATGCGTATGGAAAGTGATAGGATGTGATAAGAGGTGTATGAGATGTGATAAGAATTGATAAGATGCGTATGGAAAGTGATAGGATGTGATAAGAGGTGTATGAGATGTAAAAAGATGTGATAAGATGTGTATGAGATGTGATAAGATTTGATAAGATGCGTATGGAAAGTGATAGGATGTGATAAGAGGTGTATGAGATGTAAAAAGATGTGATAAGATGTGTATGAGATGTGATAGAATGTGTTAAGATGAGTTAGGATGTGTTAAGATGTATATGGGATGTGTTAGGACGAGAATGGATGTAATATGGTTGTATGAATGTGATGTGGATGTATACATGTAGATGTATATGTATGAATGTGAATGTTGATGTGGATGTGGACGTATGGATGTAGATACGGATGTGTATGTATGTATGTGGATGTGTATGTATGAATGAGGATGTAAAAATGGACGTATGTATATAGATGTGGATGTATGGATGTATGTATGTAGATGTGGATGTATGGATGTGATTGTGAATGAAGAGGTGGATGTGAATGTATGGATGTAGATACAGATGTGGATGTATGTATGTAGATGTGGATGTATGGATGTGATTGTGAATGAAGAGGTGGATGTGAATGTATGGATGTAGATACGGATGTGGATGTATGTATGTGAATGTGGATGTATGAATGAGGATGTGAAAATGGTTGTATTCATGTGAATGTGGATGTATGAATATGAATGTGGATGTGTGGATGTGGAAATGGAGGTATGGATGTATGAATGTAGATGTGGATGTATGCATGTAGATGCGTATGTATGAATGTGAAATTGGATGTATGATGTGGACGTACGAACATGGATATGTATGTAGAATAATGAATATGAAGATGTATGTGAGATAATGTAGTCTATATGAGTGAATGGATGAGAACGAGTACACACTGAATGGAATGTGGAATAAGTAATGTGGTCCGAGAGTGGATAATATGGAAAGACAAGAGTTCGTTATAGAAACTGTATTTGTGACTGTTTGTAAATGACTGTTTTATGTCAAGAATGCTGGAGAAGCATTTTGACCGTCTTAAGGATTAAGGTCATGAAGACCGAACTGATAAAGTTGCAACTGCTGACGGAGAGTCAATGGAGGACGTCTCGCGTAGCAAGGTCGATCGAGGTCTTGACCAGCCTCGGCTCGATTTAAATGGTGAGCTTCCGGTACGGTGGATGAGGGACCAAGGAAGCGGCCTATGAGTGAAGCGCTAGGTCACCTGCGAAGGATCCTAGAGGGTGCTGACCATACGGTGCTCGGGCTCTGGGTCGTCGAAGATACCCACACGTGCGTCGTGGAAGATATTGGAACAAGGAGTAAGAGTTGTTTTCTGAAACCGGGCATGGATCTGGTTGATTGACCTTGCTGGTCCTCAACAGATGAGTCCATGGCTCTTTTATATGGATCTGTGGGTTGATCTTGCTGATCTTCCACGGAGATTCCATTCTATTATATGAATATATTGCCGGTTACTATGAGCTAGGAACTATGGAAAAGGCCCCTGAGAGAACAGGTGGTGAGCGTTCTGGTTGCCAATGATGTCATAAGTACACCGATGAAAGAATGACTGGAAATAAGGATTCAACCAGAGACTTTGAGGATTATCATCAGTGACATAATGGTTTTATTAAAGGATTGTTTTAAAGCTAGTTGATGTTAAGAAAAAGGCAATTTCATATTGGGTGTGTAAGTGGTATGACTAGTTTTATGTTTGCATGAACTTCCGGCTAGGGGGCCTTGGAACTCTTTTCCTTGGTACCCGGGACAAAACCTAACCAAATTTCAAATTGGATCCTA
Organism: Cibotium barometz; assembly: GCF_041138505.1. Classification (NCBI taxonomy): domain Eukaryota; kingdom Viridiplantae; phylum Streptophyta; class Polypodiopsida; order Cyatheales; family Cibotiaceae; genus Cibotium; species Cibotium barometz. Next base: position 27,377,153 of record NC_141103.1, on the reverse strand, counting down.
TCACTACAGTGGTTGGGCGGTTGGCTAACCCATGGGATCGGATGGGGTTAGGCTGGACTGATGGATCCGTAAATCGAGATTTAATTTCTATTATTACGATAGATGAAGTAAATCCCGGATAGAAATTGTTCTATGGATAGGAATCAACGGCTGTGCCTCTTGATGGGGAAAAAAGCGTTGATCCCAATGATCCAAGTGCAAGTTCTTCCTTGATTTGACCAAGTACCGTTAAAGGTGCAGTCAGATCAGTTTGATCAGTAATGATCTTGACTACGTTAGAGTAAAGAGTTATCCTGGTGAAATCGCCCGTGCTTTTCGGGTAAAGGAAGTTTTTCCGGTTTCGGTTTTGGACAAACCGACGGATTAGTCTCTTGTCCGGATATCCGTGGGCGAGGCCCCGAGTGTGGGAACCCTGTCCCGCGCGAGAAGTGCTACTTCCGCTGCTAGTACCCCGAATCCGTTGCTCGGTGGGAACAGGGATCTCACAGCTCGAAATTGCCTGCTTTCCGAAAAATGGAGGTCCTAACACGCCTGAAACGTGTTTTCGGCCCGATAAATGAAGTCCAATTGGACAATATAGTTGCCCTATAGCTTTACTCCCACGAAGAAAGCTCCTCAATCAGAGATCGTTTACCGGTGCCTCCCGTAGAGCTCCCGACAAGGGTGTAGTCGCCAACACAAATAGGGAAGAGTAGATGAAGCTCTTACCCTTGTACCGCTTCCTATGGTTCTCTTGCTTGCAAACTGATCCCTTAGCATGAACCAAGATCTCATACCATGAAAAGATGCAGGGGAGAAGAGAGCTTGAGCTCTTGCAAGCACACACACACTCACAAAACCCTAAAAGAGAACACACAAGGTGAGAGGCTGGAAATCTTCTTCTTCTTCACACAACACTCAACACTCCATATACAAAAGATAAGAGTACACACATGAAAAGGTACTCAACCAAATACATACTAGGGTTCTCTATAGTGTGAACCCAACTAAATGAGCTGGCACTATAACTATGCCAGTCTCTAGAATGGCTGTCACATGGCCGCATATCACCCATGATCTCACCAACCATGCCAGTGGTGTAAGTGTGGGGCCTATCCCCCACGCGGGTCATCGGTGTCCACCGCCTCACTAGATGAGCTCGATATCTCAACATCTTCTATGCACCTAAAGACAAGCAAACCTACGAGTTGTGGGATGACAAGTCAGAGGTCTTGATAGTAGCAACACATCTTGTTACGAGAGCAATCAAATTTCCAATGGACCCACACCTCGTTAACAAAAATCTGTTTGTCCTATCTCCCCTGAGGTACATGAAGCTATGTACAATAGTATGCCATTAAATTTTTAGCATACTTGTTAGATACAAAGTTGTGTAATATTATGCCATCCAATTGTGTGCATACTTGACATGTTTCTAATGGAAAAAAAAAGAGACAGCAATATTTAATATCAATGGAATTTCAGCTTATGTATGCATATATTCCAGAAAATATACATGTTTGTTGCTCTGTGTATATACATACATGGGCGACGGCAACGAGGTGTATGTGATGAATGTGAACAAGAATGTGAATATGTCTATGATTGGGTTGGCCCCTTGGATGAAAGCTCTCTTTCTCTCTTGACATTTTTTCCCACAATCTTTCCTCTGCTTGCCTGTTGGCCTCCTATTCTTGCCTCCTTCGGGCCTCCACCAGCTCAACCTATCTCCTCGATTCCACTCATTCATCCACCTCAATTGTGCACCTCTCAAATTCATCGATAAGAAGCTTGGTGGGCTTGAACTTCCATTTGGTATTGTTCTTCTTGTTGACGCCTATGCTCTTTGGCTTCCCTTGTGAAATCTCTTGCCCGTCTTATCTTCTCTTTTGCACGATCATGCACCACCAAATAATCCTTTGTACAGCTTTTATCTTGAATTGTTTAACATGAAATTGTTTATATTTGTGTAGAGATTAAGTTCCTGTACACAAAGGAAAATGTTTTGTTAGAAACCTCATAGCTACGTTAGATGATGGAGATGTAGATTATAAACATCACTTACATTAGGAATATTAAAAATCTTTTTTAGTAAAAGAAATGTGTTAAGGCACGTCCTCCATCCACAGGTCATTAGGCCCAAAAATGATGTCCCCTCATTTTGCAATTGCCTTGATATGAGAGGGTCTATAACATATGTACTATTTTGTATCTCTTCTAGTAGAACCAAGAGACAATACCTGCACACAACAATGAATAGAAAATAGAATAAGGATTTGTGAGAAAATAGAAATAGGATTTGTGAAAAATAGAATTAGAATTAGAAAATAGAATAGAGCACAATCATGCCAACATACCATAGTGATACATTCACAATTGTGTTTGTGAATTCCAGTATCTCGCCACATCGCAAAACATGTAAATCAGTTGCATCTATGCTATGGTAACAAGCCTGCTTCCCCCAATTATAAATGCCATATTAACAAGCGCAATATTCTCCAACTCCCTTAATTCTCTAATATTTTCTACTTCAATGAAGTTAATTTCTCAATGAATCCTATTGGATTCTTGCCATGCATCATGATCTGCTAGATCATCAGAAACATTATCACCATCACTGTGGCAAAACCGGACAGTTGTGACTGTGCGATAGCAACATTCGGTTGTGCTTGTGGTTGTGCCTTCGATTGTGGTTGTGCCTCCGATTTTGGTTGTGCGTGAGGTTTTGGTTGTGCGGCATCTTGGTATGGCTAGTGTTGTGCTTCTGCTCTTCTCTGAGAGTCAGAGAGAGGGTGTCCTTGTCATGACCAGCACGGGTGTTCTCAACTGGCCTCGCATGTGGATGGAGGGGTGAGACCATCAGGATATCCAGCATGCAACGATCGCAACAGAAACAAGTGTTAATAAATATTCATATCTATACCTCAATATATGGAGTGTATCGAAATCCCTAGGCATTATTGTAAGCCTATGGGCATGGGCAGCGAGGAAATATGCATCTTCAAAAAAACTTATGAGAGCCAGCCTCCTTCAGTAACTTCCTGGAGACACAAAACTGTAGATCCTTGCCATCGCATGCCAATACTCTAGTGTTCACAAATTTCACGCACAAGCCTTTGAAATGGTAGCCTGGCTACTTCAGGTTGCATATGTCATTCAATCTGTCGAAGCTTAAACAGAACTGCCATGTGGGCTTGATGTCTTCTCCGTAGGCCTTTCACTTGTATCTACCCTTCGAGTAGTTTGCTTGCATCTAATAAATAAACTTAGTAAGATGACAATCGAAAATTGTTCAGAGTCAGTATGAAGCAATAATTGACAAGCGGGATGACCGCTCACAACTAATCACTTGGTATTGACCCTCGCCCGTTAACAAGATCTTATTGTTGTATAGTCCATGAGCAACATGACCTGAAGGGGAGTCAGTACCAAGCGATATGGGGCTAGCAAGCCAACGAGCCTCTTATTGCTTGGTGCTGACCCCATGAGTAAAATGATGCAAGGGGTCAGTAGTACCAAGCAAAATGGGGCATGTAGGATGTCACAAGCCTTATATCGCTTAATAGTAACCCCATTAGCGAAAAGATTGTAAAAGGTCATCAGTACCAAGTGACATGGGGCCAACAGGATGCCAACAAACCTCCTATTGACTGGTACTGACCATGTGAGCAAAATGATTGCAAGGGGTCAGTACTAAACTAAATGGGGCCTGAAGGATGCTAACGAGACTCACGTCGCTTCCCGCGAGAAAATTGATCGCAAAAGATGGCCAGTACCAAGCGATATGGGCCTACAGGATGCCAACAAGACTCTTGTCACTTGGTACTGACCCCGTGAGAGCAACGTGTCCAAAGGGACGTTAGTACCAAGCGATATGCACACGATGCCTATGAGCCTCCTATTGCTTGGTATTGATCCCATGAGCAAAGTGACTGCAAGAGGGATAGTACCAAGCAAAATGGTGCTCACCAACGAGACTCGCGTCGCTTGGTACTGACCCCGTGAGAAAAATGACAAAAAACGGGGGTCAGTACCAAGCGATATGGGGTCTGCAAGATGTCAGCGAGACTCCTGTAGCTTGGTAATAACCCTGTGAGCAACGTGTCCCAAGGGAAGTCAGTACCAAGCAATATGGGGCCAACAAAATACCCACGAGCGTCCTATTACTTGGTGTTGACCACGTGAGAGCAAAGTGACCGTAGTACCAAGTGAAATGGTGCCTGCCAATGAGACTCAAGTGAAATGGTGCCTGCCAATGAGACTCAAGCTGCTTGGTAGTATTGACCCATGAGAAAAATGACCGCAAAAGGGGGTTAGTACCAAGCGATATGGGGCCTACAAGATGCCAACGAGACTCATGTTACTTAGTACTGACCATGTGAGGAACGTATCCCAAGTGTTGAGAAATATGGTGCCAAAGAGCATAAGGAAAATATGGAGTAAGTGTGAGAAGCCACATCACTAAGTGAGAATTTTCCCACATTGTGCGCTTTTGCCGCACAGGTCGTAGAGCTGGGGACTTGCCGGACACCGTATGCGAGCCACGAATGGCTGCAAGCATACAACCAGGAAGGCAAGCTCAAAACAGAATGCAAAAGGTGTGTCACTCACCGCTTAACTGCCGCCTTGAAGGATTCCCGCGTCGCAGTCGTGAAGGAGGAGCCGCCGTCGCCGCTCTATCGCCTCTCCGTCGCCGTGCCGCTACACAATGCTCGATCACTCTCTCACTCTCTCTCTCTCTCTCACACACGCAGGAGAAGGAAACCAAGGAGATAAGGCAAGAGCACTCTTGTATTCACAACACATGAGAATGAGGATTTTAGGGTTACATTTGACTCTTATAGGTGACTTGGCCGTTCACACTTGGGTGCCCATACATGGCCGGCCGACCCTAACCCTTATCCTACTGATATCCAAGGTGCGCCTCTCATCGGCGATCACCCAATCCCTTTATCCTTAACATATGGTGCCAACAAGCCCGGCCCATGACTCAGAATATTTAAATTAATGACGTAAAATATAGTACGTCTCAATGTCCGCCACATGGGTTAACATGCCCCCCTTCTGATGTAGATTCCGTCCTCGGAAGCTATGGTATGGTAAGCTCGATAGGGTTGTTGTGGTTGACCGTCTGCAAAACAGGGAAAAGAGTGAAAGTATGCAAGAATTCAAAAGATATAAAGTGTATAAATTCAAGCATGTTAGACCATAATGGATGTTGCTATGAGAACTTAGTTTAAGGGTCACATGAATGAGCTAGTGTAGCAAAGTAACTTGAGTTTAAAATTATTGAAAGTAAATCAAGAGTTAGCAAGGTGTCAAAGGTTAATCAAGGTTTATAACTGGCTTAAGTCAAGGAAAATAACCAAGCTTAATAAATAAACAGATGACCACACTGTGTCTACTCTAAGAACAAGTTTATACCACGAGCCTAGGGACACAAGAATCATTAGAGTTACAGGAGCCTTTTGCCTTTATTTTTTTATGCACGTGACAATTTTTATACACAATGGCGACCTTCCTAAGGCAAAACTAACATCGATCCTGGTACCATGTTTAACACAAGGCATTATCCAGGAATCTATTAGCTCACTTTAGGCAAGGCTACCCCCTACCAACCAAGGCATCGGTCTGGAGTAGAATACTCCTCGCCTACCAAGTATCAATAAGGCGATAGGCCAACATTAAAGCACATCATAGACTTGTATTGCCATTTATTGTAGGCTCTTTTTTTTTTTTAATAAAGTTTCTTTTGATCTTCGCTCCTGAACTAAAATGTGTTCTTACATCCTTTCGACAAGGGGTAAAAGCTATGTCCTAGAGGTCAACACACACACAGCCAGGTGTTCAAACATTAAGATGGTTTGACCCTAGACCTAAGACAATCGTATTCCAAGGTTAACTAAAGACGTCATGCTGCCTAGGAATATTTCCAATAAAGTTAAGCTCATTAATGATTTACACTAGCATGCAAGCAACTTCAAAAACTAAGTAGTACATTGACAATTTCCATGTGGTCATGCCTTATAGTTTATGAAATTAATTGAACAGTAAAAATGAAAGAGAGTGGGTATGGAAGAATTACACCTGTAATTGGAGATCTGCTTGATTTGACGAGACAGCTTGCAATTTGATGTAGATATATTTTGATGAACGTTGCGGCAGTCTCAGGACTTGGAAGCGAACCCACCTCAAACTTTTTAACCTGTATAATCAACTAACAAGCACTATACCTCGAGAGGCACATCAGTGTGAAAATTTCAAGACTCGTTTAAAGAATCTAAAAAACTTGAAAACACTAACCTACCTACCAGTCACCACACTACTACTGAGGATACGGTAAGAGGATGTTGTAGAGTCCTGGCTCTAGCCCTAAGGCTAAGCCTCTATCCGCATCATCCAAACAAATAAAGTCAACCTCAGTAGTGCCATGAGTTTCATCCGTCCATTCATCATTGTCAGATATTTCCTTTTCATTTTCCCATCCACATAAACTCATCAAGAATGTAACCATGCGAGGATAGTCATCTTGTGGAAAAGGAAAGCATTGGGCTATCGGGGATATTTCCTCTACGGAGTAGGGGTCAGTCATGGTCAATAGGCGAATTAGCCATTCTAATTCTTCAACATTTTCCTCTCTGGCCCCAGTACATCTATATGATCCCATTCAGTTTCAATAACAGGATAGCACATGTGAAATATCTGAGAAAGGTATAGATGATACCTCTCACCAAGGGTGGGAGTGGATGAAGTGTATGATGATCGTGCATCTGCCATATCTGCAAACACAGATATAGCATCAGCAGGTTTATGACAAGTCAATCTAGTTCCGGATATTTCTCCTCTTTTTGTGCTTTTGCTCTTTTTACTATTTTTTGCTTTTCTTTTCTTTGTTTTTGTTTTTGTTTTTTTTTTTTAAGTATGAAGCTATATATATACATCCCCTTGAATTTGGCAATTGCATGGTCAGGGGACAAGATTAAGAAGGAAGCATTAGAATGTCGAGCGTGAGTACATGCTCCCCCTTTCCTTAGGTAGATCATATTATTTGCAATGATGTTGCAGCCTCTTGGAACCAATTTGTCCAGCGGGTCATAGGTTGTGATGTGGGCAGATAGCTTTTTATGACCCTTGTGGCCACATCCAATTGTAGAGATGGTAGTGTACGCTCCCATTGATGAATGGAGGAAATGGTTTCCGACGATACTATTACAAGGGGAGACATAGACTCATCGGTTTTTTGTTGGGCGTTGACAAGAGTAGGTGTAGAGCATGTAGAAACTTCTATATGAGTGTGTGCCTGGCATGAGGAGCTAGAAGCTTCATGTGGCTCCCCCCTTCCTGAGCTAGGTGGTAATGATCTATATCGTTTGGGAATCCAAACTAGCTCTGGAAGAAGTGGTGCGGAGCACTCTATTACCTTTCCCTTACCACGGTCTTGAATTGTCATTGGGGTGGCAACAATTGGTTTGCAAGGTTTTACAGGTGATGTAGAGGGATTCACCTTATGTTTAGGGACCCAAATCTGGTCATTCCCCTCGTAGTACCCTTGGGCTACTAATAATTTTTTAGGGATTCATCGCGATGTTACATTGCCCTTTCTCGGGTGGGTAGCTGCTTTTCTTTTACGAGGCTTCTTGGTGGCTAAACGAGATTGAGCAGGGGAAGTAGCTATTAACGAAGCTTTCAGGACCCATTTGTATGTGTTTTTTGGCATAGTAAGCGGAGCTTTAGAGATCATCCTGCATGTTTCCACTCTTGGCGTTGAAGCGTTAGAGGGGTGGCAAACAATCAAAGATGGCTTTGCCATTGGACTTTGTGATTTTTCATTATCTAACATTTGAGTGGATGACTTAGGTGCGGGATTTTGAGCGGTCAGACCTAGTGTTGGTTCTTGCGTTGTGACTCGTCTGGTTGCCCAATCGATGGTAGCCATCATCCATTTGCGCCCTAAGTTTACAGTCCCTTCCATGGTACCAGCAGGCATAACCAAAAAGCTTTGAATTATGGTTCCCTTGTCATAGGCAACCGGAGTGTGCAGAATTCCTGAGATAGGGGTTTTCTTCTTGTTGATTCCTTGAACTTGGATAGAACTCTTGGATAAAGGTGGTTTTCCCAGTTGACACCACACGCCATATGATAGTAAATTGTGTTGAGCTCCTGTATCCAATAATGCATTATACAGCACCTCCCCGTAAGGACTCTGTAACTCAATTGGGTATCTTAGAGGTGGGTCAGATTCCAGTGCATCCTCCTCTGCTTCCTCGAAAAATACTTGCGTAATTCCCAAGTTGGCTTCTCGTTGTCTCCTAGCACGCTGTTGACGTTCTTTGGCTTCGACTCTCGCTTGTATCTTTTTAAGCTCAGCTTGTTCTTTAGCTGCCTTCTTTTGATGGATTGCATGTAACTCCTCTTGGCTTAGGGGGTCATAGTATCTTGTATCTTTTTAAGCTCAGCTTGTATCTTTTTAAGCTCAGCTTGTTCTTTAGCTGCCTTCTTTTGATGGATTGCATGTAACTCCTCTTGGCTTAGGGGGTCATAGTATCTTTTGAATTTACTCCCATTAAGGAATCCAATGGTTTCAACTCCGTCGAGAGTCTCCACTCTGATGGTACCTTGCGGGGTAATTTCACATACTCTATACGGTCCCTTACCAGCATATTTGAGCTTCTTCTTTTCGTTTCGCACTCCATACATTAGGACTTTATCCCCAACCTTGATGTCCTTGTCCTTTAGGTGGCGATCAAACCATTTTTTCCTTCTATCCTTCTCCACAAGGGCATTGTACACAGCCAATTGTCTTTCTTTGTTTAGTCGCTCAAGGATATACAGTCGCTTTACTAGGGGATTACCATCCCAACCCTCTTGAGTAGCAACACGAAGACTAGAAATGACAAATTCCCATGGCATGACTGCTTCTTGGCCATATACCATTTTAAATGGTGTGCAATTAATAGCCACTTTGTACGCAGTACGATAGGCCCATAAAGCTGTTGTAAGATTTAGATCCCAATCCGTGCGATGAGCTTCAACTGTCTTTGTCAAAACAGAGATTAGGGTCCTGTTGGTACTCTCGGCTTGGCCATTCGCTTGCGGATAGTAAGGAGTAGATTTATGATGGGATATCATGAAATTTGTTGTGAGCTCCTTAATCACTTCATTTATAAAATGCGTACCATTGTCGCTCACAAGTTCAAAAGGACAACCGAAGCATGTGATTATATTTTCAAAGAGGAACTTGGCTGTTGTCCTCGCATCTGCCTTACGTGTCGCTTTCGCTTCAGTCCATTTGGTCATATAGTCAGTGGCCACAATAATATAGCGAGATTGTGTGTTGCGGGCCGCTGGGCTAATTGGACCTACAAAGTCTAAACCCCACTTTTCAAATGGTTGGTTTACTTTGATTGGATGTAGGGGCATCTGATCTTTCCTCTAGGGTTTCTTGTATCTTTGGCATTCATCGCAACCCTTCACAAAGAGTGATGCATCTTGGAACATAGTGGGCCACCAATACCCTGATTGTAAGATCTTTCGCGCAGTTAAGTCTCCTGAGAAGTGACCACCGGCTACGCCCATATGTGCCTCTTGCAAAATGTATAGATACTCAGCACAACGCCTAAGAACGTCATCCTTTCCTCGTTTATAAAGAGTCCCGGCTATCAGGCAATAGGGTTCGCATTCTTTGATCAGCTTTCGAGCTAGATCTTTACGAAGTTCTTTGGGTGGAAAGCCATTAACCAAAAAGTTAACAATCTTCTCACTCCATTCAGGCATTGTCTCCACCATGAACAGGGAAGTGTCAGGTAAGTCATCATCAACCCCCGTAGGAGCCTCACCATTAGGTATGCGAGACAAATGGTCAGCCATAACATGTTTTTTGCCAGGTCTCACAACAACAGTGAAATCAAACTCAAGAAGAATCAATAGCCATCGTGTGATTCTTCCTGTGGAGCATGGTTTGTTTACCAGATACAACAATGCTTGATGATCCACATAGAAAACAAACTTGGTGGCAAGAAGGTAATAACGAAATTTCCTTACTGCATATATCATTGCCAACCCTTCTTGCTCCGTAGTGGTGTAGTTCATCTCAGCATCGTTCAACTGGCGAGACTGGCAAAGCTAATGGGGTAGTCTAGCTTGTGTTCTCCAGGTTGAGTCAACACACACCCAATAGCAAAGTTTGATGCATCAATATGCACATGGAAGAGTAAATCCCAGTTAGGCATTCTCAAGATTGGAGCACTCGCCAAGGCCTTCTTTAATAGCTCATAGGCACAGTCACATTCTTCGGTCCAAATAAACTCGATGAGAAGCTTATACAATGGTCGAGCTATCTCGGCGAAGAATAGAATAAACCTTCGATAATAACCAACGTGGCCCATAAAGCGTTGGACTCCCTTGTAGTTGGTTGGGTGGTGGCAATTCCAGAATGACCTTGATTTTACTCTCATCCCCATGGAAATCCCATTTTTGGACACTATATGCCCTAAGATAACTCCGTGTTTAACCCAGAATTGGCATTTGAAAGGATTCAAGGAGATGCGATATAATCTACACCTTTCAAATATTTTTCGTAAACACATCAAGTGCTCATCCCAAGAGGAATGAACACAAAGATCATCTAAGAAAGCTTCACAGAAGTCCCCTAGATATTCCTTAAAGGCCGTGTTTTCATTGGAATGTTGCAGGTGCATTGGTCAAGCCAAAAGCCATGACGCGGAAGGCAAACACTCCAAACTCCGTGATAAATGCTGTTTTAGCTTGGTCCTCGACTGCAATTGTGATCTGATTGTAACCCGAGTACCCATCTAAAAAGCTATATGCCTCCTTGCCTGCCACTCTTTCAAGCACATGTTCAGAATATGGCAAGGGGTAATGATCCCTTCTGGTGGCTGCGTTAACCTTTTTGAGATCAACGCACACTCTGAGTTTCCCATTCTTTTTTGGTACGATGACTATCGGAGAAACCCATTCTGAGTGCTCAATAGGGTATATGAATCCACATTTTACAAGCTTTTCAATTTCCTCTTGTACAATCTTTGCGTACTTAGGATTCATTGGGTAGGGACATTGCTGGACTGGTTTAGCAGTGCTAATCATTGGAATCGTGTGTTGCACCACCGAGGGTGGAACACCCTTCATATCATGATATGTCCAAGCAAATATGTCCTTGAATTCTTTAAGAAGCTTCGTAAGTGCAGCTTCTTCCGCCTTGGTGAGGTCTTGAACAATATAAACTGGTTAAGACTCCTCACCCGGATCTGCTAAGTCTATCTCCTTAACTACCGCCGCCGCAGGGCCATCGTAGACACCGCTACTCCCATTGGTAGGCGTTCGTTGGGCTTTTGTGTAGACCACTTTACGTTCCCCTATGGTAAATGATTTGAAATGCTCGGGTGCAGGGTGTAAGTCTACTGGTTCTTGTTGTGCCAGGCTTTTTTCTTTCAATTCCGCTTCCTTTTGTTGCTGAGCCAACTCTTGGTTTTGCCGCCTTCTTGCAGTACGACTTAGTTTTGGCTTCTCTTCGATTTCTAATTGGGCGACGTCATGAGGTTGCGGAATACACCACATGACACTTTGGAGATATTGCCCCCAATTATCAGCTATCTTTCGATGAGCATCAATGGCTCCTACATAACTGAGCCATTCTGTAGTGGATCTTTCCTTGTTTATTACAGTGCGTACATTAGCTCGATAGCGTTGGCGCTTATGTCTCGTTTTCTTCTTACCAAGTTTTTGATTTTTGTTTCTATCAGATTCAGATTCACTTGGTCGATCTTCACTTGTGTCCCCCTTACTTTCGGATGAACTGCAAGAGGTCACTGTCCTAGGCCTTGAGCACATTGCTTCCACATTTGGGTGAATATTTGATTTGTTTTTCCCATGAGGCTCAGGGTCAGTTTCTTCTTGAGATTCATACTCAGAGTTGCATTGGTCAGAGTCTTCGCTACTTTCAGTGTCGGTGCAGTTTGCCACTTTCTCCCCATCAAGAGTCAAGTGCATAACACCTATCATGTTTATTGGCACTAACGGTGGCATATCTTGCCCCTCAGAGGTGTTACCCAACTTGTGCCTCTATTTCCCCATGTGTCTATGGTTGCCGCTAGGTGTACCCAATCCACGTTATCCGACTCAGTCATACCCGGTAGGACATCCATATAAGGAGAATCTTTTCCATCATCAGTCTCTTTTTTGCATGTATAGCAATACCTTAATGGGGCGGAGTGAATAGTAGTATCCGATCGATTATCGATGATAACCTTGCTTCCTAAAGGATGTGCACGACCATTCTCAAGATCAACTCAAATGACAGAGTCCTGGAATTGTAGATAGACATGGTTTTTCGACCAGTCATGCACCATTTGTGCTTCCCTCATGAAAGGACGTCCTAAGATCATTTGATATGACATAGGATGCTTGGAGAAATCCATTACAATGAAGGTATGTTTTACCTTGTATCCCAGAACCTTGATCTTAAGGTCCCTTAACATTCCAATAGGTTTGGCAATGGTTCCGTTTGCCATCTTAACCACTATGTTTGTGACTTCGAGGTGAGGTCTTCCCATAGATTCCCAACAGTTTTTAGTCACAATGCTCACGCCAACACCACCATCAAGGATTCCCTTTAGAGTTAATCCCTTGGTAGTAATGGGGAGAGTGGCATTAGATTCGTCCCCTTCAAAGTACTGTCCCAACTTGTTCATAGGTATTTCAACGACCGAGTCTTCCTCTAGGTTGGGTTGTAGATCCCAATGTTCCCCTTCATCTTGAAGTGTGTCAGGTCTATCCATATTTGCAAATTGTGGTAGCCCCACCTTTAGTTCTCCATTGAGAAATGCCCGAAGAGCTAAGAATAGCTCAGGATCTCCGTATAATTTGGATATGATCGTGGTTCTGATTTCTGAGGACATGAAATCCATTAACTTGGACACATTCAACGGTACTTTTCGAGATATCGCCCCTTGACTAGGGACTGGTGAAGATGGAATCACTTCCTCTTCGATGGGGTCAGGCATTCCCTCACTAAACATTCTTTCAAGCAAAAAGGGTGTTTTCCCACTTCCTGATGTCCTATCCTCACTTTCTTCCCGAATGATACTAGGTATAGCTAACGGTTTATGGTTCCGGTGAGGCTGAACTTGCGTAGGAAACACTGTGTCTGGAATTTTGATTTTTCTCAGGTTTGGCTTCAGTTCTCTTTGTGTTTCTTCCACCAAACCCCTTAAGTGTTGCACTTGTTCAATATCCTCAACTGGGTTTGGGTAAGTACCAATCTTTTTCTTGAGGGTTTTTGGCCCACGTGGCTTGTCTTGGTGGGGAGTCTCAGTCAGTTTGGGTGGTCGAGAGGGCATTAACTGACTTGGTTGTGGGGCCGAGGAAGTTTCCTTCTGTTTCCCCTTATTTATGTACTCGCTTGATTCTCCTTCATTGAGCTCTCGAGTGGGTTCCTCCCTTAAGGTAGTGGCTTTGGTCCCCATGGTTTCTATGGAATCGGAATCATCTTCAGGATCATTCATATACACGGGGTCGTCTCCTGTCCCTATGTTAGTCTTTGAACTGGGCTTGGAGCTCGTGGCATTAAGCGATCTCTTCCGTCGTGTTTTCTTTTTCTTTGCCTGAGCGATTGATGCAGTATCCCTCTCTTCAAGAATGTAGTTTTGATTTTGAAGCATTGACCGTCACGGGTACAACGGGTGTGGTTCCTCGTGCTTGGTTGGTGACCTCAACCAAATTCAATGGCGTAATCTTGGGTGCATTAGGATTATGTGGACATTGAGCGATCAAATGATCTATGCCACAACGATTACATGTAAGTACCGGCATTCCCGATGTGCTCCCTTGATTTGGTTGCATCTGAGTAGCGATCTTCTGTAGCCTATTAGGGCACTCCGCTACACGATGCGGTCCACCACAATCATAGCATTGAAGAGGTGGTCTCCTCGCCAAGGTATTAAGGTTTTGCCCTCTTGTGGCGAGAGCAGCCGCTTGATATACAGGCTTGACTTGCCCGAAATGATCCTCCATGTAGTACTGGGGAATCATTTCAAACGTATCAATCCCATATGGAGCAGTGGGGTCTATCTCCTCTTCATAATCCCCACACGCACTATGTGACTCACAACCCATCTGGTTTATTGGGGTAATCCTTGGATGTGAGGGTTGTGGTCCTAGCACTGGCGGTGGTAACGGCACAGATTGGACTACATTCGGGGACTACATTCGGATTCCTTGGAACCATGTGCTGTGAGTGACGGTTGCTCGACAAGTTGTGCAGGCATTAGCGCGGGTACTTGAGGTGTGTTTGACCAGGCCTGATTTGCTCGCTTAAGTACTAGGCAATCCTTAGATTGATGGCCGTACTTACCACATGCATTGCAATTCCCATTGAATTTGACTCTGAATGTGGGGCATTCACTTGTGCTATGTGGTCCTAAGCAAACCGAACACCATTGTTGCTCTCTTTCTTGGGTACATATGGCTATTCTGAGGAGCTCGATTACCCCTGAAGTACTCTTGGAGAGCCTTAGTAAGGTCGGTCACAGACATTTCAGATATCTTGGGCTCCTTGGCAGCAATAGGTTTCACCGTCTCATTGGCTCGTGCTCAGATACTTGCGAACTAACGGATTTTGTTTCTGAAGACACCTTTTTACCTGCAATCATCAAGTTGTCTTCTAACTGGATTGCATTGGCAATGACTGCTTCCCACGTTGTAAGACCTCTAATGACTAAGCCATTGTAAATGTCCTCGTGGCGCAATCCTCGGATGAATCTATCGAGGAGTTGGTTGTTATTGAAGCGTTCATCGGGAGTGCAGCGAGAATTTAGATGCTTCAATCGACTTATAAAGTCTCTCACTGATTCCCCTTCCTCGCGTTCAGCTTTTTGGAGTTGAGATGCTACTCCCCAAAGCACACCCTCACGTATGTACTCTTTCAAGAACAATCTCTTGAGAGTGGGGTAGTGAGTGCGCTCTTCAACCCTTAAGGTTCGATACCAATCTCCGGCCTTCCCACTCAAAGTTAAGCCTAAGGCTTTACACTTATGCAGCTCATTGTGCTCTTCCAAGGAATCACACACGTGTTCAAAGACTTCAATGTGCTTCCTAACGTCCTCGTTTTACCACTGAAGTTTTGAGTGAGCTTAGCCACTTGTACTACCTTGCTTCTAGGTTCTCTCTCAGGCATGCCCCGCATGTTTTCCGCAATAGATTGTCCGATCGTCTAAGCAAACGCTGCGAGATCACCTAGGTGAGCAGGCATAGCTGGTGGAGGCACTTCTGGGATAGCCTGGCTGATAGGAGTTGGCGTTGGTCTGAGTAAGTTGGCAAATGACGTAGGATATGATATGTGGCTAGGCCTAGCTCCTCTTGGATAAGGGTTGTGATAAGGCGGTCGTGGAGCATACGCCATTGGCATACCAACAGGCGTAGGAGCTACTTGAGCATGAGTAGCAATAGGTACATAAGGCCGATAGGCACTGCCACGCACTGTTGTAGGTACTGTTCCACTAGGTAGCGGTGTCATACTAACTACAGTGGTAACAGGTGTGCTTTCTGTCATGCTCATCATTGGGGCATTAGGGTAAGGTTGAGGTCTATAGGGGCCCTTTAAGATGCCATGTGATTAAAAGGTTATTAAGGAAAAGGGCCAATCATGTGATGCCATGTAGACAAAAATGTTGGGTGATTAAAGGTGGTCAAAAGATTCTCTAGAAGATGCCTTTTTGTACTTTTCATTCCCAAAAAGTGGGGGGGGGGAGTTTTTGAAATTTCGGACATCCATAACTTCTACATATGAGCTCAAAATTTGTCAGAGATTAGAGATCCAGAATCTACTCGCTGAGCTCTTTCCATAGATATGTCACATGATATGGTTTTGCCCACTCAATTTTAAATTAAATTTTGGCGGAAAACTTTGAAATTCAAACTTCTAGCCATTTGAAGAATAAGAAGGTATCTAAAGTCAAAGAAACTTAACATTTTAACAAAAAGTCATTGAAATCATAATATGGCAGCATAAAGGGCCCCTATAGACCTCAACCTTCCCCTAATGTAGGCATTGTGGAGTCCTTAATGGAAAGTTGAGCCAAGGTTGGAAAGCTAAAGTTACTGCTCGTGGGCTCAACCTGCATTGAGACTCCAGGCGAAACAACATACGAAGGGTCTATGGGACTCACCGAGGGAGTCTCCAATTGTGATAGGGTTGGTTGTTTGGCCTTGCCTGTATCCAAGAATATCATAGGGCCAGTGGAACCTAAGTTCACTCCCCTATTTTGCCTCTCAATTTGGATAATTCTATGAATAACCTCACATATCATTTGCTGCTGCTCTTCTAGATTAGTGGCGCTAGATGTAGATCGTAGGACTTCTAACCAACCTACATGGTATGTGTAACCTGTGTATAGGTCAGTTAGAGTCTCTGTGTGTAGATCATATTCCCAATTTTCATTGAGAAATATCTCATCCAGACTTGGTGTGCCAAACGGTTCTCTTGAAGTGGACGCAATGTCACTTCTTATGGATTGGCTTCTAGGGACCTCTACTTTAGGAAGAACATCGTAATGTGGTAGCTCAGTAGGGCCCTCATTAAACGAAGTGGGTAGAATATCCACATGGACACTCTTTGGGAAGGTAGGGTCCACATGAGATGTGAATGGCGAATCCACTACCCCTCCTTCCTCATTTACTTCGCTTGTCGCATGTTCAGAGCGTGTAGCTCTACTAAAGGTCTCTATTAGACGACTAAACATGCTAGATCCGGGTTGTGGGGCCCAACCTGGCATGTTTTGGCTTGTCTCCTCAGGGTTCTTGGTAGGGTGCCCTTCCATGGCTTTTGAGTCAGAGGACGAGTCACTATCCACTATTCGTGGATCTTGGGTTGCACTCCCTTGGGTTCCAGCCGAAGGCCAAGATGCCAACGTGGAGGGATGGTGTGAGCTTGCGTAAACTGAAACACTTTCTAGTGGTTCAGGCTCTAGCACCCAACCAAAACGTAGATGCATGTGACGTGGGTACCCTACGTGTTGAGATATCGAGCTCTAGTGAGGCGGTGGACACTGATGACCCGCCTGGGGGATGGGCCCCGCACTTACACCACTGGCATGGTTGGTGAGATCTTGGGTGATATGCGGCCAGTGGGATGACAGGCTGTGTGACAGCCACTCTAGAGACTGGCATAGTTATAGCGCCAGCTCATTTAGTCGGGTTCACACTATAGAGAACCCGTGTATGTATTTGGTTGAGTACCTTTCATATTGTGTGTACTCTTATTCTTGTATATGGTGTGTTGAGTGTTGAGTAGAGAAGAAGAAGATTTTCAGCCTCTCACCTTGTGTGTTCTCTATTAGGGTTTATGAGTGTGTGTGTGTGCTTGCAAGAGCTCAAGCTCTCTTCCCCCCTGCATCTTTTCATGGTATCAGAGCCTGGTTCGTGCTAAGGGCTGAGCTGCAAGCAAGGGAACCACAAGAAGCGGTACGAGGGTAAGAGCTTCAACTACTCTTCCCTACTGTGTTGGTGACTACACCCTTGTCGGGAGCTCTACGGGAGGCACCGGCAAACGATCTCTGATTGAGGAGCTTTCTTCGCGGGAGTGAAGCTATAGGGCAACTATACAGTCCTTTGCTTTGGACTGAAATTTTGGGCCGAAAACGCGTTTCGGGCGCGTCTGGACCTCCGTTTTTCAAAAAGCAGGCGATTTCGAGCACTGCGGGTAAGTCATTGATTCTCTGCAGAACTCTGTTTTAAGAACTGCAGGAAGACAGATTGACTGTTCAGACACTGTGGGTGCTGCAAAGAGGTCTACAGTTGCCATTGGGTGTATGTATGCACATTGAAGTCACTGGTTGTGACATTTGAGTACTACAGTACCGCTATGCAGAAAATACTGCAGGTTGTGCAAAAAAAACCAGAGTGCAGTTTCTGGTAAAATTGTGTGTTTGGCAAGATGTCTAATGATGGCATAACACAGATTGTGGCTGAGAAGCTGGACAAGAATAACTTCCATGCTTGGAGGTTCAGGTTGACGAATTTCCTGATGGGAAAAGGCTATTGGGACTACATAGAAGGTGAGCATGAAGAGGCACCAGAGATAACGGATATAAATCCGACTGCTGCAGATGTGAAAGAGTTTAAAGACTGGAACCAAGGAGCCAGGAAGGTTATGTATTGGCTTTCCATTAGTATACAGGACACCATGATTGGGCACATTCAGGATGCCAAGTCCCCCAAGGAGGCATGGGACACCTTGGTAAAGCTCTATGAAACAAATACCAAGGCACGTAAGATACAGTTGAAGAATGAACTTCATACTGTGGAAAAAAAGAGCATGTCTGTGAATGACTATGCATTGAAGATAAAGGGTATTGTGGAATCCCTTGCATCTATTGGTGTGTCAGTAGATGATGATGATAAGGTGGAGGTCTGTCTACGTGGTCTCGGGCCACAATACAAGGCGTTTAAGACGTCTATTCAGACTCGGGAGGAAAACATTCCCAACTTTACAGATTTGGTGTCTATGCTGATTATCGAAGAGAAGAACTTGGGTGAAGACCAACAGTCTTCACAAAGCAAAAATAGTTCAGAGCAACAGGCCTTCTACACGAGTTCAAGAAGAGGACGAGGTAGAGGAGGCCGTGGACGAGGTCAAGGAGGTGGCCGAACAGGTAATCAGAATTATGGCCAGCAGCAACAACAACAACAACAGTCCCAGAATCAACAACAACAACAACACGCAGGTGGAAGAGGCAAATTCAGAGGCAGGGGAAGTCAAAGAGGGCGTGGAAATTGGCAAAGGCAATATAATGATGCACGTGAATGCTATTATTGTGGTAAGCCTGGACATGTGCAGTCAGAATGTTATAAGAAGCAGGCTGACATGCAAAATGGGAAAGTGCAGCAAAACAACTATGCATCCTCAAGCAGAAATAATGAGGATAATGAAAGGTTATTTGTTATGCAGCATGTCGTGAATGCCATGTCTGAAAATGTTGATGCAGCACAAAAAGATAATGTATGGTATGTGGATTCAGGCGCTTCGAACCACATGACGAGTCATGGGGAGTGGTTCAAGGAGATGAAAAACCCAGAAAGACCAGGTTTTGTGGAAACAGGGGATGACACTGCTCATCCAATTGCCCACGTTGGAGATGTGCCATTATCTATGCAGGATGGCAAAGTGAAGTACCTTGCAGATGTACTTCATGTACCGAACATAACAAAGAATCTGGTTTCAGTTGGCCAGATGATTGAGCAGGGTTTGCAGGTTTGGTTTAACCCTGATGGGTGTTATGTTGAAGATTTCAAAGACAAGTGCAGGTTGGTTGCAAAAGACAACAGAGTGGGCAGAATGTTTACGTTGGATGTAGACATGCCTGAGATGAGTGCTGCGATGTTTGCAAATGGTTCAGGAATTGTTGCAGACACAGACATATGGCATAAAAGAATTGGACATGTGAATGTGCAGAGATTGAAGTCTATGCAGACAAAAGGAATTGTGATAGGGCTGCCAAAATTTAAAGTGGAAGGTATGCATAAAATCTGTGAAGCATGCCAATTTGGGAAGCAAACAAAGCATGTGTTTCCACGTAACAGATATGTGAGCAGAAATGCACTAGATGTTGTGCATTCAGATGTATGGGGTCCTACGAAGACCATATCTATGGGAGGTTGCAGGTATTATGTGACTTTCATTGATGACCACACAAGGAAAGTGTGGGTATATTTCATGAAGGAGAAGAGTGAGGTGTTCACTCACTTTCAGAATTTCAGATTTTTGGTTGAAAAGCAAACAGGAAAATATGTAAAGTGCCTAAGGTCAGATGGAGGGGGAGAGTACTTCTCCAATGAGTTCTCTGAATATTTGAAGAAGAATGGTATTCGGAGACAGTATACATGCAGATACACTCCGCAGCAAAATGGAGTTGCTGAGCGGAAAAACAGGCACATTGCTGAGATTGCGCGAGCATTGATGGAAGAGAAGAATATGCCGCATTGCTGTTGGGCTGAGGCTGTTTCTACAGCAGTATACATCATGAACAGGACTCCAACTGCAGCCATACATGATGTAACTCCAGAGGAGAGGTTTACTGGCAGAAAACCAGATTTGTCTCATCTGAAAGTTTTTGGATGCATTGCATATGTGCATGTGCCAGATGAGCTGAGAACTAAGCTGGATCCAAAAGCTGAAAAATGTGTGTTTATTGGATACTCCCTTGAGCAAAAGGGATACAGGTGTTATAACCCTGCTACACGTGAGTTGAGGGTAAGCAGGGATGTTGTTTTTGATGAGATAAGCAGCTGGTATGCTGTTGAAAAAGAAGCTGTTGGGGCTGATGTGAGTGGAAGTGTGGTTGCACAGAATGCAGGTCAGCAATCACAGTCTTTGAGTGGACCAGGAGAGTCCTCATCTAGTGGGTCTGTTGATAGACTATGGAGTGGCAGGTTGCGTCATAATACCAGTCCTGCAAATGCGATTAGTACATCACGTAAAGGAAAAGAGAAAGTGGTTGAGCCCCTTGGTATGCCTGACATTTCTGCAGGGCATTCTCATGTTGATGGAGAGTCTAGTGGCTCAGATATGAGCCTTGATGAGGAGCTTGGGATCCCAGCTATGAGAACACCTGGTGTAAAGAAGGCTATGGAAGCCATGAATGAAAATCTGCGAAGATCAGGGAGAGTGAAGAACCCTGTGCAGAGATTTACATATGATGGTTATGTGGCACATCACTATGCATATATGGCAAAGGTTGTGCAGGTTGTAGAGCCCACATGCATTGATGAAGCTGTTGGAAATGTGAATTGGGAGAAAGCTATGGATGAGGAGATGGATGCACTATATGGAAATGAAACTTGGGATTTAGTGCAATTGCCTGAAGGCAAGAAAGCCATTGGATGCAAGTGGGTGTACAAAGTTAAACATAACAGTGATGGGAGCATAAACAGGTACAAGGCTCGATTGGTAGCCAAAGGATATGCGCAGACATATGGGATTGATTATGAGGAAACTTTCAGCCCAGTTGCCAAGATGGCAACGGTGAGAGTTGTGATAGCAGTGGCTGCGTCAAAGCAATGGTCTTTACATCAGATGGATGTAAAGAATGCATTCTTGCATGGGGATTTGCAAGAAGAGGTGTATATGTTGCAGCCACCTGTGGTTATGAGGATGTGGGTCACCCCGAGCATGTTTGCAGGTTGAAGAAAGCCTTGTATGGCTTAAAGCAAGCACCAAGAGCATGGTCTGACAAGATTTCTGAATATCTTGTCACTATTGGCTTTCATGTAGCCAATGCAGATTTCTCATTGTATGTGAGACATGGTGATAGAGGAGTTGTGCTTGTTGTCATCTATGTAGATGACTTGATAATTACAGGGGACCATGATGCAGAGATCTTTGATGTAAAGATCTTACTTAGACAGAAGTTTGAGATGAAGGATCTGGGGGAGCTCAGATATTTCTTGGGCATTGAGGTGATTAGGTCACCACATGGTATTGGATTACTGCAGAGACAGTATGGCTTGGACATGTTGTCCAAGTATGGTATGACAGGCTGTAAGCCTATTTCTGTGCCATTGGATCAGAATGGCAAGTTGAGTGCAGATTCAGGAGAGATCTTGGAGGATCCTACTATGTACAGGAGCATAGTAGGAAGTTTGATGATCTACATGACGATCACCAGACCAGATTTGAGCTATGCTGTTGGGTTGGTGAGTCAGTTTATGCAGGTTCCACGGAAACCGCATTTGGATGCAGTGAGACGCATACTGAGGTATGTGAAGTCTACTTTGCATTGTGGACTATTCTATGAGACTGGGACAGAGATATGTGTACATGGGTACACAGATGCTGATTGGGCCGGTAGTATCTCAGATAGAAGATCTACCAGTGGATTCATGTTTTCTTTGGGGAGTGCTGCTGTGACTTGGAGTAGCAAGAAGCAGCCTACGGTTGCTCTATCGAGTACGGAGGCCGAGTACATAGGAGCTGCTATGGCAGCATGTGAGGTAGCTTGGTTGAGAAAGCTACTTGCAGATTTGGGTCTATCACTGGATAGACAAGTTGTCATTTTCTGTGACAACATTAGCAGTATACAGTTGGCCAGGAACCCAGTCTTTCATGCTCGTACGAAGCACATAGAGGTCCACTACCACTTCGTCAGAGAGAAGGTCTTGGCAGGAGACCTTGACCTTGTTTATGTCAGCACAGAGGATCAGGTAGCTGACATCTTCACCAAAGCATTGGGTACAGAGAAGCTCCGCAGATTCAGGGCTTCACTTATGTACATGAGATGGAGTTGAGCTCGAGGGGGAGTGTTGAGATATCGAGCTCTAGTGAGGCGGTGGACACTGATGACCCGCCTGGGGGATGGGCCCCGCACTTACACCACTGGCATGGTTGGTGAGATCTTGGGTGATATGCGGCCAGTGGGATGACAGGCTGTGTGACAGCCACTCTAGAGACTGGCATAGTTATAGCGCCAGCTCATTTAGTCGGGTTCACACTATAGAGAACCCGTGTATGTATTTGGTTGAGTACCTTTCATATTGTGTGTACTCTTATTCTTGTATATGGTGTGTTGAGTGTTGAGTAGAGAAGAAGAAGATTTTCAGCCTCTCACCTTGTGTGTTCTCTATTAGGGTTTGTGAGTGTGTGTGTGTGCTTGCAAGAGCTCAAGCTCTCTTCCCCCCTGCATCTTTTCACTACGTGCATTGGTAACTACCCTTGAAACTCACACAAGTGGTTTCTTAGGTGTTTCGCACCCCGTTTTTACTTGTTTTTATATTGTTTTTAGATTGTTTTTAACTCGTTTTTGACCCCCTTACTTACGGTCGAACTTGGACTAGGGCGTGTGATAGCTCGAAACGAGCGTATCGTTCAAAGGGTCGTAGCGTGCTTTACAGCACCGTGTTTGCCTATCCGGAGCTCTCGTGGTCCTCAAAACAGTCCGTTTCCCTATGGGGGAAGGGGCAAAAGCCTATTTGCTTGTGGAGGAAAGGGTGAGGGCTTTATCCCACATGCTCACTTTACTCCTTGGGGAGTGGGCTACATATAGGGCACGACTTCCCATAAGCTCTCACTTGAAAGAAAGCTATGGAGGCTCACTCTCCTATATATATATATCAAAAGATCGAGACCGAGACCGAGGCTGGGGTCGTGGGTCAATTGGGGGTTTTTTCTTTTCAAATTTTTTTTTCTCCAATTAAAAAATCTTTCCTCTCCACACGTTTGGTTCTTTCTTTAAAAATAAAATTTAATTTTTTATTTTTTATGTTTTTTTATTTTTATTTTCTATTTTTTTAGATAAGTTTTCTAGGGTTTCTTTAGGGTTCAGCCCTGGCCGCGGCACAGTTCACACACAGCACAGATCTGGGGGATCAGAAATCCCCTCCCACACGCAGAAAACCAGATAACAGATTGCACGCCCACACGCGGAGCGAAAACATAAATAACAAAAGAACCAGAAATGCAGAAGACAGATTGCAGGAATAGATTGCAAAACACATAAACACCTCAACAACAAACACACAGTCGCTTTCCTACAGTGTAGATTAAACTTCACGCAGCACAGCCGAGCTGCAAACTGGAGCTTGGTGCAGGGCAACTCCCCGGCACAGCGGCGCCAAAAATGTGCGCTTTTGCCGGACAGGTCGTAGCTGGGGACTTGCCGGACACCGTATGCGAGCCACGAATGGCTGCAAGCATACAACCAGGAAGGCAAGCTCAAAACAGAATGCAAAAGGTGTGTCACTCACCGCTTAACTGCCGCCTTGAAGGATTCCCGCGTCGTAGCCGTGAAGGAGGAGCCACCGTCGCCGCTCTACCGCCTCTCCGCCGCCGTGCCGCTACACAATGCTCGATCACTCTCTCACTCTCTCTCTCTCTCTCTCTCTCTCACACGCAGGAGAAGGAAACCAAGGAGATAAGGCAAGAGCACTCTTGTATTCACAACACATGAGAATGAGGATTTTAGGGTTACATTTGACTCTTATAGGTGACTTGGCCGTTCACACTTGGGTGCCCATACATGGCCGGCCGACCCTAACCCTTATCCTACTGATATCCAAGGTGCGCCTCTCATCGGCGATCACCCAATCCCTTTATCCTTAACATATGGTGCCGACAAGCCCGGCCCATGACTCAGAATATTTAAATTAATGATGTAAAATATAGTACGTCTCAATGTTCGCCATGGGTTAACACACATGCAAGAGAAAGTCCAAGTTGTTCTCTCCTCATATAAAAGGAGGACATTTCAAGCAATGGAATACAAGCACAACATCTCAAGTCTTTTTATGATAAGTACATGTTTCCATCATATAGCCTAATTGAACTTGAGTCTAAACTTAATTAGCACACACTCATCACAATGAGTCTTGTTTATTTTTATCCACCTTAGATTAGTGTTGTCATTTGTTTAGGATTAGTTTATCATTAGGTAGATGTTATGTCTTTAGGAGAGCTTGCAAGATTCATGATTTTAACATGGTATCATAGCTAAGGCCTAGCTCTCCTAGCTTAGCTTAAGATTATAATTTATTAGCTTAATTTTAGTAGACATTAGAAAATGATTAGGATTTCTTCTCATTTTAAGGATTTACTCCATCATGTCATTAGGTTTTAGGATAAATTCTTTTTTTGTATCTTCTTGGGAGAGCACAAACATGTGAAAGTTTCATTTGTTGAGAGAGAGAGAATTCCAACAATGCCCACAATGGCACACCTACAAGAGTCTTGAAGAAGACACAAAGATAAGCACACATCTTTTCAACAGGCTATTTTGCAACTCATTTCAACTCAGTAGACTCATTTGTAGTAGCTTCAAAGGACTAAAAACCCTAGTTGGCCCAGTAAAGGCTCAGTTGAAAAGGATAAAGCACAAAGAAAAGGCATCTCAAACTAACACTCATGGAGCTGCTAAAAAGGCAAAGAGCAGCAAAAACTCCTACGTCAGAGAGAAGGCCTATGAGCAGTAAGGACCGGCTCCTATGGTAGATAGGCTTCGTAGTAGTGAGGCGACATCACCATCGTGAGCAGTGCCGTGACGATAGGCCTGTGAGTAGTAGTGTGCACGCAGGGAAGCTCATCAGAAGGTGGCCCCATCAGAAGAAAGCTGCAGCTTAAAAGAGTAAGAGTGCCACAGTTAGAGAAGTAGGCTGCAATAGTGTTATGAGGACAAATACACACAGCTCAGAAGAGTAAGATCTTGCCAAGAAGGCAGGCACGAGAACATTGTGCAACTCGCCAGGCAGAGTAGAAGCAGACTCCAGCACATATCAAGTGCGGCCATCCACCATAATATTAGATAAAGTTTTATTTGTGTGGTGCAAATGGTTTCAAAACGTTATCTCACTAAGGATGTGTTCAACACACATACATATGAGCTTGCTCCCATTGAGGTTGTTCACACTTGTTTCTTTTTTTTGGGCATGAAAAATCATGTAAGAGGCATAGACACTGCCGAGAGTAGTACTCCAGTAAGACCACCTCAAATGGAAAACATCACCAAAGGGAAACCATCATATACTTTGATAGCACAAAATCATACACACAAGTGCGTTCACATCCAAAATCACACACACATGAAGTGACCACTCACACATGGAAGAATATACATTGAAGCATCAAAATCATTCAAAGATGAAGCAACAAAACATAATCCTAAGCATGAGATCTACATCAAAGGCTCAATGAGGAGACAACGCCAAAAGAAGAAGCTCAACATGAAGCATAAAGAAAAAAACTATGTGGTAGAAGATCCCTTTGTGGCAGAAAATGCAATTCAAGATGCCTCTAGCTCCAAAAATATCCTCTAAAAGCATTGTATGTCCTACACTCTGGTAACAATGATGTATCTAAGGTAGAAGAAATAGCAAAAAATTGTAACCCTTGTTGCAAAAGCAGTAAAATGAGCACGCAATCAAGAATCTTCTCACTACTCATATCTTACATAAAAAAATTGTTGCAAAAGCAGTAAAATGAGCACGCAGTCAAGAATCTTCTCACTACTCATATCTTACATAAAAAATTGTTGTTAAAATCCTACTTCCTACAAAAAGTGCTTGTAACTAGCCTCTGGGACCAATGATGTACCCAAGCTAGAAATTCATCCCACCTAATAGCCAAAGTAGCATTAAGGGGGGGAAGTGCCAAAGTAGCACATGGGCCAAAGTTCCTCATAGCACATAGGGGAATGTACATTATGTAACCAACATCCAACCACCTTGAGTAGCCCAAAGATTTGGCACCAAGGGAGAATTATCCCACATGCAAGAGAAAGGCCAAGTTGTACTCTCCTCATATAAAAGGAGGACATTTCAAGCATTGGAATACAAGCACAACATCTCAAGTCTTTTTATGAGTACATGTTTCCATCATGTAATCTAACTAAACTTGAGTTTAAACTTAATTAGCACACACTCATCCCAATGAGTCTTGTTCATTTTTATCCACGTTAGATTAGTTGTTGGAATTAGGGTTGCAGGAATGCACACACAACTTCAAGAAGATGAGGAAGCTTGAGCACAACACAGTAGTGTATTATGAGTGCCAAAAATGAAAGATTACAAGCCCTAGAAGATAATGGGCGTATATACAATGCACGGGGGAAAAAACCTCCTAGTGAGGGAAAAAGTGCCCCGGCGGTCCTAAGTGTGTTCACACACATCACTACTATAATATGGTAACAAATCCCCCCTGGAGTGATGCGGTGAACAAGAGCTAGCACTCATGTATAGGGAAGTGTCTAGCTATGTGGACGAATCCACAAAAGGGAGTAAGCCCAAAGCTTTGCGAAAAGCTTCGAACTTCTCACGAGGCAGAGCCTTTGTGAAAAGGTCTGCAAGGTTATCCTGTGTTGGCACATAAGCCAAACTGATCTCTCCTGCAGAGAGTCTCTCCCTGACATAATGGTAGTGCACCTCAATGTGCTTCGTACGAGCATGGAACACTGGGTTCCGCGCAACTACCAATGCGCTCTGACTGTCAGTGAAGATGGTGGTGGCAGATGGCTGCCCAACACCCAAATCAGCCATAAGGCGTCTGAGCCACACACACTCAACCGTAGCTGTGAAAGCTGCCCTGTACTCAGCTTCACAACTAGAAGTGGCCACAGTAGGCTGCTTCTTGCTCAACCATGATATGCATGAGCTTCCAAGCATGAAGCAAAAACCACTCGTGGACACGCGTGTGTCATAACAACCAGCCCAGTCAGAATCTGAAAAAACATGTAAATCTGGCGGCAATTGTTGGAATTAGGGTTGCAGGAATGCACACACAACTTCAAGAAGATGAGGAAGCTTGAGCACAACACAGTAGTGTATTATGAGTGCCAAAAATGAAAGATTACAAGCCCTAGAAGATAATGGGCGTATATACAATGCACGGGGGAAAAAACCTCCTAGTGAGGGAAAAAGTGCCCCGGCGGTCCTAAGTGTGTTCACACACATCACTACTATAATATGGTAACAAATCCCCCTGGAGTGATGCGGTGAACAAGAGCTAGCACTCATGTATAGGGAAGTGTCTAGCTATGTGGACGAATCCACAAAAGGGAGTAAGCCCAAAGCTTTGCGAAAAGCTTCGAACTTCTCACGAGGCAGAGCCTTTGTGAAAAGGTCTGCAAGGTTATCCTGTGTTGGCACATAAGCCAAACTGATCTCTCCTGCAGAGAGTCTCTCCCTGACATAATGGTAGTGCACCTCAATGTGCTTCGTACGAGCATGGAACACTGGGTTCCGCGCAACTGCCAATGCGCTCTGACTGTCAGTGAAGATGGTGGTGGCAGATGGCTGCCCAACACCCAAATCAGCCATAAGGCGTCTGAGCCACACACACTCAACCGTAGCTGTGAAAGCTGCCCTGTACTCAGCTTCACAACTAGAAGTGGCCACAGTAGGCTGCTTCTTGCTCAACCATGATATGCATGAGCTTCCAAGCATGAAGCAAAAACCACTCGTGGACACGCGTGTGTCATAACAACCAGCCCAGTCAGAATCTGAAAAAACATGTAAATCTGGCGGCAATGATCCCCCCTTGGGATAAAACAACCCAAGATGCCGAGTACCACTCAAATAGCGAAAGATACGCTTCACTGCCTGCCAATGCTTAATGCCTGGGCTATGCATAATCTTGGATTAGAGAGTGGATTAGCAAGAGCTAAGGAGGATCAAACATGGTTATAGTCATGATTAGGTCATGATTAGAAACATGATTAAGAGTGGATTAGAGATACTAATGAGACATGGCTTAGGCATAATCATGTAAACACACAAGTTACTTCTTCATTAGCAAGAGCCTCTTATATAGGCAAGTAGTACATGACCACATGACATCATCTATGATGTCTTACAAGCATGAAAGGCCATCTCCCCCCATGTGGGTATGCCATCTCCCCCATGTGGGTATGCCATAAATGAGAAATATTCCCTCTAGGCTATATTTGATGTAGGCGCCCTTTTGTGGAGGTGAAGTGAGTGAAGTAATCAAGGTTACATAGCCCCTTTCAACCTTTGAATGGATTTGGGTGATATATCCAACAAACCCTCCTTCAACCAAATCCATGACAATGCTACCTTTATGATGGCAATTCTAGGTTCTAGTTACAACATACAAGAACTAGTTATGATGACCATGCTGGTGCCCGTAGGTCTTATTCCAGTTAGGTTTACAATGCTAGCAATGATGGATGATGCTAGAATACCATAGTAAAGCTTACAATGAGATAGTTATGTTTAGGATGGAGAGGTTTTTAAACATGGTATGGGCTATCCCTTGATTTTACTCAAAAGGCCCAATCTTCTTCGATAAAATTGGCCTCTTCGGAGGCCTCTTCTTGCAGCTCTTCTTTGTCTTGACTTGCGAGAAATGCCTTTTGTGCCTTTTGTTTGAAGAAACAATTTTCTTCAATATGATTGTCCTTGCCGCAGAATCCACAAGTCTTCTTCTTTCCTTTTGTGTCGATGAAGTTCTTCTTCTTGAAGTGTGACTTGTTGTTGGAGAAGTATGCCCCTTCCATTATCCCTATATTCTCTTGCTTCTTCTTGTACTCCTCAAGGAGTGCAGCTTCAATGGCTTCTAAAGTAGGATCCGGAAGATTCATGAGAGTTGACACTAAGTGCCCATATTCATCATAAGGCATGCTTTTCAATAAAACTGCAATGGCATCTTCTTCATCTATTGGTGCTCCTATTGTTGCAAGTTGTGACATTAGGCTTTTCATATAATTAAGATGAGTAGGTAAAGACTCAGAAGCTTTCTTTTCAAGTTTAAAGAATTGGATTTTCAGCCCTATCTTGGAATGCTTCCCTTTTGCCCCAAATAATTTCTCTAAGATTTCCCATGCTTCAGCTGAGTTGTTTGCATTAGAGATATGATGTATGTAGTTGTCACTTAGACCTAATGCAATTATGGCAAAAGCTTTCTCATCTCTAGGTAACCATCCTTGTTCACCATCTCTAGTGGTAGGTTTTTTCTCCTTTCCACTAGCAACTCCCCACAGACCTTTCTTCATGAGAATAAATCTTACTCTAACTTGCCAGGTATGAAAGCCTACCCCATTAAACTTATCAACATGGAATGAGGATGTAGACATGATGATAAAGCAAGGTCTTACCACTTGAGTATCCCTCAAGGGCAGTGTCTAATGCTTTTACAAGATTAGATACCTTCACCAAATAGATGAAGGTTATTTATGAAAAATTCAGACCAATCATGCCCTCCTAAAACATTGTTTGCTCTTGAGTTGTAGACATTGTTTCTTACCCGTCTCCTCGGCTTTCTGCTTTTCTTCTTAGGCCTCAAATGTTGAATGTTCGATGATTCAGCATCAGATGGTTCAGCCATTGTGATTCAAAAAATGATGTAAACAATATCATCATCACAATATATTAATATCATCAAGTATATGGTGACCAATGTGATAAATGCTTTCAAAACAACTTCCAAAAATTGGGTCACTTGGAGTACTTGAAGGAGGTAGAAGCCTAGGTCAAAGCATCTAATGCTTTAAGTGCTTTAAATATCAGAGATTTGAGACTATTTTAAGCACAAAACATTGGTGATTAAGTTGAATAATCACCCATTAATTTACTGTTAAGAACTGAAGCTTCAGAAGCTCTGTCAGTCCTACAGCCACCAAACCACGCAGCCATTCGTGATTCTGACCAGATCAGCGTGTTCGCAGCCTACGAAAACCCTTGAGGCTCTGAGGAATTAGAGCTTGGTGACGCGATGGCGATGGGGCAGCGTTTTCCCCCAAATAAAAAGGCGCCGGTTTCTGCTGCAATGCCGATGGCTCCAGGCGATTTCTGTCTAATTCCGCCCGTCAGCACCTTCGTATTTGAGTTGAGAATGAGCAGCTGAAAGCTTGTGGTGAATCTTGAAGTGGGTAGTGAGATATTGAAGCTCCATGGACTGCCTGTCTTTCAGCCTAGATAATAGGAGAGGATAAGATATGATTAAGTTAATAAATTGCTAATTAATCCCTAATAAGTGAGCTTTGGATGATGTAAAACCTGCTCTGATACCAAATCTTGGATTAGAGAGTGGATTAGCAAGAGCTAAGGAGGATCAAACATGGTTATAGTCATGATTAGGTCATGATTAGAAACATGATTAAGAGTGGATTAGAGATACTAATGAGACATGGCTTAGGCATAATCATGTAAACACACAAGTTACTTCTTCATTAGCAAGAGCCTCTTATATAGGCAAGTAGTACATGACCACATGACATCATCTATGATGTCTTACAAGCATGAAAGGCCATCTCCCCCCATGTGGGTATGCCATCTCCCCCATGTGGGTATGCCATAAATGAGAAATATTCCCTCTAGGCTATATTTGATGTAGGCGCCCTTTTGTGGAGGTGAAGTGAGTGAAGTAATCAAGGTTACATAGCCCCTTTCAACCTTTGAATGGATTTGGGTGATATATCCAACACATAAATCTGCTCACCTGTGAGACTGCAAACTGAATGTCTGGCCTCGTAATGCATACATAAATGAGGCAACCAACAGCTGTCTGATAGAGTGTGACATCAAAGTGATCTCCAGCATCATGAAGACTCAACTTCAAACCTGTCTCCATTGGAGTAGCAATAGGCTTGCAGTCTTCAAGGCCAAATCTCCGCAACAATGTTTCAATATACTTTGTCTGACACAAAGCAATACCTCCATCACACTGCTTAAATTGTATCCCCAAATAATGATGCAAATGCCCCAAATCTGACATCTCAAAAGAGGCATTCAAATCAGCCTTAAAATCAGCAATATGACTCTCATTTGGTCCTGTGAGCAGCATGTCATCGACATAGAGAGCAATGATTAGATGTACACCATCCACACGTTTAACATACAAAGTGCTTTCTGTTGGACTATTCTGAAACCCATGTGCAGTCAAATATGCATGTATTTTTTCATACCAAGCTCGTGGAGCTTGCTTTAAACCATATAAAGCCTTTTTTAAGCTGCACACTTTGTTTTCCTGCCCTCTTTGAACAAAACCACGAGGCTGCGATACATACACCTCCTCATGCAAATCTCCATTTAAGAACGCAGTCTTTATGTCCAGCTGATGTACATTCCAACCATTATGAGCTGCTAATGCACAGATGCTACGAACAGTGGTCATACGACATGTGGGAGCAAAAGTCTCATCAAAATCAATGCCCTTCTCTTGAGCATAACCTTTTGCAACAAGCCTAGCCTTATGGCGATCCACTGTGCCATCAGGCTTACGCTTCAATTTGTATACCCACTTAGTGCCAATGGCCTTCTTGCCAGGGGGCAAGTCACATAAAGACCATGTACTATTCTTCATAATAGCATCGTATTCTGCTTGCATAGCAGCCATCCAATTTTCTGAACTTTGTGCCTCATCAAATGAAACAGGCTCACTTTCATCGCACATACTAGAAACAGCCAATGCATAACAATCTGACGCATAAGAGGCACCATGAGAGCCAGAACGAGTGCGACTAGACAAAGGGGCATCCAACTTGCTGTCACGCAAAGTCTGCACCAGCCATCTAGGCATGTTCCTAGAGCCCTCAATCTCTTGTCTCTCATCCTCAAGTGCATCATGCACATCTGCATCAGATATAGGCTGATCTGTGCCATCATTTAAAACCTGCATAGGCTGAAAAACTGCCTCATGAGGTATTGCACTTGACTGTGCACCAGTGAAAAGAGGCAACAATGTATCATAGACATCACGTGAGCTGATATCTGTCTCCTTAGTACATGAAACCAAGGGCTGAACTGCATCTTCCACAAATACAACATCACGGCTAACCAAAATGCGCTTTGTCTGTGGATGATACAAACGATAGCCTTTGCTCTCAGCACTATATCCAACAAAAATACATTTGACAGCTTTGTCATCCAATTTTCTGCGATGTTGCACAGGCACTAATGCATATGCCAGGCAACCAAAAACACGTAAATGGCCAACAGATGGCTTGCGGCTATGCCAAGCCTCATATGGAGTGACAACCTGTAATGCTTTGGTGGGACACCTGTTTAGTACATAAGTGGCACACATGACAGCCTCAAGCCAAAAACCATGTGGTAGACTTTGACTCTTAACCATACATCTTGCCATTTCCATGAGAGACCTGTTTTTTCTCTCAGCCACACCATTTTGCTGTGGTGTATACGGCACTGTACATTGGTGTTTTATCCCACGCTCAGCCAGAAATGCATTAAATTCTGAAGACATATACTCCCCCCCTCGATCTGAACGGAGGGTGCCCATCTTACTTTCTGACACATTTTCAGCCATAACCAAAAACTGTTTGAAGCACAAAAACACTTCGGACTTTGCCTTCAAAGGATATACCCATGCATGCCTGGTAAAATCATCAATGAAAGTCACGAAGTAAAGGTAGTTTCCAAATGATGGAGTTTGCATGGGACCACAAACATCACTGTGAACAAGCTGCAATCTGCGTTCAGCTCTCACTGATCCATCTTTGGGAAAGGAAGCACGCTGCATTTTACCCAATATGCAGCCCTCACAAACATGCTTGACAGGTGCCTCAAGCTTAGGCAAAGAAGACACCATTTCAGATTTCTGCAGGCGCAGCAAACTTGCAAAATTCAGATGACCAAAACGTGCATGCCACAGTTTTGCATTTGAAATAGCCTGCGTATCCATAATAGCACATGCTGAATTCTCTACACATTTGCCATCCATATTGAGCTTATACAGCCCTCGACATAGTGAACCAGATGCTACAATGATGTCACCACAAGAGAGATCATGAACAGTACATCTGTCATCCACAAATTTTACAACCAAACCTGTTTTGGCAAATGCGGAGACTGACAGCAGATTCTTTTTGATCCCTGGCACATACAATGCATCAAAAAGTGTAAAGGTGTTGCAATTTGCAACATTCAGCACAATCTGTCCAACTCCTTTAACAGGATAAGAGGAGTTATTGGCACAAGTGACAGTATTCCCTGTGGGAGCAGACTCAAGGAAAGTGAATAAACTGCGCTGCGAGGTGATATGCTTAGTGGCACCACTGTCAAAGTACCATACATCTGAATCTACTGCAGACATACATGTGTCATGCAAAGATGGGTCATAGCTGCACTGCGCATTGAATGCCCATTCTGTATCTTGAACAACATTAGCAGATTCATTGTTAGAAGGAGAGGCATCTGCAACAGCCATACTAGCCTCTTTCTTCTTAGCCTCTTTCGCAGCCAGCTTAGGACACGCTTTGATGACATGATCATTTCCCTTACAGTACTTGCAAAATGTCTTCTGTTTATCACCCTTCTTCTCATCTTTGTCTTCCTTCTTTGGTTGCGCAGCATTTGCAGATTTCTGCTTACTAGAAGAAAAGCCAGCTTTACCTTTCCCGCTTCTCTGACTAGCAACGAAAGCTTGATCTGCGACACGCATAATATTCCTGTTTTGCCTTGACTGGTCTTCTTGCAGCAAAACAGAAACTAACTCCTCAAATGATAAGGCATTGGGATTGCCTTTCATCATCAAGCGAAGAGTGGAAGCAAAACCCTAATAAGAATCTGGTAGACCATTCAAAACAGTCTGCACAAGTGAACTGTCTGACAGGATTTCATCTGCAGAAATGAGCTGCTCTTTGAAATCCTTGATCTTTGTCAAAAAGCTATCCATAGAATCACCTTCGTTCATATGCTCACTCTCCAACTGTTTTCGGAGGTAAGCAACACGAGCCTCATTTCTTGCCTGATACAATGTGGCAAGTACATCCCAAGCATCCTTAGAAGTCCTGCAGGAGCGAATATGTGGGATAATGGTACGTTTGACAGACAGCGCAATCAAGGCATGAGCCTGCGCATCTCTACCATCCCAACGAATCTGCTCTGCTGAAAGTGGTGGTTCTCGAACAGCTGCTACAGCACTTGTGCCTGCACCATCATCAACAGTACCTGTTTCTGATGTGTTTGCAGCATTCCCAGCCACAATAGGACGTGCATCAATACCCTGCACAATGTTCCATAACCCCTTTGCTACCAATACATGTCGCATCATATATGCCCACAATGGATAGTTGGTGCCATCCAACTTATCCTCAGCAGCCAACATGCGGAATACATCATTGTTGTCAGCCATGGCCAATGACTGTACTACTAGATGTAAATGCTGTCTGTAAGAGGTAAACCTGTATAAAATCGACCTGTGCTATGTAGCACAGCCCAAAACAGACGAATGGGCACCTGTCCTGCAGATTTTAATCTTGACAGAAAATCTGCACAGTAGGACGATTTTGCCTGCGCAGTACTTGGAATGCAAAAACGGAGGGCGAAATGACTTCAGATCAAAATTCTGAAACGAACGAGCCCTACGGGCTCACCCACGGCATATACTAACCTGCAGACGCTCGTGAAACCTCGTCGCAATCGGAGGAGATGAAGCGGCAGGTGCCGGTGATGCTGCCCGGGAGGAGGAAGCCTGCTCTGATACCAATTGTTGGAATTAGGGTTGCAGGAATGCACACACAACTTCAAGAAGATGAGGAAGCTTGAGCACAACACAGTAGTGTATTATGAGTGCCAAAAATGAAAGATTACAAGCCCTAGAAGATAATGGGCGTATATACAATGCACGGGGGAAAAAACCTCCTAGTGAGGGAAAAAGTGCCCCGGCGGTCCTAAGTGTGTTCACACACATCACTACTATAATATGGTAACATTAGTGTTGTCATTAGTGTAGGATTAGCTTATCATTAGATAGATGTTATGTCTTTAGGAGAGTTTAATCCATGATTTTAACACCAAGGGGAGTCACTCAAGTGATATGGGGCCAACACGATGTTGCCCACGAGCCTCCTATTGCTTGGTACACTGACTCCTTGAGAAAAATAACCTCAAAAGGGGGGCAGTATTAAGGATGCCAATGAGACTCGTGTGGCTTGGTACTCACAACGTGAGAAACATGACCCTAAATGGGTTCAATACCAAGAGATATGGGCCAGCAGGATGCCAATGAGCCTCCTATCACTTGGTGCAGACCTGTAAAACCTAGGGTTTTATAGTATAGTATTATGTATTATTAGGTTTTAAACCTTTACCGGAGATGTCAGGAGTCATGAGTTGAAGAGTCATGTCATGTTATGTCTCTTGGGATCTTCATATGGTGAAGGCACTTAAGCTTCGAATGCCATGCGCGCAGATATAGAAATGTGTGTAGCTATTGGAAAAACATATGTTATCTTGGAAGGAGTTTTTTACTGTTTTTACTATTGTGTTATGTCCGACATGTTTGCCTTCAATTGAAAAGATATCAATGTATGCTTAGGAATTACCAATGAATGAAGTGCTGTAAATGTTCAGATTGTGCAGAGAAGATAGAATACTTGAAACGACAGAAAGGATTAATGTAAAGATTATCTGGTGCTGAGTTAACCCTCAACACTTTTGGGGATCCTGCAGTATCAAACCTAGGGTCTATTGAAACATACAAGTGAATAGGGTGTGTGCAGGAACAAGCCCTTGGTGGCAAGAGGCTATAAAAGAGAATCTGTAAATGTGAGAAAACCTGTGAAAAGGTGAGAAGTATCTATTGGGAGAGAATAAAGGGTAGCATGAGGAGATTTAGGAGGTGTGGAGATATTCTGGGAAGAGGAGAGAATCAAGCAAAAGAGGTGGAGTGAATCAAGGAGAGATGAGTGGGATTAGATGCTTGGATGTAAGCTCTATAAATTGAGGCATTGGACTTATGAGAATTTATTGGTTTTTGATTATCCATGCCTACATTAAGCTATCACCTAATCACATCTTAATTATCGTCTAATATCTTTGTTAATGATGTTGATTCTAGCATCTAATCCACCATAGCTCATCACATTGCTGCAAATTTAACATGGTATCAGAGCCTAGCCTAGAATCCATCAATCTTGTGAGCCCATTATCTTGTTAATCACTTAGCTAATTAGGATTAGTGGATAATTAAGATTTTTTTCTCTTTTTCAAGTAGCCTCTGTACCCCCAACTGGTGGAGGAGCTCTCTCTCCCTTCATACATCAAATTAGCCCAAACCACTTTAGCCAAGCATAGCTATAACCCTTCTGCTCTAGCCCATTCAAACAAAAGCTCAAACCGTCTCGGCACATGCAACAGTTCTACGCGATTTTGTAGGCGCCTATTTTCTGAAGGAAAAAAGAGATCTCTGCTACTCCAAATGTAATGGGTCTAATTCCTCTTGGCCCTAGGGGTTTTCAAGGGTGCTCTACAAGCTGGCGAAGACAGATTTTGATTTGATCAAGTCTACAGTGAGATCCAAGCTCTTCATAATATCAAATTCGTAGGTGACTGGTGTAAAACAGAGTTAAGCATTCAATGTTTGGTCAAATCTTGTGTTTCTTGGCTTAATCCTCTACTAGACTAATTGCTA
This sequence comes from Cibotium barometz, assembly GCF_041138505.1. Lineage (NCBI taxonomy): Eukaryota > Viridiplantae > Streptophyta > Polypodiopsida > Cyatheales > Cibotiaceae > Cibotium > Cibotium barometz. The sequence continues at coordinate 27,340,288 of NC_141103.1, read as the reverse complement.
TTGATAGCCTTGAAAGGATTTGAGCTCATTTGAACTCTAAATCTAAACTCCACGCATACTCTATTTTTTGCATACAAAATAGAGGATTAATTTGCTAATCAGTGATTAATCAGTACTAATCACTATATTTTGGTGCAATTGAGGGTTCAAATTAACCATTAGGTATCTGATACAAATTCCTATAACTTCAGATTGCAATTCGGAGATGGTTTGATACTCCAACCATTCCGTACAGATTTGTTACCCTTGATTTAATGTAATTTTTGGTAAAATTATACTGATAAATTTGTGGTAATCATCATCTTGCATTTACCCCTTGGTTAATGCCTGCAAATCACACTCAAATTCAAGATTATTCACAGCCAGAGTTGCATTTGGGAATGTGCATAAGAATGAATGCTATATGCATTATGTATTGGGCACACATGGGTGATTACATCATTGTAAAAATGGGATCAGACACTGCCCTTATAAGGCAAGAAGTAAGACCTCCCGCATAGATTTGGGTTTGCATTGCATAATGACACAAGATAAACATCAAAAGCCCAAAAGAATTGTTAACAATACATTAAAACATGTTGCTCACATGGAGCAAGAAACGGATGGACAAGCTCATGGCCCTAGCCATGAAAGAAGAAGAACATCTCTTTCCAAAAGAGGAGGATCAACACCGAGAAGAAGAGCTAGAGGAAGCATTGAAGGAAGACATGGATGCGCACTGGTCGCGGACTATCAAGTAAGAGGGAAACTTGGTATAGGGTCCAGGTGTGCTAGGAGTATTCACTTGAGGGGAGGTGTTGAAATATACAAGTGAATAGGGTGTGTGCGGGAACAAGCCCTTGGTGGCAAGAGGCTGTAAAAGAGAATCTGTAAATGTGAGAGAACCTGTGAAAAGGTGAGAAGTATCTACTAGGAGAGAATAAACGGTAGCATGAGGAGATTTAGGAGGTGTGGAGATATTCTGGGAAGAGGTGGAGAGAATCAAGAAAAAGAGGTGGAGTGAATCAAGGAGATATCAATGGGATTAGATGCTTGGATGTAAACTCTATAAATTGAGGCATTGGCCTAATGAGAATTTGCTGGTTTTTGATTATCCATGCCTACATTAAGCTATTAGTTAATTACTCACTCGTCTAATCTCTTTGTTAAGCTATAAACTCTATAAATTGAGGCATTGGCCTAATGAGAATTTGCTGGTTTTTGATTATCCATGCCTACATTAAGCTATTAGTTAATTACTCACTCATCACATCTTAATTATCATCTAATCTCTTTGTTAATGATGTTGATTCTAGTATTTGATCCACCATAGCTCATCACATTATTGCTGCAAATTTAACAGGGTCCTTGTTCATGGGAAAGGGACAAGACAACATGAATTTACAAGAAGAACTGTTAAGATGGATGAATGGAGACAAGAGTTCAGTAATAACTGGGTGACAGAAGAAGAAGAATATGCCGCGTACGCAGAGAAATTCTTGCAGGAACAATTTCCTTCCTTACCTGCAGACGTGGTGAGGTGCATACGAACCCGAGTGTGGAACAAACAAAAGCAGGAGCTTTTGCCTTTTGGGATGGTTAATGGTCCACAAAGGGTTAGAAGAATTCTCCAGGAGTCCTATTATCAGCAATTTCATGTATGTGGGGTTTGTGGTGGTCACAGGCATTGCATTAGGAAAACCTGTGGATGAGCGGAGAAGATTTCAATTTTCAGAGGCCTACCCACAGTTATGGCACCGCGTTTGAGTCTTTGATTGTTTGGGAGAAATATTAGGAGTAGGGTTGGAAAACACGAAAGAAGGAGTGCATCCTCCCAACCCACCAAATTCTCCTAGTACAGATGGCACTGATATAGATGGCAAAACAGGACAGGTGTTAACCTATGACGGACATTGAGACGTACTATGTTTTACGTCATTAATTTAAATATTCTGAGTCATGGGCCGGGCTTGTCGGCACCATATGTTAAGGATGAAGGGATTGGGTGATCATCGATGAGAGGCGCACCTTGAATATTAGTAGGATAAGGGTTAGGATCGGCCGGCCATGTATGGGCGCCCAAGTGTGAACGGCCAAGTCACCTATAAGAGTCAAATGTAACCCTAAAATCCTCATTCTCATGTGTTGTGAATACAAGAGTGCTCTTGCCTTATCTCCTTGGTTTCCTTCTCCTGCGTGTGTGAGAGAGAGAGAGAGTGAGAGAGAGAGCGATCGAGCACTGTCTAGCGGCACGGCAGCGGTGGCGAGGCGGTAGAGCGGCGCGACGGCGGCTCCTCCTTCATGGCTGCGACGCGGGAATCCTTCAAGGCGGCAGTTGAGCGGTGAGTGACACACCCTTTGCATTCTGTTTGAGCTTCCTTCCCTGGTTGTATGCTTGCAGCCATTCGTGGCTCGCATACGGTGTGTGGCAAGTCCCCAGCTACGACCTGTGCGGCAAAAGCGCACATTTTTGGTGCCGCTACCGGGGAGTTGCCCTGCATCAAGCTCCAGTTTTTTGCAGCTCGGGCTGCTGCGTGAAGTTTAATTTACACTGTAGGAAAGACGTCTGTGCTGTTGCTGAGGTGTTTCTGTGGTTTTCAATCTCTGTTTCTGCAATTTGTCTTCTGCATTTCTGTTTCTTTTGTTATTTTTCTGCTCCGCGTGTGGACGTGCATTCTGTTATCTGGTTTTCTGCGTGTGAGGGGGGATTTCTGAATCCCTAGACCTATGCTGTGTACGAACTGCACCGCGGCCAAGGCTGAACCCTAGATAGAAACCCTAGAAAACTTATCCCAAACAAAAAAAAAAAAGAAAAAAGGAAAAAAATGAAAAAAAATAAAAAATAATAAAAATAAAAAATTAATTTTTTTTTAAAAGAAAAAAACCAAACGTGTGGAGAGGAAAGATTTTTCATTTGGAGAAAAAAATTTTGAAAAGAAAGAACCCCAATTGACCCATGACCCACGACCCACGACCCCGGCCCCGCCGGCCCCGTTAAATTTTTTTTTAAAGAAAAAAACCAAACGTGTGGAGAGGAAAGATTTTTCATTTGGAGAAAAAAATTTTGAAAAGAAAGAACCCCAATTGACCCACGACCCCGGCCCCGGCCTCGGTCTCAGTCTTTTGATATATATATATATAGGAGAGTGAGCCTCCATAGCTTTCTTTCAAGTGAGAGCTTATGGGAAGTCGTGCCCTATATGTAGCCCACTCCCCCAAGGAGTAAAGTGAGCATGTGGGATAAAGCCCTCACTCTTTCCTCCACAAGCAAATAGGCTTTTACTCCTTCCCCCCAAGGGAAACGGACTATTTTGAGGACTACATGAGCTCTAGATAGGCGAACACGGTGCTGTAAAGCACACTAGGACCCTTTGAACGATACGCTCGTTTCGACCTATCACACGCCCTAGTCCAAGTTCGACCGTAAGTAAGGGGGTCAAAAACGAGTTAAAAACAATCTAAAAACAAGTAAAAACAGGGTGCGAAATACCCAAGAAACCACTTGTGTGGGCTTCAAGGGTAGTTACCAATGCACGTGGGGTAACCACGTCACATGCATCTACGTTCTGGTCGGGTGCTAGAGCCTGAGCCACTAGAAAGTGTTTCAGTTTACGCAGGCTCACACCATCCCTCCACGTTAGCATCTTGGCCTTCGGCTGCTGGAACCCAAGGGAGTGCAACCCAAGATCCACGAATAGTGGATAGTGACTCATCCTCTGAATCAGAAGCCATGGAAGGGCACCCTACCAAGAACCCTAAGGAGACAAGCCAAAACATGCCAGGTTGGGCCCCACAACCCGGATCTAGCATGTTTAGTCGTCTAATAGAGACCTTTAGTAGAGCTACACGCTCTGAACATGTGACAAAGTAAATGAAGAAGGTGGGGTAGTGGATTCACCATTCACATCTCATGTAGACCCTACCCTCCCAAAGAGTGTCCATGTGGATATTCTACCCACTTCGTTTAATGAGGGCCCTACTGAGCTACCACATTCCGATGCTCTTCCTAAAGTAGAGGTCCCTAGAAGCTAATCCATAAGAAGTGACATTGCGTCCACTTCAAGAGAACCGTTTGGCACACCAAGTCTAGATGGGATATTTCTCAATGAAAATTGGGAATATGATCTACACACAGAGACTCTAACGGACCTATACACGGGTTACACATACCATGTGGGTTGGTTAGAAGTCCTACGATCTACATCTAGCGCCACTAATCTAGAAGAGCAACAACAAATGATATGTGAGGTCATTCATAGAATTATCCAATTTGAGAGGCAAAATAGGGGAGTGAACCTAGTTTCCACTGGCCCTATGAGATTTTTGGATACGGGCAAGGCCAAACAACTAACCCTATCACAATTGGAGACTCCCTCGGTGAGTCCCATAGACCCTTCGTATGTTGTTTCGCCTGGAGTCTCAATACAGGTTGAGCCCACGAGTAGTAACTTTAGCTTTCCAACCTTGGCTCAACTTTCTATTCAGGAATCCACAATGCCTATCCCAATGATGAGCATAGCGGAAAATGCACCTGTTACCGCTGTAGTTAGTACGACACCGCTACCTAGTGGAACAGTACCTACTACAACAGTGCGTGCCAGTGCCTATCAACCATATGTACCTATCGCTACTCATGCTCATGTAGCTCCTACGCCTCTTAGTATGCCAATGGCGTATGCTCCATGACCACCTTATCATAACCATTATCCAAGGGGAGCTAGGCCTAGTCACATATCATATCCTACGTCGTTTGCCAACATACTCAGACCAACGCCAACTCCTATCAGCCAGGCTATCCCAGAAGTGCCTTCACCAGCTATGCCTGCTCACCTAGGTGATCTCGCAGCGTTTGCTCAGACGATCGGACGATCTATTGCAAAAAACATGCGGGGTATGCCTGAGAGAGAACCTAGAAGCAAGGCAGTACAAGTGGCTAAGCTCACTCAAAACTTCAGTGGTAAAACGAGGATGTTAGGAAGCACATTGAAGTCTTTGAACACGTGTGTGATTCCTTGGAAGAGCACAATGAGCTGCATAAGTGTAAAGCCTTAGGCTTAACCTTAAGTGGGAAGGCCGGAGATTGGTATCGAACCTTAAGGGTTGAAGAGCGCACTCACTACCCCACTCTCAAGAGATTGTTCTTGAAAGAATACATACGCGAGGGTGTGCTTTGGGGGGTAGCATCTCAACTCCAAAAAGCTAAACGCGAGGAAGGGGAGTCAGTGAGAGACTTTATAAGTCGATTGAAGCATCTAAATTCTCGCTGCACTCCCGATGAGCGCTTCAATAATAACCAACTGCTCGATAGATTCATCCGAGGATTGCGCCACGAGGACATTTACAATGGCCTAGTCATTAGAGGTCTTACAACGTGGGAAGCAGTCACTGCCAATGCAATCCAGTTAGAAGACAACTTGATGATTTGCAGGTAAAAAGGTGTCTTCAAAAACAAAATCCGTTAGTTCGCAAGTATCTGGGCACGAGCCAATGACGGTAAAACCTATTGCTAAAGGAGCCCAAGATATCTGAAATGTCTGTGAGACCGACCTTACTAAGGCTCTCCAAGAATACTTTAGGGGTAATCGAGCTCCTCAGAAATAGCCATATATGTACCCAAGGAGAGAGCAACAATGGTGTTCGGTGTGCTTAGGACCACATAGCACGAGTGAATGTCCCACATTCAGAGTCAAATTCAATGGGAATTGCAATGCATGTGGTAAGTATGGCCATCAATCTAAAGACTGCCTAGTACTTAAGCGAATGTTGGCAAATCAGGCACCACTAGCCTGGTCAAACACACCTCAAGTACCCGCACTAATGCCTGCACAACCTGTCGAGCAACCGTCACAGCACATAGTTCCCAAGGAATCCGAATGTAGTCCAGTCTGTGCCGTTACCACTGCCAGTTGCTAGGACCACAACCTCCACATCCAAGGATTACCCCTGTAAACCAGATGGGTTGTGAGTCACATAGTGCATGTGGGGATTATGAAGAGGAGATAGACCCCACTGCTCCATACGGGATTGATACGTTTGAAATGATTCCCCAGTACTACATGGAGGATCATTTTGGGCAAGTTAAGCCTGTATATCAAGCGGCTGCTCTCGCCACAAGAGGGCAAAACCTTAACACTTTGGCGAGGAGACCACCTCTTCAATGCTACGAGTGTGGCGGACCGCATCGTGTAGCGGAGTGCCCTAATAGGCTACAGAAGATCACTACTCAGATGCAACCAAATCAAGGAAGCACATCGGGAATGCCGGTACTCACATGTAATCGTTGTGGCATAGATCATTTGATCGCTCAATGTCCACATAATCCTAATGCACCCAAGATTACGCCATTGAATTTGGTTGAGGTCACCAACCAAGCACGAGGAACCACACCCGAATGTAGATACACGGTCAATGCTTCAAAATCAAAACTACATTCTTGAAGAGAGGGATACTGCATCAATCGCTCAGGCAAAGAAAAAGAAAACACGGCGGAAGAGATCGCTTAATGCCACGAGCTCCAAGCCTAGTTCAAAGACTAACATAGGGACAGGAGACGACCCCGTGTATATGAATGATCCTGAAGATGATTCTGATTCAATAGAAACCATGGGGACCAAAGCCACTACCTTAAGGGAGGAACCCACTCGGGAGCTCAATGAAAGAGAATCAAGCGAGTACATAAATAAGGGGAAACAGAAGGAAACTTCCTCGGCCCCACAACCAAGTCAGTTAATGCCCTCTCGACCACCCAAACTGACTGAGACTCCCAAAGACAAGCCACATGGGCCAAGGACCCTCAAGAAAAAGATTGGAACTTACCCGAACCCAGTTGAGGAGATTGAACAAGTGCAACACTTGAGGGGTTTGGTGGAAGAAACACAAAGAGAACTGGAGCCAAACTCGAGAAAAATCAAAATTCCAGACACAGTGTTTCCTACGCAAGTTCAGCCTCACCGGAACCATAAACCGTTAGCTATACCTAGTATCATTCGGGAAGAAAGTGAGGATAGGACATTAGGAAATGGACAAACACCCTTTTTGCTGGAAAGAATGTTTAGTGAGGGAATGCCTGACCCCATTGAAGAGGAAGTGATTCCATCTTCACCAGTCCCTAGTCAAGGGGCGATGTTTCCAAGCTAATGGATTTCATGTCCTCTAAGATCAGAACCACGATCATATCCAAATTATATGGAGATCCTGAGCTATTCTTAGCTCTTCGGGCATTTATCAATGGAGAACTAAAGGCGGGGTTACCACAATTTGCAAATATGGATAGAGCCGACACGCTTCAAGATGAGGAGGAACATTGGGATCTACAACCCAACCTAGATGAAAATTCGGTCGTGGAAATACCTGTTAACAAGTTGGGACAGTACTTTGAAGGGGACGAATCTAATGCAACCCTCCCCATTACTACCAAGGGGTTAACTCTAAAGGGAATCCTTGATGGTGGTGCTGGCATGAGCATTGTGACTAAAAACTGTTGGGAATCTATGGGAAGACCTCACCTCGAAGTCACAAACATAGTGGTTAAAATGGCAAATGGAACTATTGCTAAACCTATTGGAATGTTAAGGGACCTTAAGATCAAGGTCCTGGGATACAAGGTAAAACATACCTTCATTGTAATGGATTTCTCCAAGCATCCTATGTCATATCAAATGATCTTAGGACGTCCTTTCATGAGAGAAGCACAAATGGTACATGACTGGTCGAAAAACCATGTCTACCTACAATTCCAGGACTCTGTCATTCGAGTTGATCTTGAGAATGGTCGTGCACATCCTTTAGGAAGCAAGGTTATCATTGATAATCGATCGGATACCACTATTCACCCGCCCCATTAAGGTCACTCTGCCCCATTAAGGTATTGCTATACATGCAAAAAAGAGACTGATGATGGGAAAGATTCTCCTTATATGGATGTCCTACCGGGTATGACTGAGTCGGATAACGTGGATTGGGTACACCTAGTGGCAACCATAGACACATGGAGAAATAGAGGCACAAGTTGGGTAACACCTGAGGGGCAAGATATGCCACCGTTAGTGCCAATAAACATGATAGGTGTTATGCACTTGACTCCTGATGGCGAGAACGTGGCAAACTCCACCGACACTGAAAGTAGCGAAGACTCTGACCAATGCAACTCTGAGTATGAATCTCAAGAAGAAACTGACCCTGAGCCTGATGGGGGAAATGAATCAAATATTCACCCAAATGTGGAAGCAAGGTGCTCAAGGCCTAGGACAGTGGCCTCCTGCAGTTCATCCGAAAGTGAAGATCGACCAAGTGAGTCCGAATCTGATAGAAATAAAAATCAAAAACTTGGTAAGAAGAAAACGAGACATAAGCGCCAACACTATTGAGCTAATGTACGCACTGCAATAAACAAGGAAAGATCCACTGCAGAATGGCTTAGTTATGTAGGAGCCATTGATGCTCATCGGAAGATAGCGGGTAATTGGGGACAATACCTCCAAAGTGTCATGTGGTGTATTCCGCAACCTCATGACGTTGCCCAATTAGAAATCGAAGAGAAGCCGAAACTAAGTCGTACTGCAAGAAGGCGGCAAAACCAAGAGTTGGCTCAACAACAAAAGAAAGCGGAATTGAAAGGAAAAAGCCTGGCACAACAAGAACCAGTAGACTTACACCCCGCACCCGAGCATTTCAAATCATTCACCACACAGGGGAATGTAAAGTAGTCTACACAAAATCCCAACGAACGCCTACCAATGGGAGTAGCGGTGTCTACGATGGCCCTGCGTGGTAGTTAAGGAGATAGACTTAGCAGATCCGGGTGAGGAGTCTAAACCAGTTTTTATTGATCAAGACCTCACCAAGGCGGAAGAAGCTGCACTTACGAAGCTTCTTAAAGAATTCAAGGACATATTTGCTTGGACATATCATGATATGAAGGGTGTTCCACCCTCGGTGGTGCAACACACGATTCCAATGATTAGCACTGCTAAACCAGTCCAGCAATGTCCCTACCCAATGAATCCTAAGTACGCAAAGATTGTACAAGAGGAAATTGAAAAGCTGGTAAAATGTGGGTTCATATACCCAATTGAGCACTCAGAGTGGGTTTCTCCGATAGTCATCGTACTAAAGAAGAATGGGAAACTCAGAGTGTGCATTGATCTCAAAAAGGTTAATGCAGCCACCAGAAGGGATCATTACCCCTTACCATATTTTGAACATGTGCTTGAAAGAGTGGCAGGGCAAGGAGGCATATAGCTTTTTAGATGGGTGCTTGGGTTATAATCAGATCACAATTGCAGTCGAGGACCAAGCTAAAACAGCATTTATCACGGAGTTTGGAGTGTTTGCCTTTCGCGTCATGGCTTTTGGCTTGACCAATGCACCTGCAACATTCCAACGATGGATAAACACGGCCTTTAAGGAATATCTAAGGGACTTCTGTGAAGCTTTCTTAGATGATCTTTGTGTTCATTCCTCTTGGGACGAGCATTTGATGTGTTTACGAAAAATATTTGAAAGGTGTAGATTATATCGCATCTCATTGAATCCTTTCAAATGCCAATTTTGGGTTAAACACGGAGTTATCTTAGGGCATATAGTGTCCAAAAATGGGATTTCCACTGACGAGAGTAAAATCAAGGTCATTTTGGAATTACCGCCACCCACCAACTATAAGGGAGTCCAACGCTTTATGGGCCACGTTGGTTATTATCGAAGGTTTATTCTCTTCTTCGCCGAGATAGCTCGACCATTCTATAAGCTTCTCATCGAGTTTATTTGGACCGAAGAATGTGATCGTGCCTATGAGCTATTAAAGAAGACCTTGGCGAGTGCTCCAATCTTGAGAATGCCTAACTGGGATTTACTCTTCCATGTGCATATTGATGCATCAAACTTTGCTATTGGGTGTGTGTTAACTCAACCTGGAGAACACAAGCTAGACTACCCCATTAGCTTTGCCAGTCGCCAGTTGAACGATGCTAAGATGAACTACACCACTACGGAGCGAGAAGGGTTGGCAATGATATATGCAGTAAGGAAATTTCGTTATTACCTCCTTTTGCCACTAAGTTTGTTTTCTATGTAGATCATCAAGCATTGTTGTATCTGGTAAACAAACCATGCTCCACAGGAAGAATCACACGATGGCTATTGATTCTTCTTGAGTTTGATTTCACTGTTGTTGTGAGACCTGGAAAAAAACATGTTATGACTGATCATTTGTCTCGCATACCTAATGGTGAGGCTCCTACAGGGGTTGATGATGACTTACTTGACACTTCCCTCTTCATGGTGGAGACAATGCCTGAATGGAGTGAGAAGATTGTTAACTTTTTGGTTAATGGCTTTCCACCCAAGGAGCTTCGTAAAGATCTAGCTCGAAAGCTAATCAAAGAATGCGAACCCTATTGCCTAATAGCCAGGACTCTTTATAAAAGAGGAAAGGATGACGTTCTTAGGCGTTGTGCCCGAGAGGATGAGTATCTATACATTTTACAAGAGGCACATATGGGTGTAGCCGGTGGTCACTTCTCAGGAGACTTAACTGCGCAAAAGATCTTACAATCAGGGTATTGGTGGCCCACTATGTTCCAAGATGCATCACTCTTTGTGAAGGGTTGCGATGAATGCCAACGATACAAGAAACCCCAGCGGAAAGATCAGATGCCCCTACATCCAATCAAAGTAAACCAACCATTTGAAAAGTGGGGTTTAGACTTTGTAGGTCCAATTAGCCCAGCGGCCCGAAACACACAATCTCGCTATATTATTGTGGCCACTGACTATATGACCAAATGGGCTGAAGCGAAAGCGACACGTAAGGCAGATGCAAGGACAACAGCCAAGTTCCTCTTTGAAAATATAATCACACGATTCGGTTGTCCTTTTGAACTTGTGAGCGACAATGATACGCATTTTATAAATGAAGTGATTAAGGAGCTCACAACAAATTTCATGATATCCCATCATAAATCTACTCCTTACTATCCGCAAGCGAATGGCCAAGCCGAGAGTACCAACAAGACTTTAATCTCTGTTTTGACAAAGACAGTTGAAGCTCATCGCACGGATTGGGATCTAAAGCTTACGGAACAGCTTTATGGGCCTATCGTACTGCGTACAAAGTGGCTTTGCACACCATTCAAAATGGTATATGGCCAAGAAGCAGTCATGCCGTGGGAATTTGTCATTCCTAGTCTTCGTGTTGCTACTCAAGAGGGTTGGGATGGTAATCCCTTAGTAGAGCGTCTATATATCCTTGAGCGGCTAAACGAAGAAAGACAATTGGCTGTATACAATGCCCTTGTGGAGAAGGATAGAAGGAAAAAATGGTTTGATCGCCATCTAAAGGACAAGGACATCAAGGTTGGGAATAAAGTCTTGATGTATGGAGTGCGAAACGAAAAGAAGAAGCTCAAATATGCTGGTAAGGGACCATATAGAGTATGTGAAATTACCCCGCAAGGTACCATCAGAGTGGAGACTCTCGACGGAGTTGAAACCATTCGATTCCTTAATGGGAGTAAATTCAAAAGATATTATGACCCCCTGAGCCAGGAGGAGTTACATGCAATCCATCAAAAGAAGGCAGCTAAAGAACAAGCTGAGCTTAAAAAGATACAAGCGAGAGTCGAAGCCAAAGAACGTCAACAGCGTGCTAGGCGACAACGAGAAGCCAACTTGGGAATTACGCAAGTATTTTTCGAGGAGGCAAAGGAGGATTCACTGGAATCTGACCCACCTCTAAGATACCCAATTGAGTTACAGAGTCCTTACAGGGAGGTGCTATATAATGCATTATTGGATACAGGAGCTCAACACAATTTGTTATCATATGGTGTGTGGTGTCAACTTGGAAAACCACTTTTATCCAAGAGTGCTATCCAAGTTCAAGGTATCAACAAGAAGAAAACCCCTGTTTCAGGAATTCTGCACACTCCGGTTGCCTATGATAAGGGGACCGTAATTCAAAGTTTTTTGGTTATGCCTGCGGGTACCATGGAAGGGACTGTAAACTTAGGGCGCAAATGGACGATGGCCACCAAGTGCAATATCGATTGGGCAACTAGATGAGTCACAACGCAAGAACCAACACTAGGTCTGACCGCTCAAAATCCCGCACCTAAGTCATCCACTCAAATGCTAGATAATGAAAAATCACAAAGTCCAGTGGTGGCAAAACCATCTTCGATTGTGGGGCACCCCTCTAACGCTTCAACGCCAAGAGTGGAAACAGGCAAGGTGGTCTCTAAAGCTCCGCTTACTATGCCAAAAAACACATACAAATGGGTCCCAAAGGCTTCGTTAATAGCTACTTCCCCTGCTCAATCTCGTTCAGCCCCCACCAAGAAGCCCTGTAGTAAAAGGAAAGCAGCTACCCACCCGAGAAAGGGCAATGTAACATCGCGATGGATCCCTAAAAAATTATTAGTAGCCCAAGGGTACTACGAGGGGAATGACCAGATTTAGGTCCCTAAACATAAGGTGAATCCCTCTACATCACCTATAAAACCTTGCAAACCAATTGTTGCCAGAAAGGTAATAGAGTGCTCCGCACCACTTCTTCCAGAGTTAGTTTGGATTCCCAAACGATATCGATCATTACCACCTAGCTCAGGAAGGGGGGAGCCACATGAAGCTTCTAGCTCCTCATGCCAGGCACACACTCATATAGAAGTTTCTACATGCTCTACACCTACTCTTGTCAACACCCAACAAAAAACCGATGAGTCTACGTCTCCCCTTGTAATAGTATCGTCGAAAACCATTTCCTCCATTTGTCAATGGGAGCGTACACTACCATCTCTGCAATTGGATGTGGCCACAAGGGTCATAAAAAGTTATCTGCCCACATCACAACCTATGACCCGCTGGACAAATTGGTTCCAAGAGGCTGCAACATCATTGCAAATAATATGATCTACCCAAGGAAAGGGGGAGCATATACTCACGCTCGACATTCTAATGCTTCCTCCTTAACCTTCTCCCCTGACCATGTAATTGCCAAATTCAAGGGGATGTATATATATAGCTTCATACATTTTTTTTTAAAAAAACAAAGAAAAGAAAAACAAAAAATAGTAAAAAGAGCAAGAGCACAAAAACAAGAGAAATATCCGTATACAATCAAGAACTAGATTGACCTGTCATAAACCTACTGATGCTATATCTGTGTTTGCAGATATGGCAGATGCCCGATCATCATGCACTTCATCCACTCCCACCCTTGGTGAGAGGTATCATCTGTACCTTTCTCAGATATTCCACATGTGCTATCCTGTAATTGAAACTGAATGGGATCATATAGATGTACTAGCCACCAGAGAGGAAAATGTTGAGGAATTAGAATGGCTAATTCGCCTATTGACCATGACTGACCCCTAGGACATATCCCCGATAGCCCAATGCTTTCCTTTTCCACAAGATGACTATCCTCGCATGGTTATATTTTTGATGAGTTTATGTGGATGGGAAAATGAAAAGGAAATATCTGACAATGATGAATGGACGGATGAAACTCATGGCACTACTGAGGTTGACTTTATTTGTTTGGATGATGCGGATAGAGGCTTAGCCTTAGGGCTAGAACCAAGACTCTACAACATCCTCTTACCGTATCCTCAGTAGTAGTGTGGTGACTGGTAGGTAGGTTAGTGTTTTCAAGTTTTTTCTAGTTTAGATTCCTTAAACAAGTCTTGAAATTTTCACACTGATGTGCCTCTCGAGGTATAGTGCTTGTTAGTTGATTGTACAGGTTGAAAAGTTTGAGGTGGGTTCGCTTTCAAGTCCTGAGACTGCCGCAACGTTCATCAAAATATATCTACATCAAATTGCAAGCTGTCTCATCAAATCAAGGAGATCTCCAATTACAGGTGTAATTCTTCCATACCCACTCTCTTTCGTTTTTACTGTTCAATTAATTGCATAAACTATAATGCATGACCACATGGAAATTGTCAATGTACTACTTAGTTTTTGAAGTTGCTTGCATGCTAGTGTAAATCATTAATGAGCTTAACTTTATTGGAAATATTCCTAGGCAGCATGACGTCTTTAGTTAACCTTGGAATATGATTGTCTTTAGTTAACCTTGGAATATGATTGTCTTAGGTCTAGGGTCAAACCATCTTAATGCTTGACACACCTGGCCATGTGTGTGTTGACCTCTAGGACATAGCTTTTACCCCTTTGTCGAAAGGATGCAAGACAAATTATAGTTCAGGAGAGCGAAGATCAAAAGAAATAGATTTTTTTAAAAAAAGCCTACAATAAATGGCAATACAAGTCTATGATGTGCTTTAATGTTGGCCTATCGCCTTATTGATACTTGGTAGGCAAGGAGTATTCTACTCCAGACCGATGCCTTGGTTGATTAGGGGGTAGCCTTGCCTAAGGTGAACTAATAGATTCCTGGATAATGCCTTGTGTTAAACATGGTACCAGGATCGATGTTAGTTTTGCCTTAGGAAGGTCGCCATTGTGTGTAAAAATTGTCACGTGCATTATAAAAAAAAATAAAAATAAAGGCAAAAAGCTCCTGTAACTCTAATGTTTCTTGTGTCCCTAGGCTTGTGGTATTAACTTGTTCTTAGAGTAGACACAGTGTGGTCATCTGTTTATTTATTAAGCTTGGTTATTTTCCTTGACTTAGGCCAGTTATAACCTTGATTAACCTTTGACACCTTGCTTACTCTTGATTTACTTTCAATAATTTTAAACTCCTGTTAATTTGCTACACTAGCTCATTCATGTGACCCTTAAACTAAGTTCTCATAGCAACATCCATTGTGGTCTAACATGCTTGAATTTATACACTTTATATCTTTTGAATTTCAGCATACTTTCACTCTACTTCCCTGTTTTGCAGACGGTCAACAACAACCCTCTCGAGCTTACCATACCATAGCTTCCGCCCGAGGACGGAATCTACATCAGGAAGGGGGGCATGTTAACCTATGAGCGGACATTGAGACGTACTATGTTTTACGTCATTAATTTAAATATTCTGAGTCATGGGCCGGGCTTGTCGGCACCATATGTTAAGGATGAAGGGATTGGGTGATCGTCGATGAGAGGCGCACCTTGAATATTAGTAGGATAAGGGTTAGGATCGACCGGCCATGTATGGGAGCCCAAGTGTGAACGGCCAAGTCACCTATAAGAGTCAAATGTAACCCTAAAATCCTCATTCTCATGTGTTGTGATACAAGAGTGCTCTTGCCTTATCTCCTTGGTTTCCTTCTCCTGCGTGTGTGTGTGAGAGAGAGAGAGAGAGAGTGAGTGAGAGAGCGATCGAGCACTGTCTAGCGGCACGGCGGCGGTGACGAGGCGGTAGAGCGGCGCGACGGCGGCTCCTCCTTCACGGCTGCGATGCGGGAATCCTTCAAGGCGGCAGTTGAGCGGTGAGTGTCACACCCTTTGCATTCTGTTTGAGCTTCCTTCCCTGGTTGTATGCTTGCAGCCATTCGTGGCTCGCATACGGTGTCTGGCAAGTCCCCAGCTACGACCTGTGCGGCAAAAGCGCACAACAGGACAGGATGCAGAAGAAGCACCTGAACTTGGAAGATCAGGAGCCTAGGCTCCAAGTTCTCTGGATTCTTTAGTGAATAGGGGATTGATCAGAGTAGTTGGAGCAAGAGTCCTAGAAGCCCAACTTCTGGGAGCAAGAAGGCAATTGAGTTTCAATCCATTGAGACTAGAGTACCACCCAGACCAAGAAACCCACAACCAATCATACAGCAAGGGAATCCAGCAAACCCTGCACACCAGGTGCCCTAGTAAACCCTAAGGTTGGCGCAGCCAAGTTCAGCGGCTCAAAGAAAGCCAATGCTGACAGCCATGTAGGTCAGTTTGAGACAAGATGGCAGGCTAGCGGCTAAGGAACACTGTGCAGCAACATTGGAGGGAAAGGTAGTGAGTTGGTTCACCCAATATGGGTTAGCACATTTTGTTGACTATGATGCTCGAAAAATAGCTTTTCTGGCAAGGTTCAGGAAGGAGAAAACCCCTGAAGATGTCCTAAAGAAGCTGAGGGGCTTGAAATAGAAGAAATTGGGAGTAGAAGACTATGCACAGAAGTTCAGAACCCGATACAATAGGTTGTTGGCAAATCAGAGACCTACACCTGAACAGTTGGAGGACTTCTTTTGCAAGGGTCTAAGAAAGGGCCTGCAGAGCTCAGTGGCTCGCAGGGACATTCAAAATGAAAATGATTTCAATGATATGGTGATGACAGCCCTCATGGCTAAAAGGAGAATGAAGGCAGAATCAGATAGAGAAGAGGACTCCTCTGATGAAGAGGATAGTGATGTGGAAGAAGAAGACAATCTGGAGGACTCAGATGAGGAGGAGGATTGGTCTGATAAAAGCAAGAAAACAAAGAACAAAAAGAAGAAGAAACATGATGATAAAAACAAAATCAAGAAGAAGTTGAAGGCTATTGAAGAAGATGATTTGGAGAAGAGGATTTTTTATAAAATCAAGAATATAGGCATGGCACCTGTGGGGTGGAGTCAGCCAGCCCATCTTGTGAGATATGTAAAACATTAGGGCATGTTACAGCCAACTGTTGGTATAATCCATAGTATAGGGGGAAATTACCTCCACATACTGTGTCAATGAGTCAACCTGAAAACCCACAAGCCAATCAAGTTGGGGTGGAACAAAATAGGAGAGCCACAGGTCCTCCTAGGAGAAATCAGAATTTCAATCAAAACCAATTCCAACCCATGAATTCAAATATGAACCAATGGGGGGGTAGCAGAGGAATTATAATCAGAACAAGGGATTTAAACAACAATAATACCTGCAATTACTATGGTGTGCAGGGACATAGACAAGGACCATCTTGTGAATTGTGGTGCAAGCACAGGAATGAGAGGGGAATTCCCATCATCAGATATAATGATACACTAGAAGAGAATCAAAATCAACAAACTCAACCTCCTGCCCAACTGAATGTGGTAATGTTGGAGGAAACAATTCAAGAACCTAAAATATCACTGAAACAAACAAAAAATAGTCAAGGAGCACATTGGAATTGTGATTGTACTCAATGTATGAAGGTGGAAGAAGTTCAAGATGTTCATGATGTATTGGCTGTTACAAGATCCAAAAATCAGGGTGGCAAAAAGCCAACTGAAAGTTCAGGAGAAAAAGATGAACCTATTGTTTGGTAAGCTCACAAGGAAATAAGAATAGGAGTTTTAAAGGAACTCAACAGGTTACAAGGGGAACGGGTGGAAGAATCTTGCATACTAGTAACACCCTCTCAAGATGTCAAAATCTTACCAATTTATCATAGAGATGGGTTGGCAGAAAAATAGGACATGAGTTCAGGAGAAGATGGACTGTTACAGGATTTGATGCAAGCTAGGCTCAACCTGACTTTGGAACAAGTACTGAATTTGGTGCCAGCATTTAAAGAGAAATTAATGGAAAAATGGGCAATTGTGGTAACGTCCTCACATTTTAGAAGGTTTTCCCAGAACCACAATAAGAAAAGCCATCACAAGTGGATGATGTGGATTACAAGGTACCCATTTTGGATGTAGTATTTGCAAATTGTAATATCAAAGGGGCTTTACTGGATGGAGGCTCAAGAGTCAACATCTTGCCAAAATTCATTTGCAGACAATTAGGTATTACTGAGTTTGACAATGCACCATTCCAAGTTAAGATGGCAGACCAGAGGAGAGTGCAGCCACTAGGAATAGTCAGAGGAAAAATTTTATAGGTGGCAGGGCTCAACTTTCCAGTAAATTTTGTTGTGTTGAAACTTGAAGAGTCAGAAAACCCTTATCGAATGATCTTGGGAAGGCCTTGGTTGAGAACTGCCAAAGTGAAGCAGGATTGGGGAGCTGACCAAGTAGTGATCAGAAGGGGAAAAAAGAAGGTCAAAATGGATATGGGGTCCAAGAGGACCATTCCTGAAGCTTTCAGGCCATTGATGGTAGAAGCAATCAATATGGTACCAGAATTGCAAGAGGATGAAGAAGAAGAGTTTCTGAGGAGAAATCCTTCAGTTATCCCTGTCTTACCCTCCTTGATTCTGTAGTAGCAGGTCATGAAGTATATAGTTTTCTTGATGGATTTAGTGGCTATAATCAAATACTGATGGCATCACAAGATAGGGACAAAATAGAATTTATAACAGAATGGGGAGTATTTGCAAGTAATGTGATGAATTTTGGACAGAAAAATGCTCCCCCAACATTTCAGAAGTGGGTATAGGAAGTGTTTGAACCATTTTTAACAGCATTCATGAAAGTCTTTAGATGATTTTATTGTGTTTGGGAAAATGGTTGATCATTTAAAACACCTCAGGCTTTGCTTTGAGAGATGCAGGATGGTGGGTTTAGCACTTAACCCCTCAAAGTGTGCTTTTGTTGTAAATAGAGGCATTCTACTTGGATATGTTATTTCTGAAGAGGGAATGCATATTGATAGCAGGAAAGTCTCTGCAATCCAAGAAGCTGTTCAACCTAAGAATGTCAAGCAATTGGCAAGGTTCATAGGACAGGTGAAATGGCATAACAGGTTTTTGAGATATTTATCTCATGTGTGCCATCCTTTGACAAAACTGACAAAGAAGAAGATAGCTTTTATTTGGGGTGAAGAAAAGGATAGAGCTTTCAAATTATTAAAGAAGATGTTGGTGGTGGCACCAATTCTTTAGTCACCTGACTGGAATCTGGAGTTTCATGTTTTTGTTGATGCATCCCATATTGCAGTAGGAGCTGTACTGATGCAAGAGAAGACAAAGGGCTGGTTTAGACCAGTATATTATGCAAGGAGAGTTCTTGCTACTATAGAAAGGAATTATTCAGTTACAGAAAGAGAAGCATTAGGCATGATATATGCTCTCAAGAAGTTCAGACATTGTCTTTTGGCCAACAGGGTGGTTTTTCATGTAGATCACCGGGCTCTTCTTTATATGGTGAATAAACCTGACTTGTCAGGGAGGATGGCTAGATGGGTATTGTTATTATAGGAGTTTGACTATACAGTTATCCATACACTAGGAAGAAGTTATGTGGTAGCAGACTATCTTAGCAGAATAGAAACAAGAGAGAAGCCAAAAGGAATTTCAGATGATTTCCCTGACTGTGAGATTTTTCAGACTCAGTCAGTTGAGCCATAAAATTGGTATGACCAGATGTTGATGTTCCTTACTATAGATGGATTATTTCCTGAATTAACGAGCAAGGACAGGAGGAAGAAGTTAGCTTTGAAGAGCAAATCCTTCCTTATTATTGCAACAACGGTACTTTACAAGAGGGGCATAGATCAAGTAATCATGAGGTATGTCCCTGAATTTGAACAATTAGTTGTGATTAAGGAGGCACATCAGGGAATAGCAGGGGGACACTTCTCTGGTGAGATAACAGGGAGAAAGATATTTCAGGCAGGGCTATGGTGGCCCATTGTGATTAAAGATGCCCATGAATTCTCAAAACAATGTATCCAGTGTCAAAGAGATGGCAGGCCAACTCAAACAGACAGAGTGCCTCATCAACCTGTATTACCCTTGGAACCATTTCAAAAATGGGGGATGGATTTTGTAGGACCATTCAAACCAGCTGCAAGGTTTACAGGAAATAGGTATGTCCTTGTTGTAACTGATTATTGTACAAAATGGGTAGAGGCAGTAGCTTTGAGAGACAATACAGCCTCTAGTGTGGGCAAGTTTTTGTATAAGAACATCATGACCAGGTATGGGTGCCCAATAGAACTAGTTTCAGATCAGGGGGGCCATTTCCAGAATAAGGTCATCAAGAAGCTGACCAGAGTTCACCTGATTATTCACAAAAAATCAACAGTGTATTATCCTCAAGCTAATGGTCAGGCAAAGAGCTCTAACAAAATCTTGGGTAAAATCCTGAAAAAGATTGTGGAAGAGAACAGGAAGGATTGGGACCAAAAGTTAGACTCTACTTTTTTTATGGGCTTTCAGGACAGCATTCAAGGTCACAACAGAACTCACACCATTCAAGTTAGTTTATGGGTTGGAAGCAGTTGTACCAATGGAGTTCCTGGTCCCTACTCTGAGAATTGCAGTAGCCCATAAGCTATCACCCGAGAAATCCTTGGATTACAGATTGGAAAAATTGCTGGAGTTGGAACAAGACAGAATTCAATCAGCTTATATTTCAAAGGTCATTCAGTAGAGAGAAGACAAGCATGGGTTAATAGAAATATAAAGTTTAAGCTATTTAGGGGAGGTGATTTAGTGATGTTCTATAATTCAAAGCTGGGACCACATTGAGGGAAGCTAAAACTTTGATATGTGGGCCCCTTCTTGATAAAACAAGTTATGGGACAAGGCACGTTCCTGTTATCTAATTTATCAGGGAATCAGTTTGGTAAACTTGTCAATGGGTTTTGACTGAAAAAGTATTTTGGACCATACCCGACTGACAATGTTATAGCTGTTCGACTCATTATGGCAATCGGTCAAGATCAACATGCATTTATAAAAAGGGACGGATAGGTGCAAATGGAGTCACTTGACGTGAGTTGTTACACAAGCCAAGATTATAATTGCCAATGTCTTGTTCAAAAAGATGCCCTCCTCCTTACAGATTGGGTGACAGAAATCAAGGTGTCATATAGCACCGAATTAGAGGAACTGGCAAAATAGAATATAGAGTTGCAGACCAGTAATAATAAAGTTCTGATTAATCAGCCCTCACATGACTGAAGACTGTACAAGATCAGCTGAAATCTATGGTTGAAGATGAGGAAGTGGACATTAATGGTGTGTTCATGAGCAATGCAGATTTGGCAATTATGAAATCAGAGCTGATGAATATAGGCAATTTCATTTGGACAGGCATAAAAGATAGAGAATTCACAAGGTGCTGACCAGGCCATGGGAAGCTTTTGCAGATAGAGAGCATACTATAGAAATTGAAATGCTCAAGGCCCAAATAACAACGTTACAAAAGCAAAACCTGAATTTTCAGTCAATTCATTCTCCTGTTAATATAGAACCTCTTCAGGTGGAGTTGCCATGTCAGACCACTTGGGAGAATCCCTTGGATCCCATCAAAGAGTACAAGGAGCTTGATGAAGGGCTATCAATAGAAAGCCAAATATCCTTTAAATTTGTTTCTGGTTTTGCAGGTTTGAACAAAGTTGTTGAAGAACAAGATGATCTGGAAGTGGAAAGCTTGAAGATTACTGATGGTGACACAGTACTAGTCCAAACCAGAGGCCTTGTTTCTGATCCACATGTGGAAATGTTGGCTGAGGTGGTTCAGGAGATTGCTGATATGCAAGATCAATTACTGGAAAAGGAATCAGACAAAGATACTAGGAAGGATCTTGCTAAAGATACAGAGGGAAGATCTGAGTTTGTTAAGAGAGCAGTACCTGAAAGATCAGGTGGACCTGTTAAAGTGGGTTCAGACTAGTAAAATTTTGGAAAAATTTATGTCCACCATGATTGCCAGGTGTAAAACCTAGGGTTTTACAGGATAGTATTAAGTATTATTAGGTTTTAAACCTTTACTGGAGATGTCAAGAGTCATGAGTTGAAGAGTCATGTCATGTTATGTCTCTTGGGATTTTCATGGTGAAGGCTGTTAAGCTTCGAATGTCGTGCATAGATATAGAAATGTGTGTAGCTATTGGAAAAACATCTGTTAGCTTGGAAGGAATTTTTTACTATTTTTACTATTGTGTTATGTCCGACATGTTTGCCTGCAATTGAAAAGATATCAATGTATGCTTAGGAATTACCAATGAATGAAGTGTTGTAAATGTTCAGATTGTGCAAAAGATAGAATACTTGAAATGACAGGAAGAACTAATGTAAAGATTATATGGTGCTGAGTTAACCCCCTCAACAAGACCCTGTTAGCAACATTACCCTAATAGACCGCAATACATTAAGAAAAGGTTGTTACTAAGTGATAAAGAGCTCGTGAAGTTCTGCGAGCCCCTTATTGCACGGTATTGACCCTTGTGTCTAGGTCAAAAAATATCAAAAATACTTGCAGACGCAATGGATGTAGAGGCAATGGTGTTGTCTGAGTTTAGGGGAGTAGATGAGGAGGTAGATGCAGTCAAGGAGGAAAAGGCGATAGGGCACCACGATAACGTTTCCTAAAATAAATCAAACACATGCAGGAGAGGAGAGGAGTGAGAGTACCTAGTATATTGACGTGTCATTCATGCATCAGACCTTATAAATGCCATTTATGATCTATCAATACACACCATACGAGTAGTGCTAAGACCTTATAAATGCATCAGACCTTATAAATGCCATTTATGATCTATCAATACACACCATACGAGTAGTGCTAAGACCTTATAAATGCCACTTATGATCAATGAGTACACACCACAAGAGTAGTGCTAAGACCACATGGTACAAGACCACATTGGTCTTTAACGACCCCTATCTACCTCAGGAGCTTCATTCATTCACGCGTCGAGTTCCCTGCAATCACTCTTTGCGTCATCCCTATGCATCGCCATCGCCCCTTCTTCTTCTTCTATCTCTACATCGCCATCGCCCCTTCTTCTTCTTCTATCTCTACAAGCAAACTGAGGCTTTGAATCAAAACTGTAGGCATGCTTTTCTCTCTATCTCTCTCTCTAATTAAACGCTCATAATATTTATTCTAAACACGCGCGCACGCGCACACACACAACCTTATAGAAATAAAAAAATGATGCTCCGTCTCAAACAATCTTATAGAAAGAAAACATTATATGATGTTTTAATGAACCATAGCCTGCTAAACTGTGATGCACATTCATTTTTGAAGGCATGGGATGAAACTTTTATTTGAAGGGTTAATTCTTTTAGGCCATTTTTTCCCTAGGCATTACAATGGGATTTTGAAAAATTCACCCTTCAATTTTTCGGTGGCCTTATATGAAGGGTAAAATGGCTTATAAATGTGTGAGACCTTATAATGCCACTTATGAATAGGACACACCACATGCGTGGTCTTAAGACCACCACGTGGGTCTAAAACGGCCCAAATCTCCTTGGGGACATCGAGCTTTCTGCCCATCCTAAACCCTTTTAAGCTGTGTCGTTCTTGTCGTCCCATCCTAAACCCTTTTAAGATCTGTCGTTCTTGTCCTCCCATCCTAAACCGTTTTAAGCTCTGTCATTCTTATCATCCCATCGCCATTGCCATTGCCATCATATAACCTATGCCTTGCCATTGACGTGGTTTCGAGCTCTCCTTCCACCATCGTGTCATTGCCATCGCCAAAGAAAAACTTACAGGCATCACATATATGAAAGATCCCTACCCCCTCTGCGCAACGAATTCCGGGGTGCTAGCAGTGGAAGTAGCACTTATTGCGCAAGGCAGAGCCTCTCACTCGGGGCCTCAACCACCACGGATATCTAGACAAGACACTAATCCCTCGGTTCTTCCAAAACCGAATCCGAAAAAACTTTCCTCGCCCAATAGACATAGGCGATTCCTCATGATATTTTATTCTAACGTAGTCAAGGTCTTAACCAACCAAACTGATCCGACCGAACCCATAAGTCACATGGTCAGATCAAGGAAGAGACTTGCACTTGGATCATAGAGACCAACACTTTTTTCCTCATCATCAAGAGGCACATCCATTGATTCTTTTCCATAGAACAAGGGTTATCTAGGATTTGCTTCAACTATCGTAACTTAATAGAATTGAGTCTCATTTTAGGGATCCATCAGTTTAGCCTAACCCCATCCAATCCCATGGGTTAGCCAACCGACCACTGTAGTGATGGGATCCATTTAGAAATTTGGTTATGTTTTTTCCCAGGTACCAGGGAAAAGAGTTCCTAGGCCCCCTAGCCGGCGCTTCAAGCAAACTTCAAGATAGTCACACCACTTACACATCCAATATGAAATTGCCTGTTTCACAGATTCAGCTGTCTTTAAAATAATCTTCTAATATAACCATAGTATCACTGATCATACTCCTCCAAAATATCTAGCTTGAATTCTAACTTCCAATCATTCCTTCATCGGTGTACCTATGGCATCATTGGCAACCAGAACGCTCACCACACCTGTTCACTCAGGGGCCTTTTCAATAGTTCCTAGCTCATAGTACCCAGAAATATAATCACATACATCCGTTGAGGACCAGCAAGGCCAATCAACTAGATCCGTACCCGAGTTCAGAAAACAACTCTAACTCCTTATTCCATTTTCTTCCCCGACGCACATGTGGGTATCTTTGGCGACGCAGAGCTCGACCACCATATGGTCATTTCAGCACCCTCTAGGCTCCTTCGCAGGTCACCTAGCACTTCACTCATAGGCCGCTTCCTTGGTCCCTCATCCACTGTACCGGAAGCTCACCATTTAAATCGAACCGAGGCTGGTCAAGACCTCGGCCGACCTAACTCTCTGTCACACAGCTCTTGCAACTTTATCACTTAGGTCTCCACGACCTCATTCACACGATGGCCAAAATGCTCCCCCAGCATTCTTGACATAAAATAGTTATTTAAAAATAGGTTTCATAAATACAGTTTCTAACGAACTCTCATCTTTCCACATTGTTCCACATCATTTCTCGTTATTCCACATTCTTCTACATCAATTCACATTTCTTATTCCACATCATCCAGTCATATGTATTCCCATCGTCCTTCATCCATTCTCATCTAATCACATTATATTACATCTCATCACATCACATCACATCACAACATATCCACATCACATCTCATCCATTCATATCACATCACATCCATCTACATTCATTCAGATCCACATCACATTTACATATCATCACATCACGTTCACATCTATTTACATCACTTCACATCCATTCACATCTACCCAAGTCCACATCACCTCACATCCATCACACCCATTCACATCCCACATTCATTCACATCTCATCACATCCATCCTCATCTTATCACATATCATTCTATCCACATTACATCACATCCACATCTATCCATATCACACCACATCCATTCACAGCTCATCACATTCATCCACATCCATTCATTCATTCACATGCACATCTATCACATCACATCTCATTCTCATCCATTTTCATCACATCACATCCTTTCACATATCATCACATTCATATCCACATCCATTTACATCTCCTCACATTCACATCAACATCCATTTACATTACATCACATCTCATCCACATCTCATCACATCACATCACATTCACATCTTATCACATCACATCCACATCTTATCACATCACACTTACATCTCATTTAATCACATTGCATCCATTGACATCCCATCACATTCATTTACATTCATTCAAATCCACATCATATCTTATCACATCCACTTTTAGTACCGTTTTTTACTTTCGATACTACTGATATGACTTTTCTAAGTTTCTGCCAATTGCTTGGCCTAGTTAAAGATACTTTTTCTCAATCCCATTGAATCTACATAGTATCAGAGTGTTGTTGGAGGTTTAAAAAGAGAAAATAAACCTTATCACAATTGAATAGTAAAAACTCAGAAAGAGTATTTACATATTGTATTTTTATTCCTTAAGCTTCATTAATGAGAACTAAATCTAAACTTCCATTTACTCATTGGATTCTCCATCCTCCCAGGGATTCCAGATTCTCTTTTCTGAATAAGAAATATCCAAGTTTTCTCGATGGATATTTTCACATTCTTTCTCAAATTTCTCAAGTAAGATATATTCAATATTCTTCTTTTTGAATAAAAGATTCATGGGATTTACAAAAATCAATTCTACCCATATTTTCCAAAATAATAATACTCAAATTTTCACTTTTGATAAATACTCATGATTTGAATTATGCCAAAAATTTCTCTTTTACCATTTAATTTCTTGGATCTTAATTATCATGGAAATTTCTCTTTTTGCATAAAAATAAATTTACCAAAAATTTCTTTTTTACCATTTAATTACTTGGATCTCAAATATCATGGGAATTCCTCTTTTTGTATAAAAATAAATTTACAAAAAATTACTCTTTTCTCATAATCAATTAATTATGCATAATTATAAAAAAATTATTTCTCATGAATATGATGAAAATCTTTTTTTTTGCATAGGATGTCCAATCCTAGAATATGGTAGGAAGACCTCTTTTAGCATTATGCATAAAAATAAGATATGTATTATTTTGTGAAAATTTTCCCATAGCTTCGATGCTATTACTGATAATTCTCAATTTTTTTTTTCTAAAAGAATAAAAGCTTGCAATGAAAATATGATAGTAGTTCCTCTTTTATGCTTAAAATCAAACTATGAATTTAAATCATAATTTTAACCATAAAATTAAACATAACTATGATTATCCCACTAGATTAAGCTAATTTCAACATTTCTCTTTTCCCAAATTATTAGGATGATCCATTTCTCATTTAGAATGAATTAGAGTAGTTTTTAACTACTTATAAACAATCTAAAAGAATTTACCATTATTTTAATAGCACAAAATCATGAAAATATCATTTTCTTAATCTCTAGCTTATCAAGTCTAGAGTTTAGCTTTGAATTAAGAGACTATCATTGAGAAGCATCCTTTTCCAAGGGATTTAGCCATAAAGATGGCTATTCTTTTAGAGAGACAGATTTACTTAAAGAAAGCATTACAAATAAGCAAAAAGATTAACTTAATTAAACATTAAGACTTTAAGAGAAAGCTTGATTTAAATTAAAACAATAATTTAGAAAGCTTCTCAAGCTTGAGAGGGGTTGAGAAGAAGAAAGTTATTGAGAAATTTGGAAAAACCATAAAAATTTAATTTTACCTCACA
Organism: Cibotium barometz; assembly: GCF_041138505.1. Taxonomy (NCBI): domain Eukaryota; kingdom Viridiplantae; phylum Streptophyta; class Polypodiopsida; order Cyatheales; family Cibotiaceae; genus Cibotium; species Cibotium barometz. The sequence goes on along the minus strand of NC_141103.1, from coordinate 27,313,556 downwards.
GTTTGGCTTGATTCTCTAATTGCATTGAAGCCCCTGACCAATCAATTGGTCCACCAAGAGGAAAAGAGCAACTCCAAGGGTTGTAGAGAGAGAGAGAGAGAGAGAGCTCCAAGCTCTCAAGAGAGAGGAAAATTTAAGGGATAATAGAAAATATGATTATTTTAATATAATACTGACATGGTATAGCTCCAATATTCAATTACAAATGACAGAGGGTCTATTTATAGGTGAGGTAGGCCACTAACCAAGTCCAACTGGGTTCTATAATTTTCCAAGTTCAGTTTGACTCAATTTGGACAAGATTTGGACTAGTTTGGCTCCCTTTTTTATTTGGTTTGATCCAGGAGAGATAAAAATATCACAATTTTTTTGTATTAAAAACCCTTCCACACATGTGAAAGAGACGCCTACCTCAAGAGTCCCCCTTTCCTTACCAAGGTGTCAAAAATGCATCATTATTCTAAAATATCTCATTTTTTTAGTAATATCTCATAATTTTTAACTAATAAACCTTGTACTTAGTCAACTCTTCATCTTATGTGAGCATTTACTCATTTTTGGGTATTTTCTTTTATTCTTTGGATTTATCTCATCCCAACACTTGGATTAATCCAATTGGCCCATTGGAACCTTAATTGGACCATAATCTAAAAATTTCTGAAAATAGACCCTTAGGCTAAGGTCCCTTATACCATTTTCAATTAATTCCTAATGCACATTGGAAAGTTCAATTTGAACTTCTATTTCAAGGGAATCCATTTTAGATATTTTCTCTCTCTCTCTAAGCCAAAACAGGGTAAAACAAGATCTTTCTTCTATTTCAGAGAGGAGAATAATTACAAGAACGGAAGGGGAGGTTCTTACACCTTTACACCTCAAAAGCTGGAGGGAGGAATCTTACAACATAAGCCCCTAATCATTTGATATTGACCCCCTTTGTTTTATTTTGTTTTGGGGTCTTTAATTTTATTATTTGGATCAGTACGAAGTGGTAAGGGAGCCGCGAATATCGCGTAAGCCCCCTACCGCTTGGTACTGATCCCATGATCCATATGGCCTCGTATTTATCCCCATGTCTCTCCTTTTATACACAAGGGGTCAGTACCAAGCAGTAGGATACTCGCAGGCATCACGTAAATCCCTAATTGCTTGATACTGACCCCCTTTTGTTTTCTTTTATTTTGGGGTCTTTCATTTTCATTTTGTTATCTAGGTCAGTACTACGAAGCGATAAGGGGCTCACTGACATTGCATAAGCCCCCTATCGCCTGGTACTAACCCCATGATTCATATGGCCTCATATTTACCCCCATGTCCATCCTTTTATACACAAGGGGTCAGTACCAAGTGGTAGAAAAACCGCAGGCATCGCGTAAGCCCCTAATCGCTTAATGCTGACTCCCTTTTGTATTCTTTTGGTTTAATGTCAGTACCAAGCAAAAAGGTGCTCGCATGGATCACCTAAGCTCCTTATCGCTTGGTAATGACCCCTTGTATATTAAGCGTGCTTGTCCTAATCGACTAAAATGTTTCTTTAGGCATGTCGGCTCCTGAGTTGGACATTCTCTTGGAATTAGGTGGCAAGGCGAAAGAGTCTTGCGCAAAAAAGTTGTATATGTTCCTATACAATGCACATGCCCACCACCGAGCTCCTGAATTGTCTTTAATATTCAATGTAGAATTTCCTTTTTTTAAAGAGCATTATCAAGAGTTCTAGGATTGTTCTCAGTGACCAGAGAGCACGATTATGAATAGATAGTTTCTGGCAACATTGTGACGTCCGATGGTGAACAATATGTTCATCCATCTTATTCAACAACAAACAAAGTCATGAAAAGAAGGCTCAACCATTGTCTTGAAAAGATCCCCAAATGCGATAGTAGAGTAGAGGATAAATGCCCATTACATTGTCGGCTTCTCCAATATAGTTATGAATTTCTTTGTTTTCTACATCTCCTTACTAAAGACTATGATCCCCAGATAACGGATTTACCAAGCAATCAAGTGCTAATCAAGGATGATGGAGCTGAAGAAGAGGTGGCTATTGATCCCGTAGAGGAGAGGGTAGAGGCCGAAAAGGAAACGTTTCCCACTAGTACATCCCTTGTCGATGTCGATGCAGCAGCACCCATGAGTATAATCCCATTGGAAGCCAGTCCACCTAATGAGAATAAACAGGGGGACTTGTCACTTCCTTCTTTTCCTAACTTTACTATGGCAGACCAATGTGATTATGTATTATTAACAGACATTATGCATCATTTTAATATTCGTGAAGACTATTGCTTGGCTGTTTTAGCAAATTATGTAAAGCTGACATGGGGTGGGTAGAGCAAGGAGTTGACAAACACCTCCTAGTTGTTTGTGCAGTCCAAGACTCCGAGTATCTTCTTGGCAAGGAGATATTAAAGGACATGTTCAATAATGAAGCTAGGACATATGAAACCCAATTGCCTTCCGAGGAGGAGGTTGCAGTAATTACAGACCATCTTGGTTTGGCAAATATGGAAAAATACATAGCAGTTACCGTACATGAAGGCAATAAGTCTATGATCCCTTTATGGACAAAAAAATTGCTTGAGGGTGATGAAAATCAATAGGTAACAGTAGTAAAAATTTCTTAAGCTATTAGTATTCATTTTACGTGTATTTTGTCGATTAAACGTATTACATTACTTGTAGGTTTTTGTATATGATAATGATTTCCTGAAGAGAGCCAGAGGCTCAAGATCATTCGGTGCTAGCAATTCAAAATCAACAAGTCATCGAAAGGATGCTGGTCTCGCTCAATATATAAGACATTTGAATCATCAAAAGGTACTTACACTTTATGACACTTGCTTATAATTGATAGTAAGTTGAGTCATGATGATTACAATTTTGATGCGCAGATCATTATATTTCATAAAGAGTTCTCAAAAGACAATGCAAAATTTTCTTTATTCACATTGAAAGTACTCTCCAGGTTTTGTGATGGATATGATGTGCCTTTAAATGCTGAGAAAGTGGTGCTGGTGGGAGAAACAGTTTGCGTTGCGGGTGTTTGGTCATCAGGGGCATGGATGTCAAGTGCTAAGATGCCCTTATTACCTGTCATACATAGCCCAGGCTCTTGCAGTAGGAATTAATGAGCCAGACACATTGCTTCCTTATGGAAAAAGATATCTAATGAGGATAAGAAAGAGCCGGTGTGTTCCTCCAAAAATATTACCTCTGGAGGTGCAACTGCCAAGAATAGATCTCCCAACAGAGATGAGGTTAAGATGAAGACAAATAAGAAGGACGACCACCAAAGAAGATGAAGCCCACCTCCTCATCAAGCCCACTTCCTCCCAACCCTCATCAATAGTAAAGTTCGGTGTATGATTATGCAATATATCGTGCAATCATAAACAGAACAAAACCAGATATATGTATAAATTATACTCAAAGTATTCAAATTCTTTTTAGTCTTCTTCTTCTTCTTTGTGCGCCATTTCTACTACTGTTACTGAGTACTTGAGTGTCTCCATGTGTCGATGTTGTATTAATTGGAATCCCCACTTTAGGATTAATGTTCTCATTTGCAAAGAAAGTGTTCTCTGTCGCCATTTTTAAGAATAGCGAGCTGAAAAGGGAATTAGCATGATCAATAAGAATGTTTTTTTTACACAAACCCCCACAGGCGCGAAATTCTTTTTGGAAGATGAATCATTAATGCTTCCATACATAACTACCTCAAATCATCAAAATATTCATTCTCACAATGTTTATGTGCATCTAATCAAATATTCATGAGAAATGAATCATCGAAGCTACATAGTACATAGTCCTCGAGCACTAAATTTCATGAGCAACGTAATAAACATGGACATGGATACAAGAAGGAAACGACGCACATATAGAATTATAGAAGAGCAGGGAGGACAACAAAAGAGGACTATAGAGAGATACTAGTGAAATGAAACTTGAAATATATTAATCGCGGGAAATCATCAAAGTAAAAAAGAGGAGTGTTCTGTTACAAATGGCTACAAGCATAGCTTGCGCCCTTTAGGTTTTGAGGTTCGACCAACTAAATCATTGGCTTCTTTTAGCCCATTAGTAGTTTTTTTCTCATTCTCACGTGATACTTGCTCATCTCTAACTCTAAATTCTCTGTTATCACCCTCTACAAACCTAGATGCTACAGTTGTTGTTGCTGATTTCTCAGGCAGCATAACATTTGGGTGAGGCAAGGGGGGTGCGAGGACAGAGGGCTCAAAAAGGGCTTTGTGAGCCCTCTTGTGGCTGTCTCCATGGCATGTGCATGCCACATGCCACACCCCCTGTCATGTGGCACACAGGCCATGCCATGTGGCATGTGGCATGTGCGTGGCACACGGCACCTGCCACACGGGCATTGCCACATGTAATGCCCAAGGTTGGGCATTACATATGGCATGCCACCATGGACTGCACAGTCCACGGTATGTAATGCACAATCCATAGTGGCATGCCAGCAGGTGTATGTGTAATGCCCGAGGGTGGGCATTACACATGGCTACACCGCGTGGCATGTGGTGGTTATCCAATGGCTATAAAGCCGTTGGACACACAGGAGGGCTTACAAAGCCCTTTGTGAGCCCTCCGCCCTCGTGCTCCCCTCTCCTTGCCCAACTCGCCCAACTCACCCTCACGCCCCCCTCTCCTCTCTCAACGTGCCCTCGTGCCCCCGTCCCCTCTCTCAACGCCCACCCTCTCCTCCCTCAACTCACCCTCTCTCCTCCCTCAACGTGCCCTCGTGCCCCCACCTCCTCCCTCAACTCGCCCTCTCTCATCCCTCAATGCACCCTCGTGCCCCCCTCTTCTCCCTCAAATCTCCCTTGTGCTCCCCTCTCCTCCCTTAACTTGCCCTTGTGCACCCTCTCAATCCTCAACATGCCCTCATGCCGCCGTCTCATTCTCCTTGCAAATTTATCATGTCGTCCCCTCATTCCTTCAACACTTGATGCGGCCAAAAGGCACCCTTGGATTTCATCAACACTAAACGTGACATCTTTATTCAAGCCAAAATGCCTTCCCAAACTTGTTTACAATCTCTAAGGGGTTCATCGAAAATCAAGATGAGATCGCAATATCACAAGACGTGGGCATATCAAAATCAAGATGAGATCGCAATATCACAAGACGTGGGCCTATCAGAATGAAGCATCCATACCAAGCTAAGATTCGGGACAAATCATCATGATTAATGGCATGGAAACATAAAAGATTACACACAAACATTAAGGTACCTAAGTGATTTAGCCTTTCACCAAAAAGATGGAAATAGCCTTTCCATTAAGCCATGAACATAGTAGCCTTGAGCTCCAAGATTCATAAAATTCAAGTATGTCAAAATGTCAAAAAGGTACAAGTGAAGGTCCATGAGTCCCTAAATTATAGTTGAGCCCATGCCCATGCCCTAAGTAAGGTTCCTACTTCATTACATATATATAAACAAGTGAAGTGTATCAAGATTGATTTGAAAAGAATATTCCGTATTCATATTTTGTTATTCATAACAATTTAAAGGGCAATAAGTAGACTGCAATAAAGTTAGAAAGGCACGTAGTCAACTAGGTACACAGATACATAATATATGTAAAGATATGTAATTTTCTTAAACTTATGAGATTTATAAATATATGTATCTTATATATAAACAACTCAAGGGTATCGAGATTGATTTGAAATGCATATTCCGTATTCGTATTTTGTTATCTATAACGATTTTGTTCATAGCAAGTAGTAAGGATTTCACTTCTCTACAAAAAAAGTGTGAAAGGCACAATAATTGAGACAAAAATGATGTGTCTTTTCCTTTTGGCATTACGTGAAATTTGAAGTCCAAACTTCCAAGGTTACTTTTTGACGAGTTCATGCCTGTTTTATAGCATTTTGGCTATATATAACCATTTATTTTTTTAGTGATCGTCAAAAATAAAGTAAGAACCGGAACTTTTTTTTTTAAAGTTTGGCGTTAGAAGCGGGCTTAGTACCCATGGGACCCCCCTTATCCCACAAAGCAGGGGCAAGTTTTTAGGAATCCATGATTTTGAAGAGTGGCCTACCCTTTCTGACATGCCCGTTATTACCAGATAGGCATTTATTTTTTGGGTGGACATCACAAAATAAAGTAAAAATGTGAAAACCGGGCGCTATTTTTTAGAAAATCGTCCTTAGGGAGGCCCACATTTTCAGTTGGATATTAATTTATTATTCATCGATGGTGCATACGTTTCTTTGGAATTTTTTTTGAGCTTTTGAAAATTTTCGAAGGTTCAAAGATCATGGCGTTGCCACGTGCACGCTTCTCGCGAACTCGCGAGGATTGCCTGCACAGTGAGAACGTGGCCATTTCGATGCCTTAAGTCGCCGAAGGAGGTTTGGGCAGGGGCACAGAGAAGCCATGCACAAGACGGAGGAGGAGAGTGCAGGCGCAAGAAATTTGCTCCTGCTCTCAGTTCACACGCGAGACCTTCTCGCTCTTCTCGCGTATAGTGAATAAGCACCCTCCAAAGAAAAACTTTGCTCTCGCAAGCGAGCATGAGTAGGCAGTTGAGAGGAGACGGGGCGAGAGCTTAACTGGATCTAGTTTATGGTGGGGCCAATTTTGGATTGGACGGCATGCATGCGATGGGGGGGGGGAGCCCATCACTATGTTCCAACGGGCGAGGGGAGGCGAGGGAGGACTGTGGTGAGGAGGTGGGTGTGGGAATTGCGTCCGAGGTAGGTAAGTAGCCGGTGGCTGAGGGGAAAGCAAGGAGGTGACCGTGGAGGAGGCAGTTGCAATGGGAGCATAGGCGATTGATGCCTTAGGTTCACCTAAGGTGTGGGCATTAATTAATTAATGTCACCACGAAAAAAAAGGTGAATATGCACCTCCACTAGTGATGTATGTAGCATCAATAAATAATTTATTGAAACTTATATTTGCTAAATAGCAAATACAATGTATTTAAAAAAAGCTTGGCCAGGAATTGGCACCAAGACAAGGAGTTAGATAGAACTTAGCGCACATCGTTTGTTAATAGATGGGCCGCGGTCAGGTGAAGTGCACGTGGTATCCCTTGTGAACACGTGTTGGTGACGATGGACATGGACCCGGGGGAGTGGGCCGCCACGTGCCGTCACATGGCTCTAACGTTATCGTAAAGTTGTAGTCCCAAGAAGGCAGCAAGTCGCTTTCAAATTATGACAGAATAAATTGGTACCTTTCAAACTTTCGTATGGCTTTGGCCACTTCCACTTGACGGTCCATGTGCATTCCAACTTTACACACAAGCTTGCATTGAAAAAATTATTGAATAGTTGGAGGAGCTGAGCAAGGCATGGGGTTGTGACCCCCACTGATGGATCGGATAAGGGAGAACGCCATGAATGTAAAGGTCCTAGGTTCAATCCTTGCCTACCACACCCGCAAGGTGCAAAGCCTAAATGGCATTTTCTTTCAATACTCTCTCTTTGCAATGCAACACTTGGGGTTGCAGGCTAAAGACATTTTAGAAAAAAGACATGGGGTTGTGATACTTATTAATGCAAGTGTTGCCCATCAAAAATACATTTTTTTGTGTAATATATATATACTTTTCAAGCAATTTAGTCCTTATAGTATAAAATGGTGAAAGGAAAAACGTTCAAAATGTCCAAAACTACTTATATGGCATTAACACTACTATCTTGTACGTATACATCATCAATAAATTTTAAGTATTTTGCCACAGTCGCACTAATACTAGCTAAATTCCTTTTCAACTCAACCAAATCACCATATTTGAATGGCTAGATGACAAGCTTGAGCACCCTTTTTTGACCAATGTTCCAACAAGTCACAATAAAGACACAATGTTCAACACTTCCACATCAATGTCAAGTGCTTGAAAGTGACTAGAGTCCAATGTCTATGCTTTATTTGCAAGGAGTACCATGAGAATAGAGGAGTTTGATATGCAAGATTTCTTATCCACGCTTAATGAGGGATGATAATGGGGCATGTTGAGGAGTTGGCAAGGTCTGTAACTTGCAAGGAGTAATGACCTTGAATTTGCATCATTTTGCATGCAAAACCATCACGATCCATGCTTGACAAGGGATGATAATGGGGTCCTTGAATGAGTTTCAAGGTTTGTAGCTTGCAAGAACTAATGACCTTGAAGTTCCATCATTTCCCATGCAAAACCATCATTTCCATCATTTCCCATGCAAAACCATCATGATCAAGAGTAGCACCATGACCATTAAATTTAAAAAAAACATCATGAATTCACAAGTTCTTCGTTACACACCAATGAGTGGTTTTATGCTTGAATTTCCATCATTTCCCATGCAAAACCATCATGATCAAGAGTAGCACCATGACCATTAAATTTTAAAAAAAACATCATGAATTCACAAGTTCTTCGTTACACAATGTAATGCTCAATGAGTGGTTTTATGTTTGATGGTCAGACAAAAATAAAACATTTGATCAAAAGGAATCATGCCTTGTCTTATTCTATCTATGCATGGATGTAGAGAGGCTAGGGAAAAGTAAGTTTGCATGGAAATGCAAATAATCAAATTGTTGCACTCTCAAGTCATATAGTGTAGAGACCTCTATTTTGTTGAAAAATTAAGTGAAAATGCATTCAACTTGAAGGGGGATTCATGGGTTATTATGGACCACCAACTAGCAGGAACTCTTGAGAAAAATGTATGTATACATTTCTCAAGCATGGAATTCCTCACCCTCTTCTATATTGGTACAAATGAACATACACCCATTGTGTATACTGTGTTTATCCAAGCTAAAAAATAAAGTGTTATATCTACATGAGTGTATCCCTATCCCCCCTATAGTTTCATCTTAAAAGTCTTATTCTAGTAGAAAAGTGTAAGGTATTAGGAAAGCTAAGAAGAGGTGAGTTTGAATGGGAATTCAAAGTGTATTTTGTGTATAATAGTATCAATGTAGTGAAAGCTTGTGTTGGAAATTATTTCAATCTCTAGTTTGTCTTTGACATAGTCTTGTATTTCCACAAATAAGAAGAGCTTCAAAAAAAAATCTCTCAATGAACAAGAAAATACAAGGGCATCATCTACCTAAGACCTAAAATAACAAAAAAGAAATCTATCAAAGCCTTTCCATATCTCTAGTCCTGAGATTTTAACAGTGATAGAGCTTGTGCTTTAAGTGATATTAACTCTGATAATTGCCACTTGGATTGGTTGTGTAAAATGGAAGTTGAAAAGTGAAAAACTACATAGAAATAGTGTGATGTATTTGGAACATTACAAGCCTTATGTCCACAAATTCCTAGCATGGTGAATTGCTAAAAGTATCATATGTTTTTAATAGAAATTTTCCTTTTGAGCTTCTTCTAATACTATCACACTAACGACTTGAAAACATTTCTCTTGTTTTCATTTGGTAGTGCTCATTTATAACATCATAATTTACTTGCATAACTTGAAGATTGACTATTGATGCACACCACCTCATATCATATATTTGGTGGTTTCTACTTAAAACAAGGCATAATTGTTAGTGTAATGCATATCCTTGGGCCTCATTGATTTGATATGAGACATGTATGCTAGGGAGTATTTAAAGTGTTCTTAGATGCTAGTGAATGATGATGATAATCCAATAACTTATTTGTATACAACATTATATAGCTATCCAGGTCACTGGCTATGCATCTATTAATGTTAATGGAAATTTGAGAGTGACTTTGTTTCAAGTTTCAACTTTAGCCTTCCAAGAGTACATAATGCATTGGAGAAATGGAGAAACAAACAAATCATAATCTTGAGAAACAGTGATAGCTTACATTTGAGAAATGGAGATAACTTTTATATTGTAATTGAAAATGCCATCCAAGCCTCAACGAACGGGCAATGCTCATAAAGTTGTCTAGTTTAATTATAAAAAATTTAAAGTTGAGGACACATGTCCAGTCTAAAAGTCTCTTTTTAATATACAATTTTATTATGATTAGTACGAGTGGGCATAAACATTTTACAATGCACACATAACAAGGTTACGATACCCATCTTATTTGACACATGTGTATCTAGAGAGCTGACTACAAGGACTACTAGGACTAGTAGTAGAGTACCTTTTCCATCACTTGTTATTGCCTCCCGATCATAGGAAGTACAACCTTGTGAGTTGTGATTTTGCAAATACTCATCTCCAAAAGGGTGTCCTGCCCACTAGGCAATGTTTTTATTGTAAACTTTCACAAACATTAATTGCATCAAAATATATTTTCACCAAATATACAATTTTCAAAAACAGAAAGTACTCCTCCCTTGCTTTTTTTGATGATTGATTTCTTCTTATGAATAATAACTTTACTTACACAAACATTAAATGCTAATCAAAACATATGATACACCAAATATAAACTAGTCAATGTAGTTAAAAATAAAATCTTCAAATTATTAAATATGTCTAAGTTAAAATTCCTACATCGTTAGATCTCTTCATCATTGATTACACCAGTGGGCGAGACCCGCCTTCGGCAAGTCCATTGTTAACCGGTGTTTATATATATATATATATACACAGAGAGAGAGAGAGAGAGACATATATGTATATGTATATATATGTGTGTGTGTGTATACATATACATATATATATACACACACACACTCACGCACATGCACACGTACATATACACAGATATATATATATTTTAAATATATACGTATTTAAATAATAAACATAAAAATTATATATATATATATATATGTATGTATGTATGAATATATACGTACATACATATGTATGTATGAATGTATGTATGTATATATGTGTGTGTATTTGAATATTCTCTCTCTCTCTCTCTCTCTCTCTCTCTCTCTCTCTCTCTATGTGTCTCTCTCTCTCTCTCTCTCTCCGCTATAGATATATACAGATTATACTCTTTATATACACACACACACACACATATACATATATATGTGTGTGTGTATTTATATATTTGCTTGTACACACACACACACACACATGTATACATACACACACACATGCATGCACACACACATATATGCATATATATCATATTGTATTATATAAAGAGTATATGGTAAATATATCTAGGAGAGAGAGAGAGAGAGAGAGAGAGAGAATATTGTAATACATATATATATATATATATACACTTAATTATTTTAAATAAAAATCAACATATTTATCATAAATAACACACACACACACACAAACACATTATACATACATACATACATACATACATATATATATGCACATATATATACACACACATATACACACACACACACACACACACACATATCGTATAGTTATATACACATTATACTCTTTATATAATATAATATAATATATATAAATATATATGTACATACATACATACATACATATATATATATATATATATATATATGTGTATATACATACATACATACATACATATACATACATACATACATATATATATATATATGTATGTATGTATGTATGTATATGTATGTATGTATGTATGTACATATATATTCATGTGTCTGTGTGTGCACGTGCACGTGCATATGTCTGTGAGATTGTGTGCATGTACACGTGCAAATGTGTGTGCATGTGCATCTAAGTGTGCCTATCGATGTGTGTGCACGTGTATTTGTGTATTTCAATGTTTGTATGCGTGTATATATATGTAAGTTTATATGCATGTATGTGTATGTGTGAGGTTAAGTAAGTGTGTACGTGTAAGTGTGCATATTTGTGTATGTGCACGTGCATGCGAGTGTGTGGATGTGTTTTTTTGTGTGCGTGTGTTTTTTTTTGTGTGCATGTGTGTGTGTGCGGTGAGTTGTGTGCATGCACATGCATGTGTTTATGTCGGCATAAGTAGAAGAGCTTAGAATGTCCTTTTTAAAAAAATCTCTCTCACATAGTCCCACGATAGGCAGGACCAAAAACTACTTGGTTGAAAGGTCCATATTTTAATGCGAAAGAAAATAATCTACCATTGATTAAACTCACAAATTGCGTTTTACTATAAAATGGTGACAAACCTTCGTATACTTTCAAATTGTAGTATTGTTTTCGTGCATATCCAAACCAAATCTCCTTTATATAAGTTAGCAAACCATATCAGTTTCCCTCTAAACAACCTGCTCTTTTGTGCAAATCTTTGGGCCGCTTGCAATTCATAGCACTCAATCTAATTTGGGGGAAATTAGGAAGCCATTTAATAGAAATTAGCATTGCTCCTCTCTTTGGCAATCATGGCAGGCACAATCAGTGTAAGCAAGCCGCATGCTTTGATTGTCTCTATACCAGCTCATAGCCACATCTATCCTATGCTACAGCTTGGGTTTAACTTGGTCTCTGCAGGTTTCATGGTAACCTTTGCTTGTCCTGAGCGTATCCATGCACATATGATGAGGCTGGGCCAAGACCGTTTGTGCCGACAAGGCCATGAAAGCGCAGATTTTCGCATAATTAAGATAGCAGATGGGCTCCCTGTGTATACAAAAAACGATAGGCCCCCAGCTGCCAGGTTTGGTGAAGCCATTGCAATGATTGAAGCTGCAGTGGAGTGTTTGATGGAGAGTTTTATGCAGGAACGGCCCCCTGTTAGCTGCATCATTTCTAACACCTTCCTCTTTGGGATGCAAGACATAGCCAATAAGTTCTCAGTCCCCAAAATTGACTTCTTTCCCTCTGCAGCAGCCCTGTTTGCAATCGACATACACTTCACCTCTTGCATAGCAGCTGGGGCTTCACCTTTACAAGGTAGTTAACAGCTCGAAAAGATGGTGTTATAATAACCCTTTGAGGAGGCGCTCAGATATGGAGCTTCTTCTAATCTAGAGAACATTGTTCTTTTAATTTATTACGTACTAGTTAAACCTTAAGACTCTACAATTAGCTTGTAAGCCTTAGTATTATGCAATCTTTGGAATTATAAGCTAGTAATCCTTGGGGTTTATGAGCTAGTAAACCTTAGGATTACACAAATTTAGATTGTGAGCGAGTAAACCTTAGGATTACTCAAAATTTCGATTATGAGCAAGTACAACCTTGGGATTCTGAGCTGGTAAACCTTAGGAATATGGGTTCTCCATAGTACACCTTAAGATCGCACAAAGTTTAGATTATGAGCTAGTAGAGGTTAGAGGTTATAGGACCTCTAGCAAACCTTGAGATTATACAAAATTATTAGCTAGTAAATCTTAGGATTATCCAATGTTTTCCCAAAAAAAAGGGATTATACAATCTTAGTATTCTAAGCTAGTAAACGTGGACTTTTCTTAAGAGCTGGTTTCTAAGCTACGTATATTGGGCGGTTTTTGCAGATCCCAAGGACGGTGAAGAGGCGCGTATCAAAGACATTCCAGGGCTTCCTTCATTGAAGAAGAGTGATTTAGCCAAGGAGCTATGGATCAATGATGTATCAGATGCTATGTACAGTATTCTTGTCCGGCCTTTTGAACGCATCCGAGAGTCCAAATTCATCCTTATCAACACATTCTACGAGCTAGAAAGCCAAGTTATAGATGCGCTGAGAGCAGACATGCTGCCCATCTGCCCTGTAGGACCCCTCCTCCCACCATCTTGCTTTAAGAACCCAAATAATCCAAAGCCTTTTGAAGCCCATGGTCTGCATGATGAAGCTGATGAGTGCATGAGGTGGCTAAGCAAACAAGAGGAAAAGTCGGTGGTGTATGTCTCCTTTGGTAGCTTTGTGGCTTTGTCAAAAGAAGAGATTAGAGAGTTGGCTTTGGGTCTAGAGGATAGCAAGAGGGCTTTTCTATGGGTTATCCATCACAAGGAGGAGATGGAGCTGGCAAATGTGCTCCCAGAGGGGTTCCTAGAGAGGACCAACGGGAGGGGCAAGCTGGTGACATGGGCGCCCCAAGTAAGAGTGCTTGCAGATGCAGCCATGGGGTTGTTCGTGAGCCACTGTGGATGGAACTCTACCATGGAGAGCCTGGCCATGGGTGTGCCTATAATAGGTTGGCCTGTGGAGCAAGATCAAGTTACCAACCTTCGCTTGATTGTGGAGAGATGGGGCGTAGGCATTGCTCTCGGGGATGGGCGTGCCCTCCATCGGGCCGCTATTAAGTCAGCTATCGACGGCGCCATGCAATCTACACGCCTCCATCAGCGTGCCCGCTCTGTCAGCGAGATTGCTCGCAATGCCACAGCCTCCTCCATGGATATGGCTACTGGATCCTCTACCGCCTCCTTTAGTGCCTTTGTTCATGCTCTTCAACCTAATATCCCACCATAGTTCAACACACCTCACCGCTTGACACTTACACCCACCCTATGTACTCTTGTTGGGAAAGGTGGATATATACCATCCTCTCAACAACCCATCCTCCTGTAGTCCCTAGGCATCGAACCCATTCCCCTATCTACTCTATTGGCATGCCTTTTCCTTGAGCTTGTTAGGCTATGTACACACTTTCCAAAATGGGATTCCAAGTAGTCTCACCCTCATAACATCTCAAACCCCTTTTCTTCATCATAGAAACCTTGTATTATGTTTTACATTACATGGTATGTGTTATGATAAACTATTATTCAATGATTTATATCTACATGTATGGAAACAATCATATTCACTCTACTCCCATATTCATTAATTAGTACCTACAAACAAGTAGGCACTAATTCAATGGAGTAAGGTTTAGACTAAGGTTCAAGTGTAAGGGTATGAACATTATAAAAAAAAACATGTAGTGAACGTTCAGTCTCTCTCTCTCTCTCTCTCTCTCTCTCTCTCTCTCTCTCTCTGACTTTTTTTTAGACAAGGTGATTGTGGGAAACTAGAATACGAACGACAAAAAAAGAAGAAGTTGTTTTCTCTCTCTCGGTTTCCTTTGTTATGTAGGATCAATAAAAAATTTTAACGTCGTCGCTTTTTTTTGTATAGAAGATATATTACTAAAATTACTTTACAAATGGCCACATGGTCGCCATGTGATGTACTAGCTTTCCCTCACTAATTACTCTGAACCACAAGTGTAGCTTGGAGTACCCTCATCCAATATATAGTCGCGTCATTCTCCTCCAACTGGCCATAAAGGAAGAGACTTGCCACAATAGTAGCCCTATTATACGACCTATGTGAGTTGTAATACCCACTTTTCATCAAATATGAAGGCATTCCTAGTTAACCAGATATGCCACAAACTTGTCCACCTGAAAAATGAAAGAAAACTGAATATTTTGGGTTATCCAGCCCATTCGAACACTTGACAAAATCCAATCTTTAATCTTTACGGGCCTATCTGTCCATGGAATCCATACATGAGAAAGGAGATCCCACACGTTCTTTGCCACCCGGACAAATTAAAAGGAGATCCCACACGTTCTTTGCCACCCGGACAAATTAAAAAACGTGGGCATGTTTCCAAGCATGTAGTACAAAACACACGATTACCGAAAGCAACCCGCGCTACTTTCAACTGGTCCCCCAATGGTAGGCATTCAACTAACATGCGTCATAGGAATACCTTCCCTTGATATGGAATCTTAGACCACCAGCCTTCTAAGATTACTTCCTTCCACTTGGCCCTACTTATCCTGATGTTTCATACCTTATTAGCCTTCTTAGTGTACACTGGAAAATATCCTAAGGCTTTTTAAATGCCCAATCTAACCAAAGTTGCTGATCCTCCAACTAAGAAATATCACCAAATGGTGTAAGGCATGCCCTCACCTTCTCCCATAACTGTACATATCCACGTGGAACCTGAAAATATTGACGGATTTTTTGAAAAGACAATAAGCGATCTCTACGTGGCAACAAAGCATCCATAGTTCTCACTAGTCCTAATCGAGAAATTCTGGCCGCTCAACAAGTTTGTCAGGCCACTCCTCCAGAAGTCGTGAAGTAGCCAACACCTCATCGGCCCCATAGAATTCAACTATGCTGATTTGAAGGCTTCCAGTGTGCCAACACCTCCTTCCATGAGATCATCAAATGAGAAAGGAGAGGTGAAGCCACCTGTTTTGGGAACCATTCTCCACATCCCACCATGTACCATCAATCCTAGTATTACCATGCACAAGTGCGACCTCTTCTATATGAAGACCTTAGCCATTACCACCCATGGCTCTTGAGATACACACATATCTTGCAATAAAGGCCATCTCCCATCGACCATATGTAATCTGACATCTAATAGGGCTGCCTCTCCACTCCTCTTCGAAGTAGTAACACGTTCCCAAGAAATCCACATTTGACCTAGCTTATTTTTTGCTCTTTTCCATAGCATAAATCTAATTGGTTGTTGATGATGCAAAGCTTTGCCTGTCCATGGCAATAAAGTCAAGAAAAAAGATATCATGCTAATCATAATGGATTGTGGTACTTTGAGCCGAACATGCATAGGTCAACCATGAGATTTTCAATACACAAAATTATCATTTATCCTTATAGAAATCCATGTCAACAAAGCCTATGAATCAATATCAACTCCAATCGGATAACCCAAGTGGTGTGTGATGCATCCCCTTTGTATGACCTGCCATTTCATCCCAAACCAAGAAAATCGCTCTCGATATAGCTTATTAGACAAATTTGAGCATATTAATGTGTATAACCTTGAAGAAAAACCAAAAGTATCCCAAGCAGCCATAACCTTCTGAACATTATCTATCTTTGAGCCTTAAGGAACATGAAAGAATCATTTGACAATGCCTAGCCAACCATCTACTCTCCGCTTGGAAGAGTAAGCCCTACAACTTCATCCTCCTCCTCCACTAGCTTATCTAGTCGAGATAAGATGGGATGTGTAATAATTGTAAACAAGAGGGTTAGGTGGGCATCCCTACCTGACTAGTCTCGTCAAATGAATGGGCTCAGTCACCCCACCATTAATCATAATCCTAGCCACTACATGTTGGCTAATAGTATAAATCAAAGAAGACATGCGAGGGCCAAATCCCATAGCCTACATAAGTTGTGAAAGAAAATACCAACTCACATGGACAATAAACATACAAGCCTAATCTTCTCCTAGCCACTACATGTTGGCTAATAGGATAAATCAAAGAAGACATGCGAGGGCCAAATCCCATAGCCTACATAAGTTGTGAAAGAAAATACCAACTCACATGGGAACTTTAGACAGTAAACATACAAGCCCAATCTTAGGCATGATATCTGTATTCTACACTTCTTGAAAAATAGAAGTGAGAGGGACTTTTAACTCATCAATATACTTTGTGAAAAGCTCATTAGGGAGCCCATCCCATCTTGGACTTTTCCCTCTAGGCAAATGCTTCAACACATCTTCCACCTTATTCGTAGAAATATCTCTTTTCAATTCATTTGTAGAAATGTTTGATACTTGGTGACAAACCAAGTGAAACAAAGACTCTCTAGCTACAATGACATCGATTTAGGAGATATGACGTCTTGCAGAACCAACAAATGGTGATAAAAGTCTATACACACATCTAGAACACAAGTAGGATCAGTAATCCTTTTCAATATCTAGCTGAATCATAACCACCTCTTGCCTCGAAGCCCTTGCATAATCAATTCCAATTTGTACATTTAGTATATTATGCAAAATATTCTAACCTTTAATAAATCCATATTGCCTTGGATGAATCAAAGTAGAAAGATATCGTTACAACCTATTGGCCAAGACCTTTGCAAATATCTTATACATGGACCTCATCAATGTGATTGGTCTCCATTGACCTAGATTAATTGGGGAATACTCCTTGTCTATCTTGCATCATCCTGACAATATTCTCATGTGCATGCTTTTGCTGCAAATGAGCAAAGAACGTATGTGATTGACAATTAGAATCCATTAGGGCATCCATTCGAGCCATAAGCTTATATCTCACATATTGATTCTCTCTCTCTCTCTCTCTCTGTGTCTCTCTCTCTCTCTCTCGTTGGAGGCCACAGCCTTGAATGGCTTTAGCTGTAGAGTCCACCTTTTATCGGTAATTACAAAGAAGCATCGGGACATGGACTTGAAAATTCAAAAAATAAAATGTCACATCATACGTGAAGTCCTAAGGTTAAATCATTTTTCTTCAACCTACTCATATGGTTTTACTACTATAACCAGCTAATTAATGAAAAAACAATGTTTGGGACCCATACTCATACTTTAGATAAACAACATATTTTGGCATGTCATGAGAATTAAGCCTTTTGGAGCATCTAAGGTTTAGGTATACTTCATGCTTCTAAAAATAATATTTTAAGCATGGTGTAACCTAGACACTAGCTTTATTTAAATTGTGTAACTTGACTAGTGTAGCTCTTATGTTTTTTCTTGATATAGGTTTATTGACACTCAATGGAGTCCACACCTTTCAATTTATGACCACGTTCATAAAACTTTTGTTCAATAATGTACATCTAAATGTATGGAAATAATCGTACTTTAGATAAAGTACATATTTTCCATGTCGTGGTGTCAATATTTTAGATCACAAAATCATGAGAATTATACATTTTGGAGCATCTAAGGTTTAGGGATACTTCAAGCTTCTACAAATAAGATTTCAAGCATGGTACAACATGGACACTCAGCTTTATTTAATGTGTAGCTTGACTAGTGTAGCTCTTATGTCTTTTATTGATATAAGTTTATTGTCCCTCAATGTAACCACATCTTTCAATTTACTACCATGTTCATTAAACTATTGGTCAATCATTTACATCTAAATGTATGGAAATAATCATGCTATATAAAGTACATATTTTCCAAGTCTTGGTGTCTACCTTTTAGATCACAAAATCATGAGAATTAAACACTTTGGAGCATCTAAGGTTTAGGGATACTTCAAGCTTCTACATATAAGATTCTAAGCATGATGGTGTAACATGGACACTAGGCTTTATTAAATTTGTTCAGTTTGTGTACTATATCTCTTATGTGTTTTCTTGATATAAGTTTATTGTTACTCAATGTAGTCCACATCTTTTAAAACATTACCACGTTCATACTCACAAATATTAAAGTTCTATGTCTTCCTTTACACTTTATTTTGAGAGGGGTTTTTGAGGATATGGTTCTAAGGTTTCCTTACTTTCCATGACATACAAAGTGTTGAGAGTAAGAATAAAGATTTTCACAATGCTAAAACGATAAGACCTCTTTATACAGTTTGCAAGAAATCTTGAATAGTGTGAAATTATGCAAATACTATAACAAAACAAATGTATGAAAATTGGTTGCATGGTAAATCATCCCCAAATTTTCCACCACATAGCATCAAAACAAATCAATTTTTCTTATCAATGATACAAGGATCCCACATAGCTTCAAAACAAATATATCTTTACAATGTTTTTAACCAAAACATTCATGCTGTTGGGTACTATTATAATGGTCAATCCACATTTTCTCATAATCAATTGCCAAAAAGGATTATGGTTCAAAACACTGTGTGCGGACAAAATAGGTAATATTTCTTGAAAATGAGAAACATTCGGCATCTTTCAAAGATTCCATAAAAAATGTTTAGTTTTTTACCTTTTTTTAAAAAGTGCTCTACGCATGCGTACAACATTGCCAAAAAACGATAATATTTTGGGCACTTTACACGTTTCTTACAAAAATTGACATGAAAAAAAAGACTTTGTTTTGCTTACTTTTTGAGATTATAATTGAGAATACATCAATAAGTTTTCAAAAAACATGCCAAAATAGAGACAATGCTTATTATTTCCATCTTCAATCCATTTAAAAAATGATACAATTGTAAAAAGAAGCTATTTTTCTTAACATATAGCTTATGGCATAGTTATGGTTCCTTATAATCATTGCTACACCATCACTAGTTGATGTGCCTTTCCCTCAGAAGGTAGATGAGGCATCCTCTTCTTCACTATCCACAAATATAGTTTTTTTCTTCTATGTGTACACTTGAAGCTTAGACTCCTTGGGTCATCTGCCATGTTAGCATGATTGATGATGTGCTACAGAGTGCAACTATAAAAAACTATTTATATGATTATATTACAAAACCGTTATCGTGATATAGTTATTATCTTAATTATAAAACCCTATTTTGGCTCTTGATGAGAGTAGTATTAGAATCCATTTTTAAGCTCTTGAGTATCACAATTTCTTAATTGATAATATATACTTTTTTAAAAAGAGTTTGTTATGTACAGATAAATTTTAAAATATCATGAATAAGCTATTTAAAAGTTGTCTAATTTTGAAAAATAATCACACTCAATTTTAAAGAAGATGTGTCCTTGATGTGACAAAAAGGGGGTTAAATGGTAATTTTAGTTATTAAAGAGTTTAGAAAGCATGAAAAAGCTCGCTCTTTAAGAAACAAAAGTTTATACATTCCAAAATACTTTTTTGTAAAATATCAGGTAGGGACTTAGGTTCAAATCCTACTGGTTATTACACATGGTAAAGATGTTTTGGCTATAACATTTGCGGCCAACTTAATGCTGAGTAAGAACTTCTCAGCTAAGAGTTGATGTTTTTCATCAACTTGATACAAAACATCGACTTTTATGAAAATTTGATATTTTGCATCAAGTTGATGTAAACCATCAACTTTCTATGCAAAAGATCAACTTTTTTACAATACTTGATGTTTTGTATCAACGTTATGCATAACATCAACTTCCCAAAACTTGATGTTTTGCATCAACTTTGATGCAAAACATTAAGTTTTGTGGAAAAGTTGATGTTTTGCATCAACTCATGTAAAACATCAACTTTTTCATAAAACTTGATGTAAAAACATTGAGTTTTCTCCGGAGCATCTCTGAAACTTGATGCAAAACATCAAGTTTTGTGGGTAGAGTTGATGCAAAACATCAACTTTGATGCAAAACATCGAGTTGTGTGGAAAAGTTGATGTTTTGCATCGGTTGTGGTAGAGTTGATGTTTTGCATCAACTTTGATGCAAAACATCTAGTTGTGTGGAAAAGTTGATGTTTTGCAACCGATGCAAAACATCAACTTTTCCACACAACTCGATGTTTTGCATCAAAGTTGATGCAAAACATCAACTCTACCCATAAAACTTGATGTTTTGCATCAAGTTTCAGATGCTTTAGAGAAGAAAGTTGGAGGATCAGAGGTCGATTTCCACACAAGGCTTGTTTTAGCGATTTCATCCACGATAGCGTGATGAGACGACCTATTTCATAAATTTTGAGTACCAACACAGCTATGTTTCAATGCGATGTGTAGACGTCACATAGCAGTTTGTTGCATCTCACAAAGCGATTTGCTGATGCAGCAAATTGCTTTGTGACGTCTGCACATCGCATCGAAACATAGTTGTGTTGGTACTCAAAATTTGTAGAACAGGTTGTCTGAGCATGCCATCGCAAACGAAATCGCTAAAACAGGCTGTTTGTAAAAATCGACATCCGATCCTCGAACTTTCTTCTCTGGAGCATGTAAAACTTGATGCAAAACATCAAGTTTTGTGGTAGAGCTAATGTTTTACATCAACTTTAATGCAAAACATCAAGTTGTGTGAAAAAGTTGATGTTTTACATTAACTTTGATGTAAAACATCAACTTTTAGGGGGCTATTTTTTTAACTTTGAAATATTTATACATTTTTATGAGAATTGTTTTTATTTTCATCACTAATAAATTTGTAAAAGCTCATTCCAACGCTTAGTGCTAACTAGCACTAATGAAGCTATAAAACAATGCTAATGGGCCCACTAATGCTAATCCAAATCAAGAGAGCAAGGAGAGTGAAAACGACTTGTGACAATGAGGCAAAAAAAAATCCAGTTTTATAACCTCGAATGAGGTTTGGTGGCATCATGCACTTTAGGGTTTGCAAGATGTATGCTTTGGATTTTAGGGTTAATGAGATAAACAGCCAAGATAGGCACTTAATTTTAGGGAAATCAATAAGAATGCAAGCAATGCCACACAATGGACACATTTTTAGCTATTCATTTCTACCCTTCTTGCAAAAATAGAAAACAAAATTATAACAAAATTCTTTCATACACACACATGCATTCAAAATGCATTGTGGCTATGCAGTAAGGCTATTCCCCAGTAGTGGTGCCATTTATGGGAAGCCCTTACAGCATAGAAAGAGTGCAAGAACTAGCAAATGTTGTGGGGATCTGCCTCATCGCACTCAGGAGCATAAAACAGCTCAAACTGAGAGGTTAATCTACCATAACCTAGCCCACAATTGCATAAACAATGTGTGTCACTCACCTCCTTGATTTCTTGTGCTCAGATTCTTGTAGGAGATGATGTTGTTGTGCAGCCACTCTCCAAACTCCACTCCAATGCTACTGCCGCACTCCAATGGAAGATCGACCCTCCTCTCTCACTCAATCACACACACACACTCACTCTCTCACATACATGCAAGCAAGCACACAAGAGCTTAAACAAGCCGGAGGTAAGCAAGAAAGCAATAGCATAGAAGAGTAGAGAAGAAGAGCACTCTATTGAATTAGCATAAAAAGAATGAATGGTGAGAAAACATAATGACCCTTATCTTGGCCCCTAGCCTTCACACCTTGGGCAGCCCTACTTAAAAAATAGGTCTATGACTATCCACAGCTGCTTAAGCTTATGCAAACACTTAATCTAAGAATACAATCTCCATTATTAATCCTGTGGCATGACTTTCATAGACTCAAGCGGCAATTGCACACATAAAATATACAATGATGTTGGAGAGGTGTCCAACGAGGGTTACATACCAATTCAACCTTAGATCAATTAAAATGTGCACTCTCTTATGTTTATAATTTTTGCCAAGACTAATGCTCACACACCCTAGAATATTATAAGGATTACTTAATTTACTTAAAATAAATTATTTATAAATTCATAAAATTTTATTATATGATTTTCTTCTCTTTCTAACTCTAATATTTGCATGGATACACACGTACACATATGCACATGGGAAAGCCCAAAATGAATTTGTGTGCATGCTACCAACCTAGCTATTTTATTTTTCTAATCTTATTATTTAATAATTCCAAGTCTCTCCCATACCCATCAAATCTCAACTTGTCTAGTGGATATTTGACTTGTGTATCATTGCGAGATGTTCTCAACAATATTTTGGCCCTTATGCACCTGGTGTAACAACAACCGGGATCCCAAAGAGGGTCTATTCTAAGCCGTTATTCCTATTAATGATAGAATGACTTGCTAAAACATTGAAAATTATGAAAGGTGAATGAAGTAGATTTAGTATACACATGAACATAGGGACTTGAGCTTAGGGTCATTCACATGTATACTTTTGGGGATGTTGGGCTATATTAGGCATAGGGCCCATGGACATTGCAACCTTTTATCATGTTTTGACATATGTCTTTTATATCTTCTTGGAGATTATGACCAAGCTTTCATGGTTGATTCATGGTAGTCTTTCCATGTTTAGGTGCTACTGCCTAGGATGAGTTGCACATGTGTCTACTCCATGCTAATGAGTGCAATCCCTAGGATCCCTTCATTGCATTGGTATTAGAGCTCTTGGCTTAGATCTTGATGTTTTGATTAAAGAGTGATTAGTGCTTAATCTATTTTTAAATTAGTAATTTTACATGATTTTTAGATTCTTTATTGATTCTATTTTTAAAGGATTAGGAATGGTATTAAAAATATCTGGCTACGCAAGAGAAAGAATTGGCCAAAGTCCTCCAAAATACACATTGAAGATGCTCCACGATACAGAGTTGGAAAAGCTGTGGACAAGGATGTCGTGGTGGCCAAGAGAGAGAGAGATGGCAGCACGGCGAGAAACAGGCAACGCTAGACAACAAGATGCGTAGGGACGTGGTGGTGTAAGGCGGTGAAGTGGTGTTGACCTGGTGCAGGGCATTAAAGGTGAATGAGTAACTCTCGCAACATCTTGTCGCTCAGCTAATGGCGTCTGGTGGCGATGAATATGACGTAGACGGAGAGAAGGAAGCCGTAAGGCTCAGATTCGAAGCGCAGAGACAGCCTCAGGCTGCGTAGAGAATGGCCTCAGGCGGATGCAGCAATGTCTATTAGCAAATTTAGCATCGCTGAGGCCGGCTGCAAAAAGGACATAGAAAGGTTTAAACTAAAAGATTAATAGAAATGGCTGGCGCGGGTAGCTAGAAAGCTTCAAGTTAAAATTTCCAAAATAGAAGTTTGCTCTAGAACGCTCCAAATTAGAAGTCTCCTATGCTCTCATACCATGTTAAAATTAAGGGGAAAAGAAAAGGGAGCCATTCATAATGAAAATAGACTTGATTGCATTGTTACAAATTATCTTGTACATAGTGCTTATATAACCATGAGTTAAAATTAAGGGGAAAAGAAAAGGGAGCCATTCATAATGAAAATAGACTTGATTGCATTGTTACAAATTATCTTGTACATAGTGCTTATATGGATATATTTTTGGGATGACCACTGCTTATGGAATTTGATGGTGGATTACATTTTTTATCTTAGGCTAAAAGATATCCTATACAAAATAATTGAAAAGGCTAGGAACTACAAGTTGAGCTTATTGTTGCCAAACAATGATCATATCACCAACACTCAGAACACTAGCAAACAAAGCACCACAAACATAATTTCCAAGAAACCTCAGGCACACGAAAGACAATATCCAACAAAGACAACACCACAAGACCATATGATTACACTAACAAATCTTCATAAGAACTCCCATATCAAACGCCATGTATATTCGATCTCAACACAAGAAGATGCATATAGCCTGATACATACCCAACTCAAACATACACACAAAACATCACTTCATTGCATATTAGCACAAGCATGAATCCCAAAACACAATATGAGCAAGGGATAATCCTGGCCTTATGGAATCTCACTTTACTGAGCATACACACGATATATAAGGAACACCTGAGATCAAAACATAGAAATACTAGCTTCACAACAATGAAAGGAATGCCAATAAGCTCAGGATGCCTTTGCTTGCCTCAATCTGGACATGTGAGAATAGGTATAGAGGAAAAACTCCAACTCATGAGCTACACCAACATAGGTTAAATTAGCCACCAACAAAGGGGGAAAAAAGAGCCCCCCAATAGCCCCCTAATAGGTATAGAGGAAAAACTCCAACTCACGAGCTACACCAACATAGGCTAAATTAGCCACCAACAAAGGGGGAAAAAAGAGCCCCAGAAGTAGTTGGGTACCCTTGCACAGTCTTCTACACCAGCTAACTAGCCATTACAAAAAAAAAAAAAAAAAACTAGAACAGGTCCGATTTCTCCTTGCGCAGACAACTTCACCACAAACTAAGTAGGAAACAAAAATGGAAAACTATTTTGGTATCTTATCTCGATCATGTGAATGCCTTATACCATGAGATTTTTCATCATATTATGTGCCACCACTAAGCCTTTCCTAATACACATGGATCAAGGAAAATAAATATAATCTTATTCCCTTATTTCCCTAACAATGCAATTACATCATGCTCTATGTACAAGAATGATAATCACATGGCTAAATAATGCATTCTATCTACACCCCCCATAGCAATTGGTTTGTTCTATATGTACAAAAAACATGGTGTTGTCTTTATTCTATGACTTGCTACATTGAGCCCTAGCATTATTTTGTGCATTTGTATGGTTCACAATATCTGCTTATTAACACCGCACCAAGATTTTGCATAGCAACCAACAGGTTTTTCCAAACTGCCAAGATTCCCCAGATCTAGGCAAATGATGAAGAAAAACATGGTTTATGTGTAGGTTGATTGAAGAAAGATAGTTTGGCAATAGATTTTAAGAAAATTCATGTTAGAAATGACTATAAAATTGAACTTGAAAATCAAGGTTCTCTCAAATCTGTGTACAAACTAGGATTTCTGAAATTTGTGATTAGCACATATCTTATAGACCATGTGTCTAAGATTTATCTTAGACACAGCAAGAGAGAGAGCCCTTGAGGGGGGTTTGTTGGAAGCAAGGCCATATCTCTGGTTGTATGTGTGTAACTCATCTAGCAGGTGTTACCGAAAGGAAAATCAAGAGAAAAAAAAAGGAGAAGGCTCACATTTTTGAAGTAGAGGAAAGCCACTTTGTGGCAACAGGTGGCATTGAAGACTTTGATGATTCGTATGCATTTGAACTCTTTTGTACACTCCCTTTTTAGATTATAAGCCTTTGTTTTTATCCATTCCCTTGATTATTGTAAGAGAAGAGTACACACATTCTATTGTTAGAAAAACGGGAGGGGCTCTATCTCATTTTTTAAAAGGAGGATAGTTGTAGGCTAAATCCATGTATTGAGTGTCTTTCACAAGCTTGGCTTAAGGGAGGGTTTGTTGGCAATAAGCCCAACTTGTAGTCCCTAGTCTTTTCAATTATTTTGCATAAGATATCTTTTAGTCTAAGATAAAAAAATGTAATCCACTACCAAATTCCATAAGCAGTCATGTCATCCCAGAAATATATCTAATAACATTGAGTGTACCTCTCACATGGCTATATAAGCACTATGTACAAGATCATTTGTAATAATGCAATCAAGTCTATTTTTATTATGAATAGCTATCTTTTATTTCTCCCTTAATTTTAACAATCATGGTACTAGGTTGAGCTAAATAGAGGCATTGTTCTACTCTGCCAAACACCTAATAGCGATTTTCAAGAAAGTGTGTAGAATACAAT
The DNA here is from genome assembly GCF_041138505.1 of Cibotium barometz. Lineage (NCBI taxonomy): Eukaryota > Viridiplantae > Streptophyta > Polypodiopsida > Cyatheales > Cibotiaceae > Cibotium > Cibotium barometz. The sequence continues at coordinate 27,286,925 of NC_141103.1, read as the reverse complement.
TATGCAAAGTATTACTGGTGCAGAGTGTTGTAGTTTGTAGATTCAAGAGGAGTTTACAAAAAAGCTGTGCAGAGTATCAAATTACTGTGCACAGTTTCTTGGTATAGTTTTAAACAAGTTGGTGTAGAACTATGCAAACTTACAACATTAAGAGCTAATTACCCTAATCTTAGTTTCCATTTCCTTGAGTATTATGAAAGAACCTTGCTCAGCCAACAAGCAAGATTGACAATGAAAGTGTAAAAGCTCCTTGAGAAGAGTGTAATTTGATGCATTCTTGGTGAAGTTTGACCAGTCTTAATGTATTCCAAGGAAAGAGAACCAGAATAGTGTTGAGAAAAGACTGTTTACAAGCACACATAGTGGACAACAATGTCTTTGATGCATTTTCATCAATGAAATTTATTCAAGGAAGCTCTATTTTATAGATCTATGTATCAGTGTTATGCAAAAGAAATATGGATGAAATCTTAGTGCAAGTGTGCAAAATCCCTAGTCTATTGGTGTAAGCTAGTGTGCTCCATACACCACCATAAGGTTCCCTACCATGTATACAAGATATCACAGACAAATCTAACCATTACAAACATCAAAGAGAAGACCGTGGATACTGTTTGAAGAGAGATGAGAAATAAACAAAATGAATAGAGTTTGTAGCTTTCTTCATAGAAAGTGTATAGTTATGCAACAATAGCCAGCCACAGCGCAAGTCAAGCAACATCAAAGTTTCATTTCAATAATTTGTTTCAAGAAAAAGAATTAAACACTATAAGTGTTGATACAATCAAAATCAAACATTCAATCAAGAAGGATCTTATTCAAATACAGTGCAATTCATTTTTGACACTACCCACAAGGTTTAGGATATTGGTTTTGTTGAAGCATTACAGGTCATTAATTGTATTCAGCTAAGGAGGATGCAAGACATGTGTGCTTTAAGAAGTTAATTACTTTCAAACAATTGCAAAGAAACTACGCCTATGCTACCACAAGGACATGATAATTATGGTTTTAAAAAAGTAGAAAAAGCAACAAGCTATAACATATCTCACAACAAGACTTACACAGATCCAAGCAACTTGAAAAAGATTGTTGAAGCCTAACATAAAAAAATATTCAAGCCTTGGACACGTCAAAGGAGCTTCAACACATGAAAGGAGCTCAAGTACAGATAGCGCCTACACATAGAGTGTTCCAATGTTGAATATGGAGCTAGAACCTTCATGGTGGCGAACCACCATGACCACTGCCAATTATTGTAAAAAGTGTGGCTGGGTTGTTGCAAGATCAGGGTGTCCAGTTTTATCCAGTTTATGCTGGACTGGGACAATGATTGGAGAGCAAATTTTGGGGGGGGCAAGGTACTTAAAATGAGATCAAGCAAATAATAGAAAATACGCTTGCCCTTAAATTAACCTAATATAACTTAAATTAATATAAATTAGTCTAATTAATCAAAATTAATCAAAAATATGATGAAATGATAAACAAATGATCTTTCCATACTAAGAGTGATCCAATTTATTTTTCCATAGATGCACCATTACAAGTACACTAGTCCCTATAGGTTTTAGATGTTTCACATCAAAAATGTAATTTTACTAATTAGATTATTAATATTTGCAGGCCTTCTGATAGTCTGGAAGAATTTTGAAAAAGAGATCATTAAAAATCCAACCACTGGATTTGTAATTTTTACTAACCACCACATTCTACTAATGTCTCAATATCTACCCACTCTTTTGATCTACAAGATTGAGGATTTTAAGTGGTAGCTATTGTGGGTACAAAAAGTGGCGTATATTATAACACTTTAAAGACCTTGAAATATTTAAAGAAAATAGACAAATATCTTAAAATTTTCTCAAAAAATCAAGTTAAGCTCCATATTATGTGAAGATCTAAGGTACAAAGTGGGAATCTCATATGAGTTTATATGTAAAAGATATTAGCATTTTATGGAATCAGTTCAAATTTGGGACAGGGTGTATACATTGACTTTGTACCTAAGAAAATGAGGACTTTTGACTATCTAATGCTTAATCAAATTATGCAACTATATTTCCAACTTTGAATATGATGTTCTAACAAAAGAACTTGAAACGAAATTCCTTCATTTACTAGGAGAGATTAGCCACTAAAGGTAAACAAATGCCTGTTTTTTTACTGTTTACAGGGTGCCTGAGTGGACAAAACTGGGTACCCTGATCTTGCAACCACCCGGCTTGACCTATGTCTATCAAAAGGTTTCAACTGAATGGCTTGGTCATGGAATTTGTAGGCAGGCTCAGTCTTAATTAGGAAGATGGAGCTAAATAAACACATCAGATGGAGATAAATAAACACATTAGATAGATTTCTACAGGCACTGATTAGGAAATTACAATTTCCTTAATGGATTGTTAGGCTACAACTAGGTGCTGATAGACCCAAAAAGGATCTTCATAAAATGGCTTTGGTCCTTGAATGGGGCATACCATGTCGTCATGCCATTTGGCTTGACCAATGACACCTAATGTGCATAGCCTACAAAGTAGTATCTATGAAAATTCCTTGAAGTCTTTATGGATGACCTCTATGTCAAATCTACATGGAAAGAACATCTATGGTGTTTGAGAAAAGTGCTAGAGAGATGCAAACTCTACAGTATCTCTTTTAACCTTTTGAAATGCCAGTTTTGGGTCCTGATGGAGTGATCTTGGGATACATTATCTCATAACATGGCATTTCCATAGATCATAATAAGGTGTGACTCATTCTCAAGTTACCACCCCCTACTAACTTTAAGGGAGTCCACAACGATTTATGGGGCATGTTGTATGACAACATCATTCATCCCCTTTACATGAGCCTAGTTATTTTTGAATGGAAAAAGGAATGCTAGCAAGCATATGATACCATCAAGAAAGCATATGATACCATCAAGAAAGCATCGGTGAGTGATCCTGTTTTACAATCCCCCGATTGGGAAATAATATTTCATGTACATATAGACGCTTCAGCTTTTGCAATTGGTTGTATACTAGCTCAACCTGGAGAACACAATAGGGACCTCCCTATTAGCTTTTCTAGGCTATAATTAAATGAACCAGAACAAAATTAAACCACCACAAAAAGAGAAGGATTATTCATGGTTTATAGAGTCAAAAAGTTCCGTCATTATCTTTTGGGCACCACAAAAAGTTCCGTCATTATCTTTTGGGCACCACAAAAAGAGAAGGATTATTCATGGTTTATAGAGTCAAAAAGTTCCGTCATTATCTTTCGGGCAACTAAATTAGTTTTCTTTGTAGATCAACAAGCTCTTCTTTACTTGGTGTTAGGCTAAGGGCAGCCATGGACTAATGATCGTAGCAGCAAAAACCGGTTAGTCACCCTGCCACAACTGCAAGTCAGCACACCATGAGCGCCAACCTGATAGTAGTTGAAGGTCATTATTACTCCGTGGCGTCTCCTGCACACCTCGCCGGTGCATCTTACCATTTAGAGGAAATCTTAGTATGACAAATGCAGTAAGCAAGTAGTATAGAGTGATGAGTACTGAGCCTTGCAAAGGCTGGCTGCCAATTTTGTATCGTTTCTCCGATTAATATATATATATATATATATTTGCAAGACTATTGTTATCTTTTTTTTTAAAGCTTTCTTCTACACGAGTCATCATGTTGTATTTTTGAGTCTTTGATGTCTGTGTTCAGTTGTTAGTTCCTTAAAAATCTACTATGTAGTAGTGTATTTTGTTTTCCGTTGTTGAGTGAGTAGGCAGTCCGGTAGTTATTCTAGTAACCCATAAAATTGCTTTTGTTACATGATTTAATGCTATGTTAGTTTGTTGTATGCTACTGCGCACATAACCAGTGAACTTTAGTAGGTTATCGGGAAACTTGCTAACACTTTGGCGACCACAATGCTTGTTGCTGCTTCCTGTTGCCATTTCGCTTGCTGTCTGATTGCTGTTGTGTTTGAAGCTCTCCCCCTTGTTTTCAAACCCGTCCCTCATGTCAGCATGACAACGATGCTACTTAGAGCATAACCAAGCTCTGCAAACCTTCTTCATCAATCCTGATAACCAGCCCGCTGAATCAGAACAACCAAAAGAACCCACCTCCCACTCAGAGGAAGAACCACTCGCCCCTCATCCCCAAGAATCTAACTGTGAACAATCTGCATCCCACTCAGAAGTAGAACCACCAACTTCCCCCACCCCAACCTCACCCCACCACCCCCACAACCTCAATCCTTCACTTACCAGAACACCATGGAGTGACCAATTGTCACTGCTGTGAAGTAGGCCTAGTGGACCAGAATCTCAAAAAAGTTACTTTCGTTCCCACACTTCACAAAATTTCTGCTCTCTGGGTAGCTCAATATGAGTATGCCCATTTCCCCACCTATGATCCCATCTGGGATGCATTCCTTCAACGCTTCAGAGAGGACAAGACATCTGTGTATGTCTTGGTTGGATAAGATTGGATAAGATGTCTAGAATGACTAAGAAGAAAATGACAGTGGAAGATTATGCTACAAAGTTCCACAAACGTCTCCACTAATTAGATGCAGCTAATCAGCCTATAGAAGAAATTCTAAATTCTTACTTCATAAAGGGCCTCAGCAAGAAAATTAAACATTCTGTGGTGCTGGAGTGGACCTCACTACCATTACCATGGAACAACTGGTAGATTCATCTCTCAGAGCAGAGTGGGTATTAGTAGGTGTGGTCAAAAGCAAGAAGAAATCCAAAAATACAAAGAAGTCCAAGTAGTCCTCATTCGGATCTTTGGAGGAGGAGAATAATTCCGATGATTCCACAGCTAGTGACAAATCGGAGGAGGAGAACAAGACCAGGTCCAAGAGTAAGAATGTAGGGAAAACAACCAAAGCATTGCCTGCAGAAGCCATGGGTTAGTTGTCCACTGAAGATGCAAAGCCTACCCCTACCGTCTGGTCAGATATCTGGTGTGCGAAGTGTTGCAATCCAGGACATGGAGCCAAAGACTGCGGCTTAAACAATCTTTGGTGTGCCATTTGTAGAACTTCCACACATGCAACTGAAGCATGCCACTACAAGGCAGGAGAGCCCCTCCCCAACACATAAATGTTTTGCCTAGAGATGCGACTTGTTCTCCAAGACCCATCCTTATACTCTTTTTATTGTCATGGCCAAGAAATGTGAACTATGGAAAAAGCATAAAGCAGAATTAGAGGGAGCTTAGGCTTTTGCATCCGGTCCATGCGTCAACGCAATGGAAATCCAAGCTTTGGATGAGTGAGCAGAAAACCAGCCAACCATAGAAACAGCCAAATCATTAGCCACGGTAGTAACGAGATCCATGCATCCAAAGACTCTGGAGGTGGCACAGAAAGTGACCTTGGAAAAGAAGGGGAAGCCCAAAGGAGTCACTTTGCAGGAACAACACAAAGTCCGAATGGAAGTCTCCGCTCGGGTGAGGGGAGCAGTAGGCCAAAGAGGCCTTGCAGAGAAAAGACTTAGAAAAACTTAGGCCAGTATGTTTGCCGGAATCCCAATACAATGTTCTAGAAATAAACCTAGAAGAAAAAGTCAAAATGCCCTTGCTACTAAAGATGCATCGGCCAATGTGTCGGGTGCTCTGGATGGAAGATATCAAAGGTGTCTAATGTTGCTCGGCAGACCCTGGCTCCGCCAAGCACAGATTAAGCAAGATTGGGATGTGGATATAATCACTATTCGTTGTTTGAAGAAGAAGATCAAGATCTATGTTGCCACATTAGGCAGAAAGTGGAAAACCAGCCTAGCCAGAAATAGCCAATGGGATCAACATGCTAGATGGTATAGACTTCGATATGATGAAGAGGAATATTTCCATCAGAATGCTAATTTGATTAGTCTATTTGAAGTAGATGTAGTCCGGAGCATGGACAGATATCGACCCAGTACTCTGCACGTAAATGAGGACTTCAAACCAAAGTCCGCTTAAAGGATGGAAGGAGACAAACAAAAAGATTTCTATGAGGCTCTAGTGGAGCAAGGCAATACTCCGAGCCTACAGTAGTAGTAGCAGCAGCTGATTGTAGTAAAAAAAGCTTTTGACACAAATCTCAAGCACTCCAAGAGAGTCAAAGAAGATGAATTGACAAAGATGAACTTGGGCACTAATGTTGACCCCAAGATAGTTAGGGTCAGTGCAAAGCTGGAAAATGAGTTCTGCGCGGAAAAGTCTAGGAACTGCTCACTTCCTTACAAGATGTCTTTACATGGAGCTACATCGACATGAAAGGGATTGATCCCAACTTCTACCAACACCAGATCAACCTTAAAGAAGATGCCATCCCTATCCGGCAACCAAGATACCATATCAACCCAAACTATGCCAAAAGGGTGAAGGAAGAAATAGATAAGCTCCTCCAAGTTGGGTTCATATACCTATTCGATTGAGCCACATGGCTATCAAATGATTGTGATCATCCCCAAGAAAAACCAAAAGTTAAAGGACCGTGTAGATTGCCGGAAGCTAAATGTTGTTACCATTTTAGATCCTTTTCCCTTGCCATTCATGGATTCTTTGCTTGATGCAGCACAGCAGGCCACGAGATGTACTCATTCCTAGATGGGTTGAGTGGATACAATGAGGATAGGCAGAAGACCTCCTTCATCATAGAATGAGGAGCCTTTTCATCAAATGCCATGACCTTTTTGGTCTGAAGAATGCTCCTGGTACATTTCAGCGCATGGTTCAAGAAATCTTTGCTGATATTATCACCTCCTTTATGAGGGTATTCATTGATGACTTTAGTGTTTTTGGCAAAATATCACAACATCTGAATCACCTGCAACTCTGTCTAGCCAAATGCAAACTTTCTAGATTAAGCCTGAATCCAGCGAAATGTGCTTTTGCTGTCCAAAGTGAAATGCTATTAGGCTACATCATTTCTAAACGAAGGAATAGCAGATGACCCAGATAAGGTCGAGGTGATCTGTAAAGCCCCAAATCCAACAAATGACAAAGAGCTGAGAAGATTTCTAGGACAAGTAAGATGGCATAGCACAATTCTCACATACCTCGCTCATGTGTAGCAGTCCCTTTGAATCAATAGATGGTCCATTTCAAAAAACGTCTCACAAATCAGTCAAGGCAGGTTTCTTTCAATTGGACACTGGAATGCGACATTGCATTCCGACACCTCAAGCTTATGCTATCTAGTGCACCTATTGTCAAAGCACCAAATTGGGAACTCCCATTTCATGTCTTTGTTGATGCCTCTGATGTAGCAATTGTAGTATACTCATGCGAGAAGCAGAGAAGAAATGGTTCTCGCTTGTCTACTATGCCAACTGAAGGCTCTCTAATGTTGAGTGCAACTATTCCACAACATATAGGGAAGACCTGGGTATGATCTACTCAGTTACAAAGTTTAGGCACTACTTGTTGGGCAATAAATTTACATTCCATGTCGATCACTCTGCCTTGTTGTACTTTGTGGATAAGCAGAGTGTAGCAGGAAAATTGGCTAGATGGATACTAATCTCCAAGAATTTGACTTCACAATAGTCCACACACCAGGTGCCAATCATACAATAGCGGACCATCTTTCTCGCGCCTGGAGTCCGGAGAACCTCCAAGTGGAGTAGCAAATGATCTACCACTGTCTTGGGCTATTCACAAAACTGATGTAGTTATCCCAATTCTCCAGATGTGGTATGATGAAACGCTAACAGTCATTACCATAGGTCTGATATACAATGATTTGTCTAGGGATCAGCGGAAGCGGATTGCTCTTCGCAATAGGTATTTCCAAGTCATAGCTGGTTAGCAATACAGGAAAGGGATTGACCAAATACTCCAAATATGCAAACCACCACATGAGCATGAAGCTATGATCAGAGAAGCTCATCAAGGGACTAGCGGAGGACATTTTTTAGATACCCCAAAAGTCAAAGTTTGAATAACAAAGATAGTTACCATCATGAAAGGAAATGGCAAAGAAACTAACAGCCTGCACGAGGAAGATACATTACCAACAATGACACCAGCTGAACATTGCAAAGAAGACAGTATGGGTCTGGAGGTACCAACAACACTATAATCTATGAAGGACAACAACACAAGAAGGCTCGTATTCAAGGATCATGGGCAACTCCTATGCTGCCCATCTCTATACTCCTACCAGATGTAGCGGGAATATCACTAGAAGAGGCAAAGCCATCCTCACCTCAGCCCCACCAAGAAAGCATCCCTTCACCTACCAACGTAAGGAGGCTGTAGGTCTTGGAAGCACGGGAAGATTATTCCATAGCTCTCCAGAAGCACTATGACCAACTCCAAAATTGGCTATTCACCATCATGATGTCCTCCCCAATGAATTGCAGAGCAATAACCAGCAAGAGAGGGATGACATTCACACTAGCCAAGTAGCATGGGAAGAAGTAAGTACTACCCTGGTATCTTTCTTCCAGATGTTCGCTTCCAGGAAATCAATCCCTGAAATTCATCTCATGGAAGGTATCCTTCAATTTTTACCTTTTGGATTTCAAAGTCCAGGATGTACCTACCATGACCATGACCAAAACTCACCTAGAGGGTAAGAAGCAGTCAACATTCCAAAAACTATCAACAATTTTGGGTTCGAGTTGTTGGATTGGGAATCCAACCCATTGGGCATGCTAAGTGTTAGCCATAAGAGGCTAAGGGCTGGTGGACTAATGAGACCACAGCAGCAGTCAGTTAGCTACCCTGCCACAATTGCAACAAGTGAGCACCATCAGCGCAGCAATCAGATGGTAGCTAAAGGTCATTATTATTCAATGGCACCTCTTGCACGCCTGGCAAGCACATCTTACCATCCAGAGAGGAAATCTTAGTACTGACAGATGATGCAGCAAGCAAGTAGTATAAAAGAATGAGTCATGATCCTTGCAGAGGCTGGCTGCCAATTTTGTATTATTGCTCCTCTTAATATATATGTATTTGCAAGATTGTTGTTCTCTCGTTTTCATTTTAAGCTTCACTGTACACGATTCATCATGTGGTATTTCTAAGTCTTTGATGTCTGTGTCCCGGTTGTTAGTTCTTAAAAAATTTACTCTGTAGTAGTGTGTTTTTTTTTCGTTGTTGAGTGAGTAGGCAGTCCAATAGTTGTTCTACTAAACTGTGAGCTATTTTTGTTGTATGATTCAATGTTGCGTTAGTCTGGTGTACATAACGTGAAAAGAGAACTTCCTACCATATTCTAGGATTGAATATCCAAGGCGAAAAGAATGATTTTCATCACATTGAATGGAAAACTAATTTTTAAGGTTTATGTATAATTAAATAATTAAGAAAAGAGAAAATTATGGTAATTTTATTTAAATGATAAAAGAGGAATTCCCATGAAATTTGGAATTCAATCATTTAAATAGTAAAAGTGAAATTCTTAGCATATTGGAATTAATGGATATTTTATGTAAATTTAAAGAGAGATTTTAGATAAATTTATTTTATGCATGAGAAATATTTAAATGATCAGAGGAATTCCCATGACATTTGGAATTCAATCATTTCAATAGTAAAAGTGAAATTCTTAGCATATTGGAATTAATGGATATTTTATTTTAGATAAATTTATTTTATGAGAAATATTTAAATGATAAAAGAGAAATTCCTATGACATTTGGAATTAAATCATTTAAATAGTAAAAGTGAAATTCTTAGCATATTGAAATTAATGAATATTGATTAGTCTCTGTCTAGATATCCGTTGGGCGAGGCCCCAAGTGAGAGGCTCTGCCCCACGTAAAGTGCTACTTCCACTGCTAGTAGCCTCGAATTTGTTATGCGGAGGGAGCAGGGATCTTTCATCTTTTATCATTTAAATAAAATTACCATAATTTTCTATTTTCTTAATTATTTAATTATGCATAAACCTTAAAAATTAGTTATCCATTGAATGTGATGAAAATCATTCTTTTAGCATAGGATGACCAATCCTAGAATATGTTAGGAAGTCCTGTTTTCACGTTATGCATAAGAATGAATTATGCATCAATTTCTTAAAAGTTTTTCCATAGCTCTGCTGCTATTACTGATAATTTTCAATATTTTTGAAAAGAATAAACTTAGTAATACAATTATGATAGTATAACTATCTTCTAAACTTAAATCCAATTTATGGATTTAAATCATAAGATTATCATAATTTTAGAAGCATAAAAGTTTAAAAAGCCACTTTCTTAACCTCTAGCTACACAAGCCTAGAGTTTGATTTGTGAATTGAGAATTTATCAATGAGAAGCATCATTTGAATAGAGAATTGGTCATAAGAATGACCATTCTTTTGGGGAGAGAGAGGTAAACATAAAAAGCATCCTAATTCAGCATAAATGTAAACTTTTCTTAATTATTCATTACAACTCTTAAAAAAAGCTTAATTTACATTATAAATACTTAATTTAGAAACTTCTCAAGCTTGAGGGGGATTGAGAAGTGAAAACATTGAGAATAGTAGAGAAAAACCATGAAATTACACCTTGCCTCTTGATTTTGCTTGCTTCTCTATCTTAGAAGAAGCCCCCATCCAATCAATTGGTTAGTGTGTCGAGAGGAAAGCTCCAAGGATGGTTGAAGAGATAGAGAAGCTCCAATCTCTCCAAAATGTAGAGGATTTTTAAGGGATAATAGAAAATATGAGTATTTTAATGTAATACTGGCATAGTATAGCTCAAAGATGAGAATACAAAAGAATGAGGGTCTATTTATAGGTGAGGGAGGCCACTAACTGAGTCCAACTAAGTTCTAAAATTTTCTAGCTTCAGTTTGGCTGGATTTGGACAAGATTTGGACCAGTTTAGCTCCCATTTTGATCCAGTTTGATCCAAGAGAGAGGAGAGTTAAAAATATCACAATTTCTTTGAATTAAAAACTCATCCACATGTGTGAAATAGGCACCTACCTTAAAGTCTCCCCCCTCCTTACCAAAAATGTATCATTATTCCAAAATATCTTTTTTTTTTAGTAATATCTCATAGTTTTTGACTAATAAACCTTGTACTCAGTCAACTCTTCATCTTATGTGAGCATTTACTCATTTTTGGGTATTTTCTTTTATTCTTTGGATTTATCTCATCCAAACACTTGGATTAATCTTATTGGCCCATAGGAACCTTAATTGGACCATAATCCAAAAGTTTCAAAAACTCTTGACCCTTAGGCTAAGGTCTTTTAAATCATTTTTAATCGATCCCTAACGCACTTTGGAGATAGATACAAGTGCTTTCCACCCATTCACTCTTAAGTAGATATTAGATAGTGACCTAGACAAACTCTTGATGGAGGATGTACTAAGTGTAAAGAGTGTGGATAATCACAAGCATTACATACCTTATCTTGTGATGACTATGCCCATATATAGTGTTGCAGGTGTTATGGTAGGCATATATGATGCGAGAAATTCACTATCCTCAAAATGTGACCAACCAACCACCGTCCGCTAATAAAATGTGGGCGGTTATATGGCATAGACATGGACCACTCTCGGCCCTAGGTAAATCTTGAACCCCTAACCGTCATTTTATTAATGAAAAAATCACAAGGGTTTTTTTAAATACCCCTTGAATGCACGTGATACATAGGGTTTCTTAGTAGTGCACCTCCCGAGTTCTAGTGTTAGTGAGAAAAAATAAACTCCCCACCAGCTTCATGTACTTCCTGATATCTACTAATGGTGAAGAATCTTATGTAGAAAGCTTCACGTTCACCTCCATAGGCATTGACATAGGTTTGTAGTTGGTCATCCCAAATTCTATGAGAATCTCCCAAGCATACTTCTATTGTGATATGAATATCCACAAAAACATTCATAAGACCCAAATTTGTCATCTTAAACTCATGGCTTAGCATATCCATTATCTAACGTATCATTTCTTCATTGTCACCTATGATGTTTAAGTCATCTACATATAGGATAACTAATGCAATTTTGCCAAAAAAAAAATAGAGCATATAAATTAGCATCAATATAAGCACTTCTAGTAATCCCAATATTTTTGGAAAATTAGTCTATCTTATGATGCCATGCCCTTGGAGCCTGTTTTAGCCCGTACAATGTCTTCTTCAGTGCTTGGAAACTTTGTTTTCTAATTTGGGCATCTCAAAACTTGGTGGCTAAGATACATATACCTCCTCCTTGAGGTATCCATTTAGGAATGCTCATTTGACATCCATCTAAAAAATTGGCTACTATTTATGAGCAATCAAGGGAAGTACTACCATGAAAGTTATCATGCAAGCTTCGAAAGTAAAGGTTTCTTCCAGTCAAAACCCTTCAGCTATGAGAATCCCTGTGTAACCAACCTAGTCTTGTATTTTTTAAGTGAGCCATCAGCCTTATACTTCGCTTTCCAAACCCATTTCGTACTAATTACCTTTCTGTTTGGTGGTTGGTGAACTCAGATTATATCGTGGCTTTCCACTTTGATGTGCTAAGTCTTCATCCAAGGTGGTTGGCTTCTTCATTGTTCCCATTATCTCAACCATCAAGGCCATGTTGATAAAAAGATCAGATGCTCTTCTTTACCTCTTTATTCTCCTTGATCTGCATGGTTCATCTTAGGTACTAGGTTATGCTCATATATCTATTGTGTCCACTTTGGAACTGACTTTCTGTGTGGTGTAGCAGCAAGCTAGTGTGGTGCACGTGTGAGTCTTCATCCTTTGAAAATTCCTTCTCCTTTTAAGAGGAAATCTAGTTGGTGGGTTGGGATCTTAATGGATTATTTCTCAGGCTAATTATAGAGTGAAAAGATGTAGGGCGGAAGAGAGCTTGAGCTCTTGCAAGAACACACACACTCACACATACCCTAGAAGAGAACATACATGGTGAGAGGTTGAAAATTCTTCTCCTTCTTCACACAACAAAAGAGGTATACAAAGAAGATAAAGTGATTAACACACATAATAGAGTATATACAAGTGGTCCATAATGTGAGCACGCTAAGAGGAGTAGGTAGATGTGGACTAGTGGGTGTAGTCCAGCTATAGAATCTCTCGTGAAGATATATTGGTGCCAGCTACCAAACCCACCAGTGATGTAAATGTTGAACGGTCATGTAGGTGCCTCCTGAGTGTCAGCTCTTGTTGAGCTTGACATCTCAATACTCCCCCTCAAGCTTAATTTCCATCTCATGAACTCCAAGCATATCTTGAAATATGCGGAGCTTCTTAGCTCCCAAGGCCTTTGTGAAGATTTCAACAACATGATCTTGTGTGTGCTGATGTAGGCCAAGTTGATGTCGCCTGCCAAGACTTTCTCCCTGATGAAGTGGTAATGTACCTCAATGTGTTTTGTCCGCACATGAAAAATTGGGTTCCTGGCCAATTGTATACAGTTAATATTGTCAAAATATATGAAAACCTTTCTCTCCACATGAAATCCCAAATCACAAGTAGCTTGCGTAACCAAGATATCTCACATGCTACACCGCAGCTCCTCTATACTCAACAAGGCAACTCTGGGTTGCTTCTTGCTACTGTCATAGAAGAACTCCCCAATGAAAACATAAATCCGCTAGTAGATCTCCTGTCGTCTGAGATGTTACCTGCCAAATCTGCATCTGTGTACCCATATAGCTCCAATGGTACACATATTGCATAAAACAATGCATAATCAACAGTGCCCCTAAAGTACCAAAGTGTGCGCCGCACACTGTCAAGATGTGGTTTACATGGAACTTGCATAAACTGGCTCTCTAAGCCAACGGTGTAGCTCAAATCTAGCCTGTTGATCATGACATAGATCAAACTCCCCACAATCTTCTTGTACATAGTGGGATCCTCCAACACATAACCTGAATCCGCACTAAGCTTTCCATTTTGATCTAATGTCACTGAGATTGGCTTACAATTAGTCATCCCATACTTGGACAACATGTCCAATACATACTATCTCTGTGACAGCCAAATACCCTCAGGTGTGCGAATGACCTCAATTCCCAAAAAGTAGCGCAAATCTCCCAAATCCTTCATCTCAAACTTCATTTTGATGAAAAGACTTTTCACATGCTCAATCTCATCCAAGTTGTCTCACCCCCAACAATAAGATCATCTACATATGTGGTGATGATTACAATACCCTTATCACTCTTGCGCACATACAAAGAGTGATCTGCATCTGTCATATGAAAACCAATAGTGATAAGATGCTAAGCAATCTTGTCATGCCATGCTCCTGGAGCTTGCTTCAGCCCATACAAAGCCTTACAAATCTGCTTACATACATACTCTGGGTGACCTGTATCCTCAGAACCTTGTGGTTGATCCATATACACCTCTTCTTGCAAATCTGTCATATGAAATCCAATAGTGATAAGATGCTAAGCAATCTTGTCATGCCATGCTCCTGGAGCTTGCTTCAGCCCATACAAAGCCTTACAAAGCTGCTTACATACATACTCTGGGTGACCTGTATCCTCAGAACCTTGTGGTTGATCCATATACACCTCTTCTTGCAAGTAGCCAAGCAAGAACACAATTTTTTCTGATATACACCTCTTCTTGCAAGTAGCCATGCAAGAACACAATTTTTTCTGATATAAAAACCAACCTTTAGTTGTAGCCACCGCAATCACACCTCTCACATTTTCCATCTTTGCAACTAGGGCAAATGTATCCTCATAATCAATCCCATGTGTCTACGCATATCCTTTGGCTACCAATCCAGTCTTGTATCTACTTATGCTACCATTACTGTTTTGTTTCACCTTATACACCCACTTAGCCAAATAGCTTTCTTGCCTTCAGAAAATGGCACCAAATCCCAAGTTTCATTTCCATACAATGCATCCATCTCCTCATCCATAGCTTTCTCCCAACACACATTTCCAATAGCCTCATCAAAACACGTGGGTTCTATAACCTGCACAACTTTTGCCATATAAGCATAGTGATGTGCCACATTACTATCATAAGTCAACCTCTGCATAGGGTTTTTGACTCTTCCAGATCTTCGTAGCGTTGCATTCATGGATTCCATAGCCTTCTTCACACCAGGTGTCCTCATTGCTATAATCCCAATCTCCTCATCAAGGCTCATCTCCGAGCCACTAGAATCTCCATCAACAAGAAAATGCCCTGTAGAAATATCAAGCATACCAAGGGGCTCAACCACTTTCTCTTTTCCTTTATCAAGCATACCAAGGGGCTCAACCACTTTCTCTTTTCCTTTATGTGATGTACTAACTACATTTTTAGGACTCGTATTATGACATAGCCTGCCACTCTATGGTGTATCAACAGAACTGCTAGATGAGGACTCTCCTGGTCCACTCAATGACTATGATTGTTGACTTGCATTCTGGTCCACTCAATGACTATGATTGTTGACTTGCATTCTGTGTGTGTAACCACATTTCCACTTACATCAGCCCCAACAGCATACCAGCTACTACTTATCTCATCAAATACAACATCCTTGCTTACCCCCTCGATTCACGTGTAGTAGGATTATAGCATCTATATCTTTCTTGCTCAAGGGTGTTG
Organism: Cibotium barometz; assembly: GCF_041138505.1. NCBI lineage: Eukaryota > Viridiplantae > Streptophyta > Polypodiopsida > Cyatheales > Cibotiaceae > Cibotium > Cibotium barometz. Next base: position 27,271,434 of record NC_141103.1, on the reverse strand, counting down.
GAAAAAGTATAATAAGTGATAATGCAAGCTTAATGAGAGCATGGAGTGATGAAAGAGCTATGGAGGTTCAAGATAAGACATGGTGGTCACATGAACAAAAGAGTAATTAATTAGTACTTAATCAAAGATTAAGAGAGCATAATGACAGCACAATAAGGAGCATCACATAGCATATAAATTCGTGTATTTCTCATTAGTAGGAGGGCCACCATTTTATAGCCAAAGTGTACATGATTGAATGACATCATTGCTTACATCTCATCAAGAGCATCCAAGGCCATCTCCCCCCACATGGCTCCCTAGAATATAGCCTCCAGGGAATCTTCTAAAACTCGCCTACTTCAAGTGGGGTTTGACCCTTTCATTCACCTGGATTCTCTTCACATTACATGGTCCTTTTACATTTTATTGTGTGCTTTAACCTTAGACCATGACATTGATCATAAATTCCAACATATTCCAACACCCTCCCTTGATCATGGCATGGTATATTGCCCTCCCTTGATCCAAACATTACATGAAAGAAAAAGCTTAACTCATAAGGAGTATAGCTCTACAGTACATAAAAGAAATTAGCATCGCTCATAGGGAGCATAGCTTCTACATTGCGAAAAGAAAATGACATGAAAACATTCCTACATAAAAACATTCCTCTCCCATACCCCATCATCATCATAGCATCATCATCATCATATCCATGGGCATCATCATCATTTGTTGGTCATGGAGACCCAACTCCCGGCTACATGGCCTACTGAGAGATATTGTGGGCATCATAATAACACATAACCTACATCATCGCGGGTGGTTAGAGGTGTCCATACATAAACATTTGGGTAAGAGAGGGCATAAACATTGTTGGCTTTAGAAAGCCCATTCTGCATCTACCTCTGCATCAAAAGAGGTAGTAACATTGTTGCATGCTTGAATTGCTTCTTCGGAATCATTCGAAATGCTTGCCATATTTGCCTGGTTGGTGTAACATTTGTCGGCGAGGTGACCTGGCTTTCCACATTTGGTGCATATTCGCTTTGGCTTGTCTTTGTGGTAGCAATTCTTGGCAAGATGTCCTGTCCTTCCACAATGTGTACATTGGAGTGATTTGCCGGTTTGCTTTTGAACAAGGTATGCCTGGTTTGAGACAAGATCAATGGCTCTACCTTTCAACTTCTTCTCTTCTTCTAAGAGAACACTCTCTATTCCCTCCAAAGTGGGATCCTGCATGTACTTTAAGGTCGGCATGAGTGTATCATACTCGGATGGCATTGACTTTAGGAGGATGGCTATGGCATCACTCTCGTTGACTGGTTCATTGATGGCTTCGAGCTGGGCCATCAAGCTCTTCATGGTGTTGATGTGAGATGCAAGTGTCTCATCAATCTTGTACTCTAGACTGTAAAAGTCTACTTTGAGACTGATTTTGCTGTGGAGGCCTTGAGCACCAAAAGATTTATCCAGTGAATTCCAAGCAATTTGTGAAGATGTTCCATTACCAATGTAATGTATATAACTATCTTCAACTCCAAGGACAATGAGAGCTAATGCTTTCTCAAAATCCTCCTAGTGTCTAAAATGGTTTCTTCTGAAACAGATATTCAAAAAGAAATTTCTAATGTGCAATTGGAATAAATTGAAATCAGGTAAAAAGGACCTTAGCCTAAGGGTCCACATTTTTTAAAATTTTTGAATTAAGATTTCTATTAATTTTGATTTTATACATAGAAAGATGGATGTAAATGAATGATATAGGATGTGAATGAATGTGATAACATGTGAATCAAGATGTGAATGAATGATAAGGGACGTGAATGAATGTGTTAGCATGTGAATCGGGATGTGAATGAATGAGATGTGAATGAATGAGATGTGATGTGAAATGGATGTGATAAGATATGCGATGTAAACTGGATAGATGTTAATGTATGTGAAGTGATGAGATGTATGGGTAGATGCAAGTAGATGTGATCTGATGAGGATAAATGAGAAAATAAGTGATGAGATAGAAAAAGATGTGATTAGATGAGAATGGGAATACTTATGAAATGAATGTGGATTAATGTGGATGGATGTATGGATGATGTGGATTGATGAATGGATTGATGTGGATGGATGTATGGAAGATGTGGATGGATGTATGGAAGATGTGGATGGATTTGTGGGTAATGTGGATTTATGTGGATGGATGAGTGGATGGATTTGTGGGTAATGTGGATGGATGAGTGGATAATGTGGATTGATGTGGATGATGTGGATGGATGTAGGGATGATGTGGATTGATGTGTGGGTAATGTGGATTGATGTGGATGGATGTATGTGTTAAAATTACAGCAAATGTGATGAGCTACGGTGGATCAAATGCTAGAATCAACATCATTAACAAAGAGATTAGATGATAATTAAGACGTGATTAGTGAGCAATTCTGATAGCTTAATGTAGACATGGATAATCAAAAACCAACAAATTCTCATTAGACCAATGCCTCAATTCATAGGGTTTACATCCAAGTATCCAATCCCACTGATTTCTCCTTGATTCTCTCCACCTCTCCCAGAATATCTCCACACCTCCTAAATCTCCTCATGCTACCCTTTATTCTATCCCAATAGATTCTTCTCACCTTCTCACTCACATTTACAGATTCTCTTTTATAGCCTCTAGCTAAGGGCTTGTTCGTACACACCCTATTCACTTGTATATTTTAACACCTCCCCTCAAGTGAATACTCCTAGCACACCTGGACCCTATACCAAGTTTCCCTCTTATTTGATAGTCCGCGACCAGTGCCTCAAGTCCCTAAACTCATAGTCCTTGGCACTCTTTCTCTCTATGTGTCCAAGGCTACTATAAGTGCCCCTGACCTTGACTAAAGTGCTCATCACACATACATCTACCACATGGCCTATATCATCGGTGGCTAAGAGGTGGTTTTACTCTATTGGGGGCAGGTTACATTGGGTTGTGGGGTTTCTCTCTCTCTCTCTCTCTCTCTCTCTCTCTCTCTCTCTCTCTCTCTCTCACGGGGTTTAGAGGGAGCTCCCATTTTCTTGGATGATGATCTCACGAGGATGCAGCTTGAACATAGGAGAACTTGCATGCCACGAGTCTTACACGCGAGGAGAGAAGGCAAGAAGGCATTCTATCGAGATGGTCGGGTCATCATTGATGGCCGGCCCATGGATTAGCGGTTTGGGGCCTATGGGACACAGACCAGGCCACTGACAGAGATACACATAGCCGTATGGAACTGTAATGGTTCACTATGGGTGCAGCCTGGACGACTGGAGCATGTTATGGTGGGGAGAGACATCATACTTCTGACAGAGACACATCAGAGCCCAGAGAGAGGGCTACCTCGAGTAGAGGGATTCCAGTTGGAGTCAGCATACAGGAGGACCACACGCCAGGGTACCTCGAGAGGGTCGGGGGGAGTAGCAGTCCTATTCAGACGGGAGCTACAGGGGAGACTGAGAGTGGTAGCACAGGATCCAGAGGCCAGATACATGTGGATCAGCTTACAGCTCTCACACGACAGGGTTATATACATAGCTCTATGTTACTTTTCTCCATCAGGATCCTCCTATGTCATTACAGAGGATATGCCACAGGAGGAGGAGACAGGAGCCTCGCCATACACTTGTCTGTCAGAGGAGATTATGCATTATTCTACACTAGGGGAAGTATTTCTTACGGGCGACTTCAATGCCCACACACAGAGCAGACAGTGTGAGGTGTATGACTATGATGACATGGAGATCCTCCACCCTGTGGATCCAGAGGAGATAGGGGCTAGTCGGGCATCAGAGGACACAGGACCAGACAGAGGACATTATGGGGACCACTTACTAGAGTTGGGAGCCAGGCATCGTCTCGTTATTTATAACGGGATGCTACAGTGGCCGGGATCAGGAGGGCTGACATGCTTCCCACATGGGGGTCATACACGGACCGGAGGCACGGTGGTAGACTACATTATGGGGTCTTTGGAGGCATCACAGCTTGTCACCTCATTCTCCATTCCACCTCGTCCTATTGGGGCAGATCATACATTCTTGGCATTTTCACTAGCCGGATCACCAGTATCACCAGCCCACCACATACCGACGCCACACACTACCATCTACTTCACACATGACATGGCAGACATATACACTGGCAGAGTAGAGGATGGGCTCCTACTCATGGATCCCCTGGCATCTATGGATACCATTACAGCCCAGCTCGCATCACTCCTACACACGGCTGCATTACAGAGCTTCCCACATCGTGTACACTCAGGAGAGCCTGCGAGACCTGGGACTATGCCCCAGAACAGATGGTATGATGACGAGTGCAGAGCCCTATACTCACGGTTCCGCATACAGAGAGCCCTGGGAGCCATCACAGAGCAGGAGTCGAGGAGAGAGATGAGGAGACTTACTCGCCGCAAAAGGCGGGCCTTCGCAGAGACACAGGAGCTAGAGATCTTTCATTTCTTCATGAGTAGAGATAGCCCTGTCTCATGGCGGCACTTCAGAGAGCCCCGGACCCCGACACCTATTGCAGACCCACAGACATGGCACACATATGCAGAGGGTCTATACCATGCCCCACAGCAGCCACCTATACCTCAGCCAAACAGGAGCCTCGACCTACCACAGCTAGCTTCTTTACCCACTCGATGGTACAAGAAGCTATCCGCCGCCGCCTACAGCATGGACGGGCCGCTGACCATATGGGCCTGCAGAGTGAGCATCTCATATATGCAGTAGATTCTTTAGCTCCTTTTCTTGCACACCTGTTTAATAGGGCACTAGCAGAGGGTTTGCCTGCGGAGTGGATGATGCACACCATTGTGCCCATTCACAAAACAGGGGATATGCTCGATCCGAGCAACTACAGGACGGTTATGGTTGGCCACGTGCTGGCCAAACTCTATGGTGCAGTGCTGGAGCAAGAGCTTAGCTTATATGCTGAGCGAGCAGGTTTACGCTCATCAGGGCAGGCAGGCTTCAGGAGAGCTTTCTCTACCACTGACCATGTATTCACTTTGAGATGTATGATTGATCAGGCCAGAGTGAGGAAGAGAAAGCTCTATTGCTGCTTTGTGGATTTCCGCAAGGCATTTGACACAGTACCACGAGAGAGGCTCTTTCAGCGCCTGCAGTCTCTTGGCATACCAGCAGATATGACATGGGGCATCTATGCATTATATGAGCAGGTTTTTGGGCGAGTCAGATGTCCAGGAGGTATGTCCGAGACTATTGCTAGCACCATTGGTGTGAAGCAAGGATGCCCACTTTCCCCCACGCTATTTGGGTTATACATTGATGAGGTGGCTGACTTCATTACACGGGGAGGCGGAGATGGAGTTGATTTAGCAGGTACCTCAGTACATATTATGCTCTATGCTGATGATATTGTATTAGTGTCTGAGTCCCCAGGTGGTCTACAGCAGCATCTACATGCACTCGATGATTTCTGCACACAGAGGGGTCTTACTGTGAACCTTGGGAAAACCAAGGTTATGGTCTTTCATACATCGAGACAGGGCAGGAGTCAGCTGACATTCACTCTCGCAGGATGCCAGGTGGAGGTGGTGACATCATACGTGTACCTAGAGGTTACCTTCTCTGCAGCAGCCACACGCTTCACCATGGGTTCAACAGCCAGAGCTAGACTGACACGGGGATATGCAGCATTGGCTATGCTAGAGAGACAGTGCCACCAGGCGCATTTTCAGGAGCCCCGGACGAAGGGGTGGCTATTTGACACATTAGTCACACCGGCATTGATGTATGGAGCAGCAGTATGGGCGCCAGGCCTTGCTACCCATTGGTGGACACAGATAGAGAGACCACAGGCCCTCATGATGGCACGCATGATACGCAGCAAACCGTCAGTACCTCATGACATTATCCGAGCAGAGTTTGCTGCACCTCCTATGATGGTAGAGGCCATATTTCAGACTATATGCCTGCTAGACAGATTCAGAGAGATGCCACCGGACAGATTATCATACAGAGCTTTTCAGGCATCTAGACAGTTGGCTGAGGCAGGAGACAGAGGATCATGGTATGCACAGGTCACACATTGGTTCTCACAGCATGGCCTAGACATGGATCATCTACCACCGTTCCAGTATGACAGGGATGCACCATATATCCGTCTCTCTCATAGTGAGAGGAACAGAGTATTGAGACAGGATCTATGGCAGCTCTATACACGAGAGACATGGATATCGCCTACACAGCCTCTTCCACCGAAGATGCTATACTACAGAGATCACTTCATGAGTATCACTGATGATGGATTTATAGAGAGGCCTAGATACATGGAGGGCTTTTTACCACACGGCTCCCGAGTGGCTATTGGTCAGCTCAGAGTTTCATCACACCGATTGGAGATTGAGACTGGCAGAGCAGCACGGATCCCCCGAGAGGAGAGGGTATGCAGATTGTGCAGAGAGGAGGTGGAGAGTGAGGAGCATTATGTATGCAGATGCAGAGCATATACAGCCATCAGAGAGAGATATCCCATTTTATTCAGAGAGCCACATTCCCTACGCCAGATCTTTGAGGCAGCAGACCAGCGCATATTGGGGAGATACATTCTAGACATACAGCGCCACAGAGAGACATTATTACAGGCTCAGACAGCTCCAGAGGGGGGGCGACAGACACAAATTACTACATTTTTTCAGAGATCCATACCCCTCCCAGCCCCTACACGGCAGGGAATTACTCTCCAGAGAGCAGAGACACTTAGAGCCTGCAGGAGACAGAGGACACCTGGCTTTCGGACACCACGCCTATACCAGAGAGAGATGACAGAGATCAGAGATCAGTTTCACAGAGAGGGTGCGGAGCGACTGGCTCGCTTCAGAGCACAGCCAGGCATGTTCTTCAGGGAGCTGTGGACACCCCCTTCACTGATGTATACCATTTTATACCCCCAGTATGGTACAGGATGGAGCTAGCTAGGTTGCATATCATGATTGTATACTCCATGCATATAGCTTCGCATTCTCCTAGTAGTAGAGCTCCATCCCCTGCACACCCAGATTCAGCTTTTTTATTCAGTACTTTTTCATTTTGTTGGGATGACAGAGGATACCCCATACAGGTACTCCGATTTGTCTCATAGGCCGAGTTCGGTCTTTTGGAAGACGTTAATAAAATCTTTCTTTCTTTCTTTCTTTCTCTCTCTCTCTCTCTCTCTCTCTCTCTCTCTCTCTCTCTCTCTCTCTCAAAAAAGATGATCCGACTCCACTTCCTTAGAAGCCTCCATGAAGTTTGTCGATGTCGTTCCTTTTCCACTGGGTTTGCTGTAGCTAGCAGTCTCTTGCCATGTGTCCTGGCTTTCCACAGTTGTGGCAAGTGAAGGTCCTTCCTCTTACTCTGCCTCTTCCTCATCCTCTTCCTTGAGAGAATCCTCCTTGGGTGAAGAATGCTTTTTCTTCTCCTACTATTGAGTCAAGCCATTTCTTCTCTTTGCCTCTGCTCTCTTGCTCTAGTAGAGCTCCTTCTATCTCGTGTAGCTTCAATTCAGGTACATACTCTTCAGAAGCACTGCTAGTGCCTCATCATCTTCTACCCTTTTTACCAATAGCTGCCAGTTGTTGCTTAATGCTTTTATATCTATTTAAGTGTGTGATTAAACGTTCACTTTCCTTCATATCCAATTTGTAGAATTGCATTAACAGATTTATCTTTGAATTTTTAGCTTGTGTACCAAATAATTTATTGAGTTCATCCCATGCATCTTTTGCCCATTGTATTCCTGTGATGTGATGAATGATTTCATCATTTAAACTGAGTGCAATAAGTCCCAATGCTTTTTCATTCCTGCTCTTCCACTCATTTTCCCCTCTCACCTCTGGGCATTCATCTCTTCCCTCAACTAGCCCCCACAGATTTTTCCTCATGAGCAGATACATGGTTTTTGTCTGCCATGTGTAAAATTGATCCCCATTAAATTTGGCTATCTCTTGTGCTGTACTCATGATGATGTGAAGGGGGTCTTACCTCTTGATCCAATTTCAAGGTTCAAGGGCATTGTCTACCCTTTTACAACTCAATCTGGTGTTTAAGAGATGATTACAAGAGATTTATCAGCATAAAATCACCAGAAATTACATTAAATCAAGGGTAACCAATTTGTATGGAATGGTTGGAGTATCAAACCATCTCCGAATTGCAATCTCAAGTTATAGAGATCTGTATCACATACCTAATGGTTAGAGTACTGATTAATCAATGATTAGCAAATTAATCCTCTATTTTGTGTGCAAAAAATAGAGTATACGGGGAGCCCATATCTGAGGCCTTAGAGTTCAAATGAGCTCAAATCCTTTCAAGGCCATCAATAGCAATTAGTCTAGTAGAGGATTAAGCCAAGACACACAAGATTTGACCAACCATTGAATGCTTAATCTCTATTTTACCAAAGTCACCTGCTGCAGATTTGATGAAAAGCTTGGATCTCACTGTATGGATTGATGTGGATGGATAAGTGGATAACGTGGATGGATGAGTGGATAATGTGGATTGATGTGGATGGATGAGTGGATAATGTGGATTGATGTAGATGGATGTATGGATGATATGGATTGATGTGGGGGTAATGTGGATTGACGTGAATAGATGTATGGATGATGTGGATTGATGTGTGGATAATGTGGATTGATGTGGATGGATGTATGGATGATGTGGATGGATGTATGGAAGATGTGGATGGATGTGTGCATAATGTGGATTGATGTGGATGATGTGGATTGGTGTGGATGATGTGGATGGATGTATGGATGATGTGGATTGTTGTGTGGATGATGCGATTGGATGTGATTTGATGTGGGAATGATATGATGTGATAGGGATCGATGAAGAAAAAAAATGTGAGAAGATGAGAAAAGATGGAGACTAATGTGAAAGGATGTGGAGCGATGAGAAAAAATGAAAATATTGTTGGAACTGTATTTGTATGTGAAATCTATTTTTAAATGACTGTTTTATGTCAAGAATGATGGGGAAGCATTTTGACCGTCTTGTGAATGAGGTCAGACCTATCTGTTAAAGTTGCAACTACTGACGGAGAGTCAACGGAGGACGTCTTGCGTAGCAAGGTCGGCCGAGGTCTTGACCAGCCTCGGTTTGATTTAAATGGTGAGCTTCCGGTACAGTGGATGAGGGACCAAGGAAGCAGCCTATGAGTGAAGCACTAGGTGACGAAGGATCCTAGAGGGTGCTGACCATACGGTGCTCGGGCTCTAGGTTGCCGAACCCACACGTACGTCAGGAAAGATATTTTTTTTTTATGGATCCATTGGTTGATCTTGTTGATCTTCAATGGAGATTCCATTTTTGATATGTGAATATATTGTCGGTTACTATGAGCTAGGAACTATCGGCCCCTAAGTGGACAGGTGGTGAGCATTCTGGTTGCCAATGATGCCATAGGTAAATAAGGATTCAACCGGAGATTTCAAGGATTATGATCAGTGACACAATGGTTTCATTAAAAGATTGTTTTTAGAAGATGCTGATTCTGTGAAAAAGACAATTTCATATTGGGTGTATAAGTGGTGTGACTAGTTTTAAGTTTGCATGAATATCCGGCTAGGGGGCGTGGGAACTCTTTTTCCTGGTACCCAGGACAAAACCTAACCAAATTCTTAATTGGATCCCATCACTACAATGGTTGGGCGGTTGGCTAACCCATGGGACTGCTGGATGGGGTTAGGCTGGACTGATGGATCCCTAAAATGAGACTCAATTCTGTTATGGTATGATAGATGAAGCAAATCTCGGATAAAAATTGTTCTATGAAAAAGAATAAACGGTTGTGCCTCTCAATGAGGAAAAAAGCGTTGGTCTCTATGATCCAAGTGCAATCTTTTCCTTGATCTGACTTTGATACTATGAGTTTGGTCAGATCAGTTCAGTAAGTTAAGGCTTTTGACTACGTTAGATAAAAATTTATTCTGAAGGAGTCGCCCATGCTTTCTGAGCAAGGGAAGTTTTTCCAGGTTCGGTTTTGAAAGAAACGATGGATTAGTCTCTTGTGCGGATATCCGTTGGGCGAGGCCTCGAGTGTGGGACTCTACCCCGCGCAAGAAGTGCTAGTTTTGCTGCTAGCACCCCTGAATTCGTTACACGATGGGGACAGGGATCTTACCAGCTGGTATCAGAGCGAATTGGATAATGAGGATCAACCGAGAAGCCAAAAATGTCAAAAATTTGGTATAACTGTGATTCTTTACTGGCAGTATATACGAGTAAATCTAAGACTTGAACTTATAAGCATTAATACTATCCAGATGATGAGTTTGAATGTGATTGATATGATTTTAAATTTTGGTTGAGAACTGATGAGTTGATTTGGATTTTGATTGAAAAATGAAGATTCCTGAATTTGGTTGAAATGTATTAAACTAAGCAAAACCACAATGAGGATGAATGGGACGAGTCCCTGCTGTGATGATGTTCATAACTCGAATGACGTTAATGACCTCAACAAATCAATATGAGATTAGTGGATTGTGTTGACAGATTTGCTACTGTTAACTCTTGACCCAGTGGATCAAGTTAAGGGATGTCAAATTAAAAATCTGTATAATTGAAAATTTCCATGAAGGATTGTTCAGATAGAAAATTCGATCTAATGGACCATTATTGTGATGATAAGGATTTGAATGATACGATCTGAGTGAATTATTATCTGATGATGAGTTTTATATAAGGGATCTTTATCCCAGGATTTTGTTGGGTTCACCAGACTTTAAGGAACCCCAGAATCAATTGGATCTTAAGGAAAAAATTTCTCCTTTAATTTTGCGAGATGAGGACATCTCGCGTCTTTAAGTGGGGTAGGATGTAAGATTCCTCCCTCCGGCTTTTGAGGACATCTCGCGTCTTTAAGTGGGGTAGGATGTAAGATTCCTCCCTCCGGCTTTTGAGGTGTGCATGTATAAAAACCTTCCCTTATAATCTTATAATTATTCCCCTCTCTAAAATAAAAGAAAGATTATGTTTTTCCCTGTTTTGACCTAGAGAGAGAAAATGTCTAGAGGGAGGTATTCAAAATTGAGATGTTTTTAGATATAAAAATCCTCCTAGTGTCTAAAATGGTTTCCTTTAAAATAGATATTCAAAAATAAATTTCCAATATGTAATTAGAATAAACTGAAATCAGGTATAAAAAGGACCTTAGCCTAAGGGTAAAATTTTTTTGAAATTTTTGAATTAAGGTTCCTATGGACCAGTTAAGGTTCCTATGGACCAATTAGATTAATCCAAATGTATGAAGGAGATAAATTGAAGAATAAAAGGAAATCCCCCCAAAAATGAGTAAATACTCACATAAAATGAAGAGTTGACTAAGGACAAGATTATTAGTTAAAAAAGAAGAGATATTTAGAAGAAATGATGTATTTTTGACACCTCAGTGTGGGGGAATTCCCCTCATGAAGGAGACGCCTATTTCACATGTGTGGTTGAGTTTTAAACTCACAAATAATGAGATATTGTCATCTCTCCTCTCTCCTGCTTCAACTAGATCCAAAAAGTAAGCTAAACTGACCTAAAAATGGTCAAAAATTGACCAAACTGATCTGGAAAATTATAGAATCAGTTTGCTTGGTTAGAGGCTATGCGCTTTTGTCGCACAGGTCATAGCTGGGGACTTGTCGAGCACCGTATGCGAGCCACGAATGGCTACAAGCACACAACCAGGGAAGTAAGCTCAAATAGAATGCAAGGGTGTGTCACTCACCGCTCTAACCGCCTCCGTGAAGGATTCCCGCGTCGCAGCAGTGAAGGAGGAGCCGCCGTCGCCGCTCTACCGCCTCGTCACCGCCGCCGTGCCGCTACGCAGTGCTCGATCACTCTCTCACTCTCTCTCTCTCTCTCACATGCGCAGGAGAAGGAAACCAAGGAGATAAGGAAAGAGCACTCTTGTATTCACAACACATGAGAATGAGGATTTTAGGGTTACATTTGACTCTTATAGGTGACTTGGTCATTCACACTTGGGCACCCATACATGGCCGGCCGATCCTAACCCTTATCCTACTGATATTCAAGGTGCGCCTCTCATCGGCGATCACCCAATCCCTTCATCCTTAACATATGGTGCCGACAAGCCCGGCCCATGACTCAAAATAGTTAAACTAATTACATGACGTAAAACATAGTACGTCTCATTGTCTGTCATAGGTTAACATGCCCCCCTTCCTGATGTAGATTCCGTCCTCAGAAGCTATGGTATGATAAGCTCAATAGGGTTGTTGTGGTGGACCGTCTGCAAAACAGGGAAGTAGAGTGAAAGTATGTTGGAACTCAAAAGATATAAAGTGTATAAATTCAAGCTTGTTAGACCACAATGGATGTTGCTATGAGAACTTAGTTTAAGGGTCACATGAATGAGCTAGTGTAGCAAATTAACAGGAGTTTAAAATTATTGAAAGTAAATCAAGAGTTAGCAAGGTGTCAAAGGTTAATCAAGGTTTATAAACTGGCCTAAGTCAAGGAAAATAACCAAGCTTAATAAATAAATAGATGAGCTAGTGTAGCAAATTAACAGGAGTTTAAAATTATTGAAAGTAAATCAAGAGTTAGCAAGGTGTCAAAGGTTAATCAAGGTTTATAAACTGGCCTAAGTCAAGGAAAATAACCAAGCTTAATAAATAAATAGATGAGCTAGTGTAGCAAATTAACAGGAGTTTAAAATTATTGAAAGTAAATCAAGAGTTAGCAAGGTGTCAAAGGTTAATCAAGGTTTATAAACTGGCCTAAGTCAAGGAAAATAACCAAGATTAATAAATAAACAGATGACCACACTGTGTCTACTCTAAGAACAAGTTAATACCACAAGCCTAGGGACACAAGAAACATCAGAATTACAGAAGCCTTTTGCCTTTTTTTTTTGCACGTGACAATTTTTACACAATGGCGACCTTCTTAAGGCAAAACTAACATCGATCCTGGTACCATGTTTAATACAAGGCATTATCTAGGAATCTATTAGCTCACTTTAGGCAAGGCTACCCCCTACCAACCAAGGCATAGGTCTGGAGTAGAATACTCCTCGCCTACCAAGTATCAATAAGGCGATAGGCCAACATTAAAGCACATCATAGACTTGTATTGCCATTTATTGTAGGCTTTTTTTTTAAATCTATTTCTTTTTATCTTTGCTCTTGAACTATAATTTGTCTTGCATCCTTTCGACAAAGGTGTAAAAGCTATGTCCTAGAGGTCAATACACACATGGCCAGGTGTCAAACATTAAGATGGTTTGACCCTAGACGTAAGACCATCGTATTCCCAGGTTAACTAAAGACGTCATGCTGCCTAGGAATATTTCCAATAAAGTTAAGCTCATTAATGATTTACACTAGCATGCAAGCAACTTCAAAAACTAAGTAGTACATTGACAATTTCCATGTGGTCATGCATTATAGGTCATGCAATTAATTGAACAATAAAAACAGAAGAGCGTGGGTATGGAAGAATTACACCTGTATTTTGGAGATCTCCTTGATTCGATGAGAAAAATGCCCGCAATTTGATGAGATATTGATGTATGAGCATTGCGGCTATCTCAAGACTTGAAAGCGAACCCACCTCAAACTTTTCAACCTCCTGTACAATCAACTAACAAGCACTATACCTCGAGAGGCACATCAGTGTGAAAAATTCAAGACGTTTAAGGACTCTAAACTAGAAAAAACTTGAAAACACTAACCTACCTACTAGCCACCACACTACTACTGAGGATACGGTAAGAGGATGTTATAGAGTCCTGGCTCTAGCCCTAAGGCTAAGCCTCTATCCGCATCATCCAAATAAATAAAGTCAACCTCAGTAGTGCCATGAGTTTCATCCGTCCATTCATCATTGTCAGATATTTCCTTTTCATTTTTCCATCCACATAAACTCATCACTCAAGAATGTAACCATGCGAGGATAGTCATCTTGTGGAAAAGGAAAGCATTGGGCTATCGGGGATATGTCCTACGGAGTAGGAGTCAGTCATGGTCAATAGGCGAATTAACCATTCTAATTCCTCAACATTTTCCTCTCTGGCTATCGGGGGATATGTCCTCTACGGAGTAGGGGTCAGTCATGGTCAATAGGCGAATTAGCCATTTTAATTCCTCAACATTTTCCTCTCTGGCTAGTACATCTATATGATCCCATTCAGTTTCAATTACAGGATAGCACATGTGAAATATCTGAGAAAGGTATAGAAGATACCTCTCATGAAAGGTAGGAGTGGATGAAGTGTATGATGATCGTGCATCTGCCATATCTGCAAACACAGATATACCATCAGTAGGTTTATGACAGGTCAATCTAGTTCATGATTGTATACGGATATTTATCCTCTTTTTGTGCTCTTGCTCTTTTTACTATTTTTTATTTTTCTTTTCTTTGTTTTTTTTAAAATGTATGAAGCTATATATATACATCCCCTTGAATTTGGCAATTACATGGTCAGGGGAGAAGGTTAAGGAGGAAGCATTAGAATGTCGAGCGTGAGTACATGCTCCCCCTTTCCTTGGGTAGATCATATTATTTGCAATGATGTTGTAGCCTCTTGGAACCAATTTGTCCAGCGGGTCATAGGTTGTGATGTGGGCAGATAGCTTTTTATGACCCTTGTGGCCACATCCAATTACAGAGATGGTAGTGTACGCTCCCATTGACGAATGAAGGAAATGGTTTTCGACGATACTATTACAAGGGGAGACGTAGACTCAGGGTGTTGGCAAGAGTAGGTGTAGAGCATGTAGAAACTTCTATATGAGTGTGTGCCTGGCATGAGGAGCTAGAAGCTTCATGTGGCTCCCCCCTTCCTGAGCTAGGTGGTAATGATCGATATCGTTTGGGAATCCAAACTAACTCTGGAAGAAGTGGTGCGGAGCACTCTGTTACCTTTCCCTTACCACGGTCTTGAATTGTCATTGGGGTGGCAACAATTGGTTTGCAAGGTTTTACAGGTGATGTGGAGGGATTCAGCTTATGTTTAGGGACCCAAATCTGGTCATTCCCCTTGTAGTACCCTTGGGCTACTAATAATTTTTTAGGGATCCATCGCGATGTTACATTGCCCTTTCTCGGGTGGTTAGCTGCTTTCCTTTTACGAGGCTTCTTGGTGGTTGAACGAGATTGAGCAGGGGAAGTAGCTATTAACGAAGCTTTTGGGACCCATTTGTATGTGTTTTTGGCATAGTAAGCGGAGCTTTAGAGACCACCCTGCATGTTTCCACTCCTGGCGTTGAAGCGTTAGAGGGGTGGCAAACAATCAAAGATGGTTTTGCCACTGGACTTTGTGATTTTTCGTTATCGAGCATTTTGTCCAGAGTCGATGGCTTAGGAGCGGGACTTTGAGCGGTCAGACCTAGTGTTGGTTCTTGCGTTGTGACTCGTCTGGTTGCCCAATCGATATTGCATTTGGTGGCCATCATCCATTTGCGCCCTAAGTTTACAGTCCCTCCCATTGTACCAGCAGGCATAACCAAAAAACTTTGAATTATGGTTCCCTTGTCACATAAGCAACCGGAGTGTGCAGAATTCCTGAGACAGGGGTTTTCTTCGTTGTGCAGGCATTAGCGCGGGTACTTGAGGTGTGTTTGACCAGGCTAGTGGTGCTTGATTTGCCAACATTTGCTTAAGTACTAGGCAATCTTTAGATTGATGGCCATACTTACCACATGCATTGCAATTCCCATTGAATTTAACTCTGAATGTGGGACATTCACTCGTGCTATGTGGTCCTAAGCACACCGAACACCATTGTTGCTCTCTCCTTGGGTACATATGGCTATTCTGAGGAGCTCGATTACCCCTAAAGTATTCTTGGAGAGCCTTAGTAAGTCACAGACATTTCAGATATCTTGGGCTCCTTGGCAATAGGTTTCACCGTCATTGGCTCGTGCCCAGATACTTGCGAACTAACGGATTTTGTCTCCGAAGACACCTTTTTACCTGCAATCATCAAGTTGTCTTCTAACTGGATTGCATTGGCAGTGACTGCTTCCCACGTTGTAAGACCTCTAATGACTAGGCCATTGTATATATCCTCGTGGCGCAATCCTCGGATGAATCTATCGAGCAGTTGGTTGTTATTTAAGCGCTCATCGCTCGCGGGAGTGCAGCGAGAATTTAGATGCTTCAATCGACTTATAAAGTCTCTCACTGACTCCCCTTCCTCGCGTTCAGCTTTTTGGAGTTGAGATGCTACTCCCCAAAGCACACCCTCACGTATGTATTCTTTCAAGAACAACCTCTTGAGAGTGGGGTAGTGAGTGTGCTCTTCAACCCTTAAGGTTCGATACCAATCTCCGGCCTTCCCACTCAAGGTTAAGCCTAAGGCTTTACACTTATGCAGCTCATTGTGCTCTTCCAAGGAATCACACACGTGTTCGAAGACTTCAATGTGCTTCCTCACATCCTCGTTACCACTGAAGTTCTGAGTGAGCTTAGCCACTTGTACTGCCTTGCTTCTAGGTTCTCTCTCAGGCATGCCCCGTATGTTTTCCGTAATAGATCGTCCGATCGTCTGAGCAAACACTGTGAGATCACCTAGGTGAGCAGGCATAGCTGGTGGAGGCACTTCTGGGATAGCCTGGCTGATAGGAGTTGGCGTTGGTCTGAGTATGTTGGCAAATGACGTAGGATATGATATGTGGCTAGGCCTAGCTCCTCTTGGATAAGGGTTGTGATAAGGCAGTTGTGGAGCATACGCCATTGGCATACTAAGAGGCGTAGGAGCTACATGAGCATGAGTAGCGATAGGTACATATGGTTGATAGGCACCGGCACGCACTGTTGTATGTACTGTTTCGCTAGGTAGCGGTGTCGTACTAACTACAGTGGTAACATGTACGCTTTCTGTCATGCTCATCATTGGGGTAGGCATTGTGGATTCCCTAATGGAAAGTTGAGCCAAGGTTAGAAAACTAAAGTTACTGCTCGTGGGCTCAACCTGCATTGAGACTCCAGGCGAAACAACATACGAAGGGTCTATGGGACTCACCGAGGGAGTCTCCAATTGTGATAGGGTTGGTTGTTTGGCCTTGCCCGTATCCAAAAATCTCATAGGGCCAGTGGAAACTAAGTTCACTCCCCTATTTTGACTCTCAATTTGGATAATTCTATGAATAACCTCACATATCATGTGTTGTTGCTCCTCTAGATTAGTGGCACTAGATGTAGATCGTAGGACTTCTAACCAACCTACATGGTATATGTAACCCGTGTATAGGTCAATTAGAGTCTCTGTATGTAGATCATATTCCCAATTTTCATTGAGAAATATCCCATCTAGACTTGGTGTGCCAAACGGTTCTCTTGAAGTGGACGCAATGTCACTTCTTATGGATTGGCTTCTAGGGACCTCTACTTTAGGAAGAGCATCGGAATGTGGTAGCTCAGTAGGGCCCTCATTAAACGAAGTGGGTAGAATATCCACATGGACACTCTTTGGGAGGATAGGGTCTACATAAGACGTGAATGGCGAATCCACTACCCCTCCTTCCTCATTTACTTCTCTTGTCGCATGTTCAGAGCGTGTAGCTCTACTAAAGGTCTCTATTAGACGACTAAACATGCTAGATCCGAGTTGTGGGACCCAAACTGGCATGTTTTGGCTTGTCTCCTCAGGGTTCTTAGTAGGGTGCCCTTCCATGGTTTCTGAGTCAGAGAACGAGTCACTATCCACTATTCGTGGATCTTGGGTTGCACTCCCTTGGGTTCCAGCCGAAGGCCAAGATGCCAACGTGGAGGGATGGTGTGAGCCTGCGTAAACTGAAACGCTTTCTAGTGGTTCAGGCTCTAGCACCCGACCAGAACATAGATGCATGTGACGTGGGTACCCTACGTGCGTTGGTAACTACCCTTGAAACTCACACAAGTGGTTTCTTAGGTGTTTCGCACCCAACCAGAACATAGATGCATGTGACGTGGGTACCCTACGTGCGTTGGTAACTACCCTTGAAACTCACACAAGTGGTTTCTTAGGTGTTTCGCACCCCGTTTTTACTTGTTTTTAGATTGTTTTTGACCCCCTTACTTACGGTCGAACTTGGACTAGGACGTGTGATAGCTCGAAATGAGCGTATCATTTAAAGGATCCTAGCGTGCTTTACAGCACCATGTTCGCCTATCCAGAGCTCCTGTGGTCCTCAAAACAGTCTGTTTCCCTATGGGGGAAGGGGCAAAAGCCTATTTGCTTGTGGAGGAAAGGGTGAGGGCTTTATCCCACATGCTCACTTTACTCCTTGGGGAGTGGGCTACATATAGGGCATAACTTCCCATAAGCTCTCACATATATATATAGGAGGCTCACTCTCCTATATATATATATATCAAAAGACCGAGACCGAGGCCGGGATCGGGGTCGGGGTCGGGGTCCATTGGGGGTTTTTCTTTTCAAAAATTTTTTCTCCAATTAAAAAATCTTTCCTCTCCACACGTTTGGTTTTTTCTTTGCTTTAGAAATAAAATTTAAATTTAAATTTTTTTATTTTTTATTTTTTTAAAATTAATTTTTTCTTTTTTTTTCCTTCTTTTTTTTTGAGATAAGTTTTCTAGGGTTTCTATCTAGGGTTCAATCTTGGCCGCGGTGCAGTTCGCACACAGCACAGGTCTAGGGATTCAGAAATCCCCCCTCACATGCAGAAAACTAGATAACAGAATGCACGCCCATACGCAGAGCGAAAAAATAACAAAAGAAACAGAAATGCAGAAGACAAAAATAACACAGTGCTCGATCGCTCTCTCACTCTCTCTCACATACGCAGGAGAAGGAAACCAAGGAGATAAGGCAAGAGCACTCTTGTATTCACAACACATGAGAATGAGGATTTTAGGGTTACATTTGACTCTTATAGGTGACTTGGCCGTTCACACTTGGGTGCCCATACATGGCCGGCCGATCCTAACCCTTATCCTACTGATATTCAAGGTGCGCCTCTCATCGGCGATCACCCAATCCCTTCATCCTTAACATATGGTGCCGACAAGCCCGGCCCATGACTCAGAATAGTTAAACTAATTACATGACGTAAAACATAGTACGTCTCATTGTCTGTCATAGGTTAATAGAGGCTCACTTTTTCCTATAGATGAAGCCTTCCCATTTGTAAATGGTTAATAGTGTTTTATGCACTATTACTCTACTCCTCCCCAGAGCCAAAAACAGTGAATTTATTGATATTTCATTAGTTTTTTACCATTTCCTCTTCAAAAGAATTGGTGGCCACTCTTGTTGCAAACAAGAGTAGATCTCTCAAACCATCAAGCCGCCAAAGGAAAGCTCACAAAATTCATGTAAGCTAGAAATCCTACTTTTTCTTTATTCCATTTAATGGTTTTCTAAATTTTGTTTTCTTTAAAATGAAAAATGGTGCTATGCCTTGTTGGAAAGGCTTTCCCCCTCTCTTTATTCTTGAATTCGGCCTTTCTTCATCCTAGATGTGTAATCAAATTGTTGGAATTAAAATTTTCATATTGTTTCTCTTTAAAAAGTTGAATTTGATTAGTTTAGAATGCTTTAAACCGTTTGGGATAATTTCTAAGTAACTTGAGAATGGAAAAAATTGAAAAATGGTCTGCCATACTAAGGAGGTTATGGTAAAATTTTCTTAAATTTTGTGAAAAAAGTTTTATCTTATATTATTCAAAAAGAGTAATTCACACCACTTGTGTATTCTAAAAGTGTTATTTTTATTTTATGCATAGAAAAATGCATATTAGAAATATTTCTATAATAAAAGTGTTATTTTCATTCGAATTAATTTCTATGCATAGAAGGATGCATATTGGGAATATTTTGATTATAAAAGTGTTACTTTCATCAAATTTGATTTTTATGCATAAAAGAATTTTTTATTATAAAAGTGTTACTTTCATTAAAATTGAATTTATGCATAAATAGATGCATAAAAGATTTTTTTTAAGCATTACTTTCATCAAATTTTGATTTTATGCATGGAAAGATGCATAAAGAAATTTATATTTATTTCAAAAGAGTTATTCTCATCAATTTTGATTTTATGCATAGAAAGATGCTTAAAGAAATTTATTTTTATTTCAAGAGTTATTCTCATCAATTTTGATTTTATGTATAGAAAGATGCATAAAGAAATTTATTTTTATTTCAAAAGAGTTATTCTCATTAAAATTGAATTTATGCATAGAAAGATGCATAGAAGATTTATTTTTATTGCGAAACTGTTATTCTCCTTAAAATTGAATTTATGCATAAATCTAGATGCATAAACGGATTTTTATAAAAGTCTTATTTTCCACAAAAGTTGTTCTTAAGCATAAATAGATGCGTAATGTATAAAAAAAGAATTCTCTTACATTCTATAAATAGATGTGATAAGATGTGATATGAATCACATAGATGGAAATGAATGGATGGATGGGAATGAATGGATGGATGTGATGAGAATAGAAGTGATGAGAATGAGAGGTAAATAGATGTGATGAGATGGGATGCAAATCAGATAGATGGGAAAGAATGGATGGATGGATGTGATGAGAATAGAAGTGATGAGAATGAGAGGTAAATAGATGTGATGAGATGGGATGCAAATCAGATAGATGGGAAAGAATGGATGGATGGATGTGATGAGAATAGAAGTGATGAGAATGAGAGGTAAATAGATGTGATGATATGTGATGTGAATCAGATAGATGGGAAAAATGGATGGATGGATGTGATGATATGTGATGTGAATCAGATAGATGGGAAAAAATGGATGGATGGATGTGATGAGAATAGAAGTGATGAGAATGAAAGGTAAATAGATGTGATGATACGTTAGAGAAAAATTTATCCTAGAGGAATCGCCCGTGCTTTCCGGGCAAGGGAAGTTTTTCCAGGTTCGGTTTTGGAAGAAGAACCAATGGATTAGTCTCTTGTCCGGATATCCGTGGGCGAGGCCCCGAGTGTGGGACTTTACCCTGCATAAGAAGTGCTACTTCCGCTGCTAGCAACCCTGAATTCGTTGCACGGTGGGGACAGGGATCTTATGGAGCTGGTATCAGAGCGAATTGGATAATGAGGATCAACTGAGAAGCCAAAAATGTCAAAAATAAATAAAGAAGCAGTAAAAGGTTATAATTGTGTGAAAGAATTCATACGAATTGATATTCAAACTGAAATTCGTAAATTGGTAATTGGGTCTTCAGATGGAAGTACCGCAATTATATGGAATCCTTGACTTGCTTGAGACCTAGACATGACGGTATTTACCTTATAGTTCCAAGGACCGTGACTACCTGTATATACCGAGAGTATAACTGCAGCTCTTTACTCGCAGTATATACGAGTAAATCTAAGACTTGAAATCATAAGCATTAATACTATCCAGATGATGAATTCGAATGTGGTTGATATGATTTTAAATTTTGGTTGAGAACTGATGAGTTGATTTGGATTTTGATTGAAAAATGAAGATTCCTGAATTTGGTTCAAATGTATTAAACTAAGCAAAACCACAATGAGGATGAATGGGACGAGTCCGTGTGATGATGTTCATAACTCGAATGACGTTAATGACTTCAGCAAATCAATATGAGATTAGTGGATTGTGCTGACAGATTTGCTACTGTTAACTCTTGACCCAGTGGATCAAGTTAAGGGATGTCAAATTAAAAATCTGTATAATTGAAAATTTCCATGAAGGACTGTTCAGATAGAAAATTCGATCTAATGGACCATTATTGTGATAAGGATTTGAATGATACGATCTAGATGAATTATTATCTGATGATGAGTTTTATACAAGGGATCTTTATACCAGGATTCTGTTGGGTTTAGCAGACTATAAGGAACCCCAGAATCAGTTGGATCTTAAGGAAAAAAGTTCTCCTCTAATTTTGCGAGATGAGGACATCTCACCTTTTTTAAGTGGGGTAGGATGTAAGATTCCTCCCTCCGGCTTTTGAGGTGTGCAGGTGTAAAAACCTTGCCTTCTAATCTTATAATTATTCCCCTCTCTGAAATAAAAGAAAGATCCTGTTTTTCCCTGTTTTGGCCAAGAGAGAGAAAATGTCTAGAGAGAGGTAATTCAAAATTGAGATATTTTTGGATATAAAAATCCTCCTAGTGTCTAAAATGGTTTCCCTTGAAATAGATATTCAAAAAGAAATTTCCAATGTGCAATTGGAATAAATTGAAATCAGGTAAAAAGGACCTTAGCCTAAGGGTCCAGATTTTGTGAAATTTGTGAATTAAGGTTCCTAATGGACCAATTAGGAACCTTAGCCTAAGGGTCCAGATTTTGTGAAATTTGTGAATAAGGTTACTAATGGACCAATTAGATTAATCTAAATGTATGGAGGAGATAAATTGAAGAATAAAAGGAAATCCCCCCAAAAATGAGTAAATACTCACATAAGATGAAGAGTTGACTAGGACAAGGTTATTAGTTAAAAAAGAAGAGATATTTAGAAGAAATGATGCATTTTTGATACCTCAGTGTGGGGGAATTCCCCTCATGAAGGAGGCACCTATTTCAAATGTGTGGTTGAGTTTTGAACTCAAAAATGATGAGATATTTTCATCTCTCCTCTCTCCTGCTTCAACTAGATCCAAAAAGTAAGCTAAACTGACCTAAAAATGGTCAAAGTTTGACCAAACTGATCTGGAAAATTCTAGAATCAGTTTGCTTGGTTAGAGGCTCACTTTTTCCTATAAATGAAGCCTCCCCATTTGTAAATGGTTAATAGCGTTTTATGCATTGTTACTCTTCTCCTCTCCCCAGAGCCAAAAACAGTGAATTTATTGATAATTCATTAGTTTTTTACCATTTCCTCTTCAAAAGAATTGGTGGCCACTCTTGCTGCAAACAAAAGTAGATCCCTCAAACCATCAACAAGCCAAAGGAAAGCTCACAAAAATTCATATAAGCTAGAAATCTTACTTTTTCTTTATTCCATTTAATGGTTTTCTATTTTTTATTTTCTTTAAAATGAAAAATGGTGCTATGCCTTGTTGGAAAGTCTTTCCCCCTCTCTTCATTATTGAATTCGGCCAATTTTGATTTTATGCATAGAAAGATGCATAAAGAAATTTATTTTTATTTCAAAAGAGTTAATCTCATCAATTTTGATTTTATGCATAGAAAGATGCATAAAGAATTTTTTTTAATTTCAAAAGAGTTATTCTCATCAATTTTGATTCTATGCATAGAAAGATGCATAAAGAAATTTATTTTTATTTCAAAAGAGTTATTCTCATTAAATTTGAATTTATGCATAGAAAGATGCATAAAAGATTTATTTTTATTTTGAAAGTGTTATTCTCCTTAAAATTGTATTTATGCATAATTAGATGCATAAAATAACTTTTTTTATTATAAAAGCGTTACTTTCATCAAATTTTGATTTTATGCATAGAAAGATGCATAAAGAAATTTATTTTTATTTCAAAAGAGTTATTCTCATCAATTTTGATTTTATGCATAGAAAGATGCATAAAGAAATTTATTTTTATTTCAAAAGAGTTATTCTCATTAAAATTGAATTTATGCATAGAAAGATGCATAAAAGATTTATTTTTATTTCGAAACTGTTTTTCTCCTTAAAATTGAATTTATGCATAAATAGATGCATAAACGGATTTTTATAAAAGTGTTATTTTCCACTGAAGTTGTTCTTAAGCATAAATAGATGCGTAAAGAATCTTTATACATAAAAAAAGAATTCTCTTACATTCTATAAATAGATGTGATAAGATGTGATATGAATCAAATAGATGGGAATGAATGGATCGATGGATGTGATGAGAATAGAAGTGATGAGAATGAGAGGTAAATAGATGTGATGAGATGGGATGCAAATCAGATAGATGGGAAAGAATGGATGGATGGATGTGATGAGAATGAGAGGTAAATAGATGTGATGAGATAGGATGCGAATCAGCTAGATAGGAAAGAATATGGATGGATGTGATGAGAATGAGAGGTAAATAGATGTGATGATATGTGATGTGAATCAGATAGATGGGAAAGAATGGATGGATGGATGTGATGAGAATGGGATGGATAGATGTGATGAGATGGGATGCGAATCAGATAGATAGGAAAGAATGGATGGATGGATGTGATGAGAATAGAAGTGATGAGAATGAGAGGTAAATAGATGTGATGATATGTGATGTGAATCAAATAGATGGGAAAGAATGGATGGATGGATGTGATGAGAATAGAAGTGATGAGAATGAAAGGTAAATAGATGTGATGATATGTGATACGAATCAGATAGATGGGAATGAATGGATGGATGGATGCGATGAGAATAGGAGTGACGAGAATGTGAGGTGAATAGATGCGATGAGAATAGGAGTGACGAGAATGTGAGGTGAATAGATGCGATGAGAATAGGAGTGACGAGAATGTGAATAGATGTGAATAGATGCGATGAGAATAGGAGTGACAAGAATGTGAATAGATGTGATGAGATGTATTGCGAATCATATAGATGGAAAAGAATGGATGGATGGATGTTGATGAGAATAGAAGTGATGAGAATGAAAGGTAAATAGATACGATGATATGTGATGCGAATCAGATAAATGTGAATGAATAGATGAGATGTGATGTCATATGAATCAGGATGTAAATGAATGATATAGGATGTGAATGAATGTGATAACATGTGAATGAATGTGATAACATGTGAATCGGGATGTGAATGAACGATAAGAGACGTGAATGAATGTGTTAGCATGTGAATCGGGATGTGAATGAATGAGATGTGATGTGAAATGGATGTGATAAGATGCGATGTAAACTGGATATATGTTAATGTATGTGAAGTGATAAGATGCAATGTAAACTGGATAGATATTAATGTATGTGAAGTGATGAGATGTATGGGTAGATGCAAGTAGATGTGATGTGATGAGGATAAATGAGGAAATAAGTGATGAGATAGAAAAAGATGTGATTAGATGAGAATGGGAATACTTATGAAATGAATGTGATTAGATGTGATTAGATGAGAATGGGAATGTGATTAGATGAGAATGGGAATACTTATGAAATGAATGTGATTAGATGAGAATGGGAATACTTATGAAATGAATGTGATTAGATGAGAATGGGAATACTTATGAAATGAATGTGGATTGATGTGTGGGTAATGTGTATTGATATGGATGGATGTATGGATGATGTGGATTGATGTGGATATGGAAGATGTGGATGGATGTGTGGGTAATGTGGATTGATGTGGATGGATGAGTGGATAATGTGGATTGATGTGGATGATGTGGATGGATGTAGGGATGATGCTGATTGATGTGTGGGTAATGTGAATGGATGTGGATGGATGTATGGATGATATGAACTTATGTGTGGGTAATGTGGATTGATGTGTGGATTGATGTGGATGGATGAGTGGATAATGTGGATTGATGTGGATGATGTGGATGATGTGTATGGATGTATGGATGATATGGATTGATGTGGATGATGTGTATGGATGTATGGATGATATGGATTGATGTGCGGGTAATGTGGATTGATGTGAATAGATGTATGGATGATGTGGAGGATTGATGTGTGGATAATGTGGATTGATGTGGATGGATGTATGGATGATGTGGATTGACATGTGGATTGATGTGGATGGATGTATGGAAGATGTGGATGGTTGTGTGGATAATGTGGATGGTTGTGTGGATAATGTGGATGGTTGTGTGGATAATGATATGGATGATGTGGATTGGTGTGGATGATGTGGATGGATGTATGGATGATTTGGATTGATGTGTGGATGATGCGATTGGATGTGATTTGATGTGGGAATGATGTGATGTGATAGGGATCGATGAAGATAAAAAAAATTGTGAGAAGATGAGAAAAGATCGGGACTAATGTGAAAGGATGTGGAGTGATGAGAAAAAATGGAAATATTGTTGGAACTGTATTTGTATGTGAAATCTGTTTTTAAATGACTGTTTTATGTCAAGAATGGCTGGGAAGCATTTTGACCGTCTTGTGAATGAGATCGTGGAGACCTATCTGTTAAAGTTGCAACTACTGTGACGGAGAGTCAACGGAGGACGTCTCACGTAGCAAGGTCAGTTGACCAGCCTCGGTTTCATTTAAATGTGAGCTTCCGCTACAATGGATGAGTGACTAAGGAAGCGGGCTATGAGTGAAGCGCTAGGTGACCTGCGAAGGATCCTAGAGGATGCTGACCATACGGTGCTCGCGCTCTGGGTCACCGAAGATACCCACACGTACGTCGGGGAAGATATTCGAACAAGGAGTAAGAGTTGTTTTCTGAATTCGGGCATGGATCTGGTTGATTGACCTTGCTGGTCCTCAACGGATGAGTCCATGGATTTTTTTTATGGATCCGTTGGTTGATCTCAACGGAGATTCTATTTTTGATATGTGAATATATTGCCGGTTACTATGAGCTAGGAACTATCGAAAAGGCCCCTAAGTGGACAGGTGGTGAGCGTTCTGGTTGCCAATGATGCCATAGGTACACCAATGAAGGAATGATTGGAAATAAGTATTCAACCGGAGATTTCGAGGATTATGATCAGTGACACAATGGTTTCATTAAAAGATTGTTTTTAGAAGATGCTGATTCTGTGAAAAAGACAATTTCATATTGGGTGTATAAGTGGTGTGACTAGTTTTAAGTTTGCATGAATATCCAGCTAGGGGACGTGGAAACTCTTTTTCCTGGTACCCGAGACAAAACCAATCACTACACCTCCATTGAGTGTTGTTTCTCCACAAAAATCACATCTCAGCTAGTGAGTATATGCACATACCATTTGTAGCCAAATGTTCAAAAATGAGGCACCGAAGGTTTCTTACCAAATGAGGCCTCTTTGTGGTGTGATGTTAGCCTAGCAACAAATAACCCACCACCTTAATCTTATATCCTTGGATTATGGGTAGTTTAGGAATAGGATTCAAACAGTCATATATCATTCTATTTCTCAAAACTGATGACTATACCACTTGCAAGTTCTCATTAACAACATGAATGAAGAATGGAAAATCAACTGTCTAAGCTTTGAGAAATAGGATTCAAACAGTCATATATCATTCTATTTCTCAAAACTGATGACTATATAGCCACTTGCAAGTTCTCATTATAAACATGAATGAAGAATGGAAAATCAATTGTCTAAGCTTTGAGAAATATACATAGTCTATTTTCCATCTTTATATTGTCTGTGCAATGTCATTTGCAGTATGTATTACTCTTTGTTGTTTAATGTTAAATCTTTCATTAATGTGTTGGTTCCACCAATACTTTTGGTAATCCTACTGGCAATCGAGTCCCTGCCCATGCTTTGGTTTTATGATTTAAGCATTATGCATCATAGGTGGATTCTCTTCCCTCGCCGATTAACTGGCGGGTTGTTGCATCCTCCCTCCATCCATCTTGGTTCTCATTTAGATCAAGATGGGGATTGTCGTTCGGTTCTGCATGTTGATGTTTTTTCTTTGTGTGAAGAGGATTTACCTAGTCCACACACTACTGTTTTGTTAACTTGTTTGTGGCATCTGGTTGATCGTGTGGAAGTGACAACATTTCGTGAATCTTCGTCCTTAAGTATTTCAGAATGTCTTCCATTTTTCAAATTCAAGTGTGCAGGTGGATTTTGACTCCATGCTCAATTAGATGTGGAAAATATTCTTTTGTTGGAATCTGAGCATGGCAATGACTTTTGTTAGCCATTTTCCAATTACCAGTTCATCCTCCAAACTAGGAATGACGTTATGATGCTCATCTAAAGTGTCACCAACAACAAGCTACACAGAGAACAATGATATCTCTATTTCAGAGAAAGATGATGATGCCAGTGTCATGCTTAGGGTAGATAGTACCAGTGTTCACTCGAAGGAGCTATAGCCAGCACACGGAAGACTTCAATGTACTACTAGTGTGGTAAGCTCTTGTGTAGCTTAGAATTTATCAGATTACTACTTGGTGTAGAATAGTACCAATGTTCACTCGAAGGATAGCCATCACACGAAAGACTTCAATGTACTACTAGTGTGGTAAGCTCTTGTGCGGCTTAGAATTTACTAGATTACTCATTACCAGATTAATACTTGGTGTAGAATTTTCCTCCATAGGTTCTTCTGTTGTTCTAGCTCCTCCACAATAGGTTTGAGAGTCTTTTCAAGTCCACTTGGTCTTGGCAACACAACTTTGACTCCATCGCTTCCCATCATGCCTCAATGCATGTCTATTAAGTATCCAAATTCCATGGTAGGAAGAAGGAGCATCCAAGTACACAAGGAAAATTTTAAAAATACATGGTTGGCCAATAGCATGCCACTCATAGTCACAATCTACAGTTTAGAAGTGCAACACGTTCAGTGGCACATTTGATGGGAAAGCAATAAATTAGCATGGGTAATACGGTTCCAATGCATGTGTAATATGGTTCCAATGCATTCCAAGTTATTCAGCCCTACATGATGCCTTTTTGCACCGGTTTTAGAAGGATAGGATCTCTTTATAGGTCTTGGAGAAATTGCACCATATGGAATAGAAGCGCTTGACTGGAACACTATGTGGCCAAATTTTGTGCTCTATGGAATCGAGTCAATCCCGCCGACCGGCCAACTGAGACCCTTATGGGAGAATAATTTGTTTGGGGTTTATAGAAGAAGTTAAAACCTATTGTGCCATCCATGGACCTTACATTTAGTGGGTTTGATAGGTTGGTGGAAGCTTCTCAAAGATCGGAACGTATCTTAGGAAAGAGTTCCACTTCAAAGAAGGGGAAAACAAAGCCTCAAGAACATCCTTCAGAGGATGAGAAAATGGAGGACACTAAGGATGATGACTCGGATGCGCAACTGGATTCAAAATCCAAGAGTAAGGACCAAAAGAAGAAAAGGCAGAAGCGAGAGACAGTCAAGGAACGACTTCTGGTGGCATGGGCTAAGATTCAAGGTGGAGGTGTAGGAGGAGGTGGGCTGGGATATGATGTTTAGTGTACGAAGTATTCTAAGAAAGGTAATAACAAGGAAGAATGTTCACTCATTCCCTACTATACTACATGCCAGACCACCACTCACATTATGGAGGCTTGCTAGTATAATGGTAGAGTCAATTATCCAAACAACGCCTCCACAACACTAGATAGAGGAAACTCATAGTCCTCAGTCTCATTGCAACAGATAGCACCAAAACCCACTACTATAGGTATATCATAGCCCACTACACATGAGGAGCTTTCTTTGCAGGAGTAAAGCTATAGGGAAACTATACTGTCCTAATGGATAACAATTTTTTGGGCCAAAAACGCGTTTTGGGCGCATTACGACTTCTGTTTTTCAGAAAGCAGGTGATTTCGAGCACTGCGGCGGCGAGTAAGTCATCGATTCTCAGCAGAACTTTGTTTTAAGAACTGCAAGAAGATAGATTAGTTGTGAAGACATTGTGTGTGCTGCAAGGAGGACAACAATTGCCATTGGGTGTATGTATGCACATTGAGGTCACTGGTTGTGACATTTGAGTGTAGTACAGTACCGCTACAGAAAATACAGCAGTTTGTGCAAGACAAACCAGAGTGCTGTTTCTGGTAAATTTGTGTCTGGCAAGATGTCAAATGATGGCATAAACCAGATTGTTGCTGAGAAGCTTGATAGGAACAACTTCCATGATGGCATAAACCAGATTGTTGCTGAGAAGCTTGATAGGAACAACTTCCATGCTTAGAGGTTCAGCT
Source organism: Cibotium barometz (assembly GCF_041138505.1). NCBI lineage: Eukaryota > Viridiplantae > Streptophyta > Polypodiopsida > Cyatheales > Cibotiaceae > Cibotium > Cibotium barometz. The sequence continues at coordinate 27,241,709 of NC_141103.1, read as the reverse complement.
TGACAAATTTCCTGATGGGAAAGGGTTACTCGGACTATATATAGAGGCACCGGAGATACCGGAGATCAGTCCAGCTGCCTGTAGATGTGAAAGAGTTCAAGGATTGGAACCAAGGAGCCAGAAAAGTTATGTATTGGCTCTCTATAAGTATACAAGACACCATGATTGGGCACATACAGGATGCCAAGTCCCCCAAGGAGGCGTGGGACACCTTGGTAAAACTCTATGAAACGAATACCAAGGCATGAAAGATACAGTTGAAGAATGAACTTCATACTGTGGAGAAAAAGAGTATGTCTGTGAATGACTATGCATTGAAGATCAAGGGTATTGTGGAATCCCTTTCACCTATTAGTGTTTCAGTAGATGATGATAAGGTGGAAGTCTGTCTATTGTGGAATCCCTTTCATCTATTGGTGTTTCAGTAGATGATGATGATAAGGTGGAAGTCTGTCTACGTGGTCTCGGGCCACAATACAAGGCGTTCAAGACGTCTATTCGGACTCGGGAAAACATTCCCAATTTCACAGATTTGGTGTTTATGTTGATTATAGAAGAGAAGAGCTTGGGTGAAGACCAACAGGTATTCCCTTGAGCAAAAGGGATACAGGTGTTATAACCCTGCTACATCATGTGAGTTGAGGGTAAGCAGGGATGTTGTTTTTGATGATATGAGCAGCTGGTAGGAGCTGATGTGAGTGGAAATGTGGTTGCACAGAATGCAAGTCAGCAATCACAGTCTTTGATTGGACCAGGAGAGTCCTCATCTAGTGGTTCAATTGATAGACCATGGAGTGGCAGGCTGCATCATAATACCAGTCCTACAAATGTGATTTAGTACATCACATAAAGGCAAAGAGAAAGTGGTTGAGCCCCTTAGTATGCCTGACATTTCTGCAGGGCATTCTCATGTTGATGGAGAGTCTAGTGGCTCAGAGATGAGCCTTGATGAGGATCTTGGGATACCAGCTATGAGAACACCTGGTGTAAAGAAGGCTATGGAAGCCATGAATGCAAAGCTGCGAAGATCTAGAAGAGTGAAGAATCTTGTGCAGAGTTTTAGTATGCCTGACATTTCTGTAGGGCATTCTCATGTTGATGGAGAGTCTAGTGGCTCAGATGAGCCTTGATGAGGATCTTGGGATACCAGCTATGAGAACACCTGGTGTAAAGAAGGCTATGGAAGCCATGAATGCAAAGCTGCGAAGATCTAGAAGAGTGAAGAATCTTGTGCAGAGTTTTACCTATGATGGTTATGTCGCACATCACTATGCATACATGGCAAAAGTTATACAGGTTGTAGAGCCCACGTGCATTGATGAGGCTCTTGGAAATGTCTGTTGGGAGAAAGCTATAGAGATGAGGAGATGGATGCACTATATGGAAATGAGATTTGGGATTTAGTGCAATTTCCTGAAGGCAAGAAAGCCATTGGATGCAAGTGGGTGTACAAAGTAAAACATAACAATGATGGAAGCATAAGCAGGTACAAGGCTAGATTGGTAGTAGCCAAAGGATATGCGTGGACATATGGCATTGATTATGAGGAAACTTTCAGCCCAGTTGTTGCCAAGATGGCAACAGTGAGAGCTGTGATAGCAGTGGCTGCGTCAAAGCAATGGTCTTTACATCAGATGGATGTAAAGAATGCATTCTTGCATGGGGATTTGCACGAAGAGGTGTATATGTTGCATCCACCTGGTTATGAGGATGTGAGTCACCCCGAGCATGTTTGCAAGTTGAAGAAAGCCTTGTATGGCTTAAAACAAGCACCAAGAGCATGGTCTGACAAGATTTCTGAATATCTTGTCACTATTGGCATTCATGTAGCCAATGCAAATTTCTCGCTGTATGTGAGACACAGTGATAGAGGGGTTGTGCTTGTTGTCATCTATGTAGATGACCTGATCATTACGGGGGACCATGATGCAGAGATCTTTGATGTAAAGATCTTGCTTAGACACAAGTTTGAGATGAAGGATCTGGGGGAGCTCAAATATTTCTTGGGCATTGAGATGATTAGGTCACCACATGGTATTGGATTACTGCTGCTGTAGAGAGACAGTGTGGCTTGGACATGTTGTCCAAGTATGGTATGACAGGCTGTAAGCCTATCTCAGTGCCATTGGATCAGAATGGCAAGTTGAGTGCAAATTCAGGAGAGATTTTGGAGGATCCTACTATGTATAGATGCATAGTAGGAAGCTTGATCTACATGACGATCACCAGGCCAGATTTGAGCTATGCTGTTGAGTTGGTGAGTCAATTTATGCTTGCAGGTTCCTCGAAAGCCTCATTTGGATGCATTGAGATGCATAGTGAGGTATGTGAGGTCTACTTTGCATTGTGGACTATTTTATGAAACTGGGACAGAGATATGTGTACATGGGTTCACAGATGTTGATTGGGCTGGTAGTATCTCAGATAGAAGATCTACTAGTGGCTTCATGTTTTGTTTGGGGAGTGCTGTTGTGACTTGGAGCAGCAAGAAGCAGCTTACGGTTGCTCTATCTAGTACAAAGGCCGAGTACACAGGTGTTGCGCTAATATGTGTGAACATCCATCTTGTCGTTACATCTTGTTTATTTTTTGTATTCACTCAACCACCTAAGAGTAGCTAGATGAGCACCAAGGGGGGAGGGTGATTTTTATCCACCTACCACCTACATTAAGGAAAGATGAAGTATTGTAAACCTCACATCCAACCACCTTATAGTGGACTAAGAATATGGCACTCACCAAGGGGGGGTGTTGAGAAGTGTAATGCCATAGAGCACATGTAGAGGCAGGGAGTGAGCAGGTGAGCATGAACCCATATGGCAAAACTATATTATCCCACATGTATGGAACAAGCCAAGATGTATACTAACCATAAAAGGGATCATTTTCAAGCAATGGAAGTACAAGAACTTGCACATATTTGAAGTCTCTCTATGATTCCAAGCTAACCTAATTGATTTGAGTCTATTGCACATACACATCATCATGGGTGTAATTAGAAACCATCCACCTTAGTTTAGTGTAATCACTCATATTAGCATGTGATTATCCTAATCTAGTTGCATTAGTGAAGGTACCATGGATTTTAACATTTTGGAAAAGAGGGTGGTGTGAGATTGATAATAGGGGGTGGCAGAGCTACTAAAGATAGATTCTTCATAGCACTAAGTTCGGATCCACAATCTCTTGATGGGATACATTAAGGAGAGAGAGTCTATGAATAACAAGGTGTTGAAGATATAGGGATTGTGAATGACCTACCTATGGTTTTTTGTGTAAGAGTCAATCTCTTTACTTATGATGTGTGCCCAATCATCAATAAAAGATATTTTTAGGGATCCCATTTTCCCTTTCAAATCCTCATACTTGGATGAGGAGGGAGATGGCTCTGTGTAGTGATGCGGAGTCTATCATCAACAATGCCATCATATAACACTCTATTTACTGTTGAGAGCTACACCATTAGTTGTGTGTCAAAAGATGTTATCAAATCCATAAGCTCAAGGGTTACAGGGAGATCAAATGTGTAGGAGATTAATGATTTGATGTTTTCATTGAACCACGAAGACCCTAGTGGCTTGAGACACGTGATGAAGAAATTGCACAATGAACTCACCATGGAAGTCATTTCCCAAAATGTGCACCATTCTCCATATACCTAGATCCTTTAATTTGGTTTTCACCCAGGGTTCTTTGAGCACCAAGTAGCACTCTAGAGAGCCATATTCCAAATTATACATTATTCCGTCTTGTACATTTTTATCGGAGAGCAATTGTCTCACCAAGATGGTCATCTTATGAAGATGTGACGATTCCCCTTGAGGATTCCTCCCTTGCGGGCATGTGGAACTTGTAGCCCTTTTTAAAAGTTCAGTAATTAGTGTGTGAGTGGCTAAATTTAACCTAAAAAGATGTTTTTACTTTATGGATGTTGCAATGCAGGCATAGGTTTAATAAGTTGTAATGAAATTCTTACAAACTTTGATGTTTTGTATAGGTGTAGGTTTTAGATACCTTTGTCTGGATTGGGCGACACTTATTGATTTTAGCGATAGACTGATTGTGTTGATGGCAAATTGGGATCATGGCAAATTGGGATCATGGAAAATTTCATGCAAGGTTGTTGCGGTGGCATGGATTGAGTTGCAAAAGGCTGGGATAGTGGAATCTAGACACAATGATTGCCTTGGTAGTATAATTAGGCTCCCAAGATGCACTTTTAAACCCACATTTTTGGCAATTTTCTCTGTGTCTGGATTGTACATATAGGTAAAATACGTCTATTTTAAGATTATTATTGTCATGATTTGTGCATGGGTATTGTGTTTTTTCCTGAGTTTGTTAAGGTTGCAAACAATAGAGGCCATGTGTTGTAGATTTAGGTATGCAAATGTTTGCAGATGGGGGAAATTTTAAGGCTTCCAAAATCTATTTGGGTAACCATCATTGAGAGGGTTGGGATTTTGGTTGATTGATTGGTTGTTTCCGTTTTGGTGGATTGGGTTTTTGAATGTTGGGCTATTTATTCAAATAAACCTCTTTGGTTAGAGGAACAAGTATAGGAGTTGACTTGGTTAGGACATGTTTCTCCTTATTGTGGGTTGTAAGAAGTATGGACCAAGGTAATGTAAGGAGGGAGTTTTGATTAGGCAAGTTGATTGTTTCATCTTCAGCCAGAAGAAGAATGTTGATTTGTTGATTAGAAAATTTTCAAGTTGTTGTCCTCAAATCCTAGTCAATGGTATATTGATGATGCCCCATTCAATTTTTCCCCAATAGCATTTTTCTCGGATAGTGCTAAAGGAGGTGTAACAAAGAATTTTACTTTAAAGGTATACCATTTTGCACATGCAAACACCTCGCAAACACAATCTACGAAGCGATTTCCCCCACAACATGCACTTGAGGAGTTGTAGCAGCTAGATAGGGATTGCCGAGAGATGTCCACGATTCATAGGACATAAGATTGTGACTTGCACCACAATCTAGTAATCCTAATTTTGTAAGGGATGTGTGGCTTGTGTTCATGTGTAACCATAGCCTAGTATGCTTTACTTCCCAGTCTTCCTCATCTTTGATTCTGAGACAACCCATGCCATGTTGACTTGCAACATTTGGCATCTGCGTTTGATTTTTTCCTCACATTATTTAGCTTCTTTGATATCTTGTTTGTACGTTTCTCTTTTTAGTTTTAGATGTTCCTAGGTTCCATGAATTCTTTTTAATTGGTCCAAAATATTGATGGAGTTTGCATTGACGAAGGTCTCCATAGGAATTCCATATAATGTTTCTAATCTAATCACACCACTCTTGGAGAATTCTAGAATTTTGTAAGGTCCTAAGCCTTGAAGCATAGTTTTCTTCTTTCCCTATTTGATGTTATACATAAACACTAAGTCACCCACTTGGAACTTACTTTTTTTGATATTGGCATCAAACCAAAATCTTCATCGACATTTCTCTGTCCTCATTCCAATCATTGGATATAGTTGTGCTTCATCCAACTTCTTCGATTCAACCAATAAATTTGAAAGGTCATGAGCCGTAAGATTTGCGTCTTTTGCTACACGCAAGGTGGGAATCAACAATTCAATGGAAGTTATAGCATTAAGACCATATACTAAGAGAAAAGGTGTTGTGCTAGTATAGCTATTATGCAAGCCGTTTAATAATCCCAAAGAGTAGCAGGAAGTTTAAGTTCTCGGTCTGAGCATGATGCTTCTAGAGTCTTGGTCAAGATCAAACAATGGATCTTATTGGTGCTTTCAGATTGACCATTTTCTTGTGGATAATAAGGTGATGATTTCCTACAAATCACCATGAACTCATCCAACAAGAATGTCACCACCTCATTTATGAAATGGGTTCCTCTATCACTTATAATTTCTAGGGGATAGCCAAAGCATGTGATAACATTTTTTGTACAAAAACTTGGCAATTGACCTAGCATCGCTTGCACAATAGCCCTAGCTTCTGCCCATTTGGTGCAATAGCAAGTGGCTATATCAATGATATGGCGAGTTACTAGACTTATGGGGCTTTCATACATGAAGATAGATATGCGGTAATATCCACAACGTCCCATGAACCTTTGGGCACCCCTAAAGTTAATGGATCTTGGAAGTTTTATGTGATAACCTTGATTTTACTTTCATCAGTGTGGATATACTATTCTTGGAAACAATGTGTCCCAAGAATAACTCCACAGTGTACCATGAACTGACACTTCTTTGGGTTTAGAGAGATGTGTTACCATCTGCATAGCTCAAATACTTTTCGTAGACAGTCTAGGTACTCGTTCCAAGAGGAATTGACACACATATCATCCATGAATACTTATAAACATTTTCTTAGAAGTTCTTTGAAGGCTGTACTTTAGCATTAATAAGGCCCAAAGGCATGACTTGGTAAGCAAAAATACAAACCTTGAGGTTGTCGTTTTGCTTTAACACCACCACAATCAAGGAAACCCACTCCATGAGTTCAATCTCATATATGAACCCTACATCTAAAAGTTTTTGAAATTTCCTCTTTGATAAGGTGTGCATATTTTGGGTTCATCTCATGTGGCCTTTGTCTAACTAGCCACCTCTTTGATAAGGTGTGCATATTTTGGGTTCATCTCATGTGGCCTTTGTCTAACTAGCCACCCATGATTCTGCCACAATGGGGATAGTGTACATAACAACTAAAGGATGCACACCTTTCATGTTAGTATAGGACCAGGAAAAAATGATGCAAAACTCTTAGAGAAGGCAAACTAAGTCTTTTTCCTCTTTAGGGTCTAGGTCCTTTGTAATGTATATACCAACTTAGGTTTCTCTTCAGGTTCAGCTAGGTCTACCTCATTAGTATCTTTAGGCCCTTCAAAGTCCTTTTTGTAATGTATATACCAACTTAGGTTGCTCTTCAAGTTCAGCAAGGTCTACCTCATTAGTATCTTTAGGCCCTTCAAAGTCCTCTGTTGGGTTGTCACCATAAGTCCATTTTGCCTTGTCACTTTGAATGAGCCTGTCCTCACGGTGTTATAATTACATAAATGATCAATACGCAGTCTAGTATTTCCCTCTTCTTCTTCTTTCATTAAGTCTTTGATTTTAGCCTTAGCTTCTTGGTCCTTCAAAGCCAACTCTTTCTTCCTTTTTTGCCTAGCTAAACGAGTGAGCTTGATTGGTTCTTGAGTTTAGATTGGGAAGGAATTTCAATCTTACTTAAGAAGACAAGAGTTTTCACAGATGTTGTGCCCCCCTCCCTATTGGGTTCCCAAGTTTGTTTATAAATTTTGTGGGACTCAATGGCTCTTATGTAACAGAGCAAGTCATGGCCAGTTGACAAACTAGTGGTTCTTCTACTAAAATCTTGATAGATTTAGTCTTCTTCTTCCTAGAGTCTTTTGGATGGTCATATGTTGTTTGAAGTCTATGTGACTTTCCAAGTTAACCAATAGATGCTCAGAGCTCAACTAAGGAGGCTTTGAGCTCTTGATTTTGCAAAATCAATTCTAGGTATAGCCTAATAGGGGTCTGTAAATCTATAATAGCATCCACTTTCATGACAAAAGCTATTTCTATCCTAGATTTGTTACAAAATTGAGAACCTCCTATTTTAGGTACTGTATCAATCATTGCTTGGATGTGCAACCAATTTTCATCATCCCTTGGTTTGGGAAAACTTGTGGCATCAAAATTCAATTCAACAAATGGTAGATCTTGTGTTTGAAATGTTTCAAAAAGACAAACATTGCTAGCCCAGTCCTCGATAGTCCTCTCTTTAGTGGTAGAGTCTGTGTCAATAGGATCTTTTTGTTACAAAATCCTGACTCCAATTTTTGAGGTTAACCTTCAGGATTACCTCTTTTTTGTGCAAATAGACGTGGTCACTTCCCTAGTCATCGTGGACCATTCGCTATCTCATAAATGGCTTTCCCAATATCACATCATATGTCATGGATTTTTTAAATTCCTTAATAGCAAAGATGTGATCAAAGATAAGTCCACATGAGGGGAGCTTGTTGATCCTAATTACACCATGGGCATGGTAAGATTTCCATCAGCTAGTTTGATTTCCATCAGCTAGTTTGATTTTTAAGATAGTGGAAGTTATATTTGGTGATCCCCATTTCTCCCATTGTTTTTTTGTGGCTATGATGGTAGCATCTCCCCCATCTAGGATTGTTGTAGATGTCTCATCTTTCAATCTCAATGTAAAGTGGTGTTAAGCTCCTCACCCTTAAAGTACTTGCCAAACTTGTTGACATGAATGTTTTTATAGGTGATACAAGAATTATCAATAGGATTACTCTCTTTAGACTCCGTGTTTAACCCATCTATAGGGTACTTCTCTAATTTCTTATCCATCAATTCTTGTATGTCTTGCCAAGGTCTTGGGTCTCTTGAAAAGAATTCTCCCAATATGAGTGTGATAGGAGCAAGCATTACTGCACTCATTCGTGTTGTATCGTTTTGTCTCCTTGCCAATCCACAAATGTTGAGATGTCAAGCTCAACATGAGTTGACACTCACAAGGCACCTGCATGATCGTTTGACATTTATATCACTGGCGGTTTTAGTAGTAGATGGCACTGAGATTCTATAGCTGGACTACACAAACTAATCCACACCTACCCACTACACTTAGCATGTTCACATTATGGACCGCATGTACATAGTACTTTAGTAGTTATGTTGTATTTTCCTTATCTTTTGTTAGAACCCTTTTTGTTTTGAAGAAGAAGAACAACAATGTTTAGCCTCTCATCTTGTGTGTTCTCTTCTAGGGTTTGTGAGAGTGTGTGTGTTCTTTCTTCAAGATCTCAAGTTATCTTCCTCCCTGCATCTTTTCATGGTATCAAAGGCTGGTTCATGCTAGAGAAGCACACAGGAAGAGCTTCATTTACTCTTCCCCCTTTGTGTTGGCTAATACACCCTTGTCGAGAGCTCTTCGGGAGGCACGGGCAAAAAAACTCCGATTGAGGAGCTCTCTTCGTGGGAGCAGAGCTATAGGGCAACTATATTATATGGTGGACGTAATTTTTCAAGACAAAAACGTGTTTCGGGCACATCTTGACCTCCGTTTTTTAGTTCGCAGGCATTCACATGCACTACGGGGGATAAGTTTCGATTCTCTGTAGATTTTTATTTTTGGAACTGCATGAAGGGCAATTGGTTGTGCAGACAATGTGTGAACTGCAAAGAGGTCTTATAGTTGCCATTGGGTGTATGTATGCGAATTGGTTGTGCAGACAATGTGTGAACTGCAAAGAGGTCTTATAGTTGCCATTGGGTGTATGTATGCGAATTGAGGTCACTAGTTGCGATAGTTTGGGTGCAGTATAGTATTGCTCTGCAGTTTGTGCACGTCAAACAAAGTGTTATTTTTGGTGAGTTTGTGTTGCAGACAAGATGTCAAATGATGTATAAGATTCCTCCCTCCAAATTTTGAGGTGTGCAGGTGTAAGAACCTCTCCTTATGATCTTATAATTATTCCCCTTTCAGAAATAAAAGAAAGATCCTATTTTACCCTGTTTTGGCTTGGAGAGAGAAAATGTCTAGAGGGAGGTAATTCAAAATTGAGATATTTTTGGATATAGAAATCCTCCTAGTGTCTAAAATGATTTCCCCTGAAACAGAAATTCAAAAAGAACTTTCCAATGTGTAATTGGAATTAATTAAAAATAGGTATAAAGGACCTTAGCTTAAGGGTCCAGATTTTCAAAAAAAAATAGATTATGGTCCAATTAAGGTTTCTATGGACCAATAAGATTAATCCAAATGTAGGGAGGAGATAAATTGAATAATAAAAGAAAAATCCCCCAAAAATGAGTAAATGCTCACATAAGATGAAGAGTGGACTAAGGCCAAAGAAAACAATTAAAAAATTTAAATTTTGACACCTCAGTGTGGGGATCTCCCCTCTAGAAGTAGGTGCCTTTTTCTCATCATTACTCCTAATTTTTAATCAATAAAATGAGATATTTCATATCTCCTCTCTCCTATTTCAAAACTAGATCCAAAAAGTAAGCTGAACTGACCAAAAAAGGTCAAAAATTGACCAAACTGATCTGGAACTTTCTAGAACCAGTTTGCTTGGTTAGGGGCTCACTTTTTCCTATAAATAGAAGCCTCTCCCTTTGTAAAAGCTTAATGGTGTTTATGCACTGTTACTCTGCTCTTGTCTTGAGCCATCTACATTGAATTTTTTTAATAATTTAAATTTTTTTGGCCTAATCTTCTCCAAAGTGGATTGGTGGCCACTCTTGCTTCAAACAAGAGTAGAACCCTCAATCCCTCAAGCCAAAGGAGATCTTACAAGCTCTATGTAAGTTAATTTTCTTACTTGTTTAATTTCAAATCTATGGCTTTCTTGATTTTCATGTTTTACAGTTGATTGAATTAAATTCAAATGCTATGCCTTTGAGGAAAAGGCCACCCCTTCTCTTCTTTACATTCCAGCCTTTCTTAATCCTAGAAAGATTAACTAAAGGATTAATTAAACTCTTTTTATTGTTTACTCTCTTGAATTTAGAAAATTATGTAGATTAGAGTTCTATAAATCTAATTTGGGTTAATTTAAGTTAAATAAAGAATGATAAAAATGAGAAATGGTCAGCCATACAAAGGAGGTTATGCCAAAATTTTCCAAAATTTTATAGAAAAGAAAGTTTGTTTTTATGTTATTCCAAAAGAGTAATTCCCACCATTTTTGCATCTAAAAATTCTAATTACTCCATGTACATATTCACCTATAAATATGCATGGATATCACTGATATTAATTATTAAATTTGATTTTAATGCATAGAAAGCTGCATAAAGGAATTATCTTTATTTTAAAAGTGTTATTCTCATTAAAATTGATTTTTATGCATAAAAAATTATTTTTATTTTAAAAGTGTTATTCTCATTAAAATTAATTTTTATGCATAGAAAGATGCATAAAGGAATTATTTTTATTTCAAAAGTGTTATTCTCATTAAATTTGATTTTTATTCATAGAAAGATGCATAAAGGAATTATTTTTATTTCAAAAGTGTTATTCTCATTAAATTTGATTTTTATGCATAGAAAGATGCATAAATGAAATTTTTTTATTACAAAAGTGTTATTCTTATTAAATTTGTTTTTTATGCATAGAAAGATGCATAAAGGATTTTTTTTTATAAAAGCGTTATTCTTATAAAAATTGATTTTTATGCATAAATATATGCATAAAGAAATTATTTTTATTTTAAAAGTGTTATTACTATTAAATTTGATTTTATGCATAAATAGATGCATAAAAGGATTTTTTTATAAAAGTGTTATTCCCATTGAAGTTTATTTTTATGCATAAATAGATGCATAAAGAATTTTTATATCAAAATTAGAATTCTCTTAAATTCTATGTTTAAATTCTATGAGTATTTGATAAATGAATAATTAAATACTCTAAGAGAGAAATTTCTATCATTTTATATTCACCCAGATTGTAAAAAGAAAATTCAAGAAATCTATCGAGATTGAAATATTCAAATAAATGATTAATTTATTTCTCATTGGAATTTATAATTAATTTAGAAATCAATTAAGTGAATATTCAAAGTGAATATTCAAAGAAAGAAATTTAGTAAAATAGTAACTGAATTATCAAACCTTTTCGAGAAAGATAGTTCTGGAACAATCTTATCTGACTCGAACCTTGAATCAAACTATGACCAAGACCAAACTCTTTCGTCAGTTTCGAGGAAAGATGGTGTAACCAGTTTAGAAAAATACACTCAAAACTCTGTCAAATCAGAAACTAAGTTTGAGACCCTTCGAATTGATCTATGGATCAAGGTTACAGAATTCGAGGAATTCTAGTATGAAATTCAAAATTTCGATCAAGGAGTTCTAGGGATACTGATTCAGAAAATACTCTTGTATTCAAAAGAAAATCAAACTAAAAACTTGCTTATTAGAAACTCTGTTTTCTTAAAGGACCGTCTTACGCCAATGGAGGGATGAGATGTGATGTGAATAGATGTGATGAGATGTCATGTGAATCAGGATGTAAATGAATGATATGGGATATGAATGTGTATGTAAAGAATGGATGTGAATGTGTATATGAAGAATGTGTATGTGAAGAATAGATGTGAATGTGTATATGAAGAATGGATGTGAATGTGTATGTGAAGAATGGATGTGAATGTGTATATGAAGAATGGATGTGAATGTATATGTGAAGAATGGATGTGAATGTGTATATGAAGAATGGATGTGAATGTATATGTGAAGAATGGATGTGAATGTGTATATGAAGTGTTGGGAATAAAGGGCCACTGTGCCCGCCTAGCGTCTGGGCACCCTTCGGGGTTGTACCATTATTCATATACCTATCTAAAAAACCTGAGTGGTACATCATCATTGTACCCACATACTGTGTCTCTGTCTCTGTCTCTCTCTCTATCTGCATTGTTGCATCCATTGAAGCTCTGCACTCCGTGGTCAATGCATTTCAAATTGGTATCAGAGCATGGCTTCTTGAGGTCTTGAGCGAGTTCGGGCACTCCTTCAGCATCCCTTCGAATCCCTACACCATTGTTTCACTCTCTTGGCAGCATAGCCAAGCTACTCGAGCTCCGATCGGTCTCCGTCTTTCTGAGCATCCTCCGTGCCTACTTGGGCACCTTCAAGGCCATCACTGAGAGGTATTTGAAGTCTTTTTTCATGTATTCAGTGAGCACACAGGGTATACACAGTAGGGGCAGCCATAGCTTACACCTATTGGAGCTTGTTTCTACTTTACCATGCTTGGAGCCTCTATAGGCTTGATTGGGCTTGTGATAAGCCTTCATTGGCACTTTATATAGCCCCTCCCCACCCTGGTTCTAGCTAGCAAGGCCTGTTGCTGCCCCCACGCTGGTTGCGCCTGTTTCCAGCAGGCTTGGGCAGCACCATTCCAGCCCTCTATTGACATTGCCTATCTAGGCACTCTTGAGCACTTGGAAATCATGTTTGAAGGCTATTGATGCTTGCTACTTGGCTTGAGGCATTGGACTGAGCTTCCCTTTGCTGTTGGAATATGCAACAAACCTGCTGCTACAGGTGTCTAAGACAGAGTTTTACAGGTACATTAATGCTCATCTACACACCATTGATGCCGGTATGCCTATGTATGCATGTCAAATGTTTGGGGGATGTATGCCCGTTGGCTGGCAATCACTTGGAGCTGATCTAGTGGCTTGAAGTACTCAGTCTTACACAGTAAATCATTGCTGTACACTTCAGGGCTGAAGTGGTTTTGTCAGAGGTTTCATATGCCTAATGCATTTGGGCCCCTCTTATGGATGCTACACATGATGTATTATACATGCATATCATGAATGCCTCTCATATCTGATGCTATTTGGGGATGTCTATAAGCATGTTTATGATCTGAAATGTCACTGTCATGCTAAAAATGCTCAGTAACCAGAACTGAACATCTGAAAATACACTGCAAGTTTTGGTTTCTTGCAATTCTCTTGGTCAGTTGTTTTGACAGATTTGGCTTGTTTTTTTTGGTTACTTGAGCTGTAATCATGGCTAGTAGTACTGATAGCAACAATCTACTGCACATCAAGAAGCTTGAAGGGGCACATAAATTTGTAATTTGGCAAAAGCAGTGCTACAATGTCTTGGTGCAGAAGAAATAGGTGAAGCCTATCAAGACGAAGGGAGTACGACCAGACGATTGGGATGATCTGGATGAGCTTGCATGATCTTCCATTGAACTGTCAGTTTGCAGACTCTTTGTTGTTTAACATAGAGGGATTGGACACTGCCTATGCTATGTGGACGAGACTGGAAGAGTTGTATGCTCAGAAGAGTGCTGCAAGTAAAGTCTATTGGCTAAAGAAACTCATGGATTTGCACATGAAAGAGGGCACTGCCATGTCTACTCACCTCAGTGAGTTTAATTCTATTTTCAGTTTGCCTTGAAGTTCAATATCGATATGAGTTCAAGGCTACCTTTCTATTATGCACTCTACCTGAAAGCTGGGATACTTTCAGGACAGCTATGAGCAACTCGAATGCTATGCTGCTGTACTCTGATGTATTCTCTGCTCATGGAAGAAATGAGTCAACAGAACAATGCATCTAGTAAGTCTTCTAGTGCTTTGCATACTAGAGGAAGGTCACAGCAGAAAGGGAAATCTGATACCAAGGGATGCAGTAAATCTCGTGGAGGATGTTGAATGCCATCACTGTGGCAAGAAGGGTCACCTCAAACGTGACTACTATAGATGGAAGAAAGAGAAAGGAAAGGGCAAGAAGACGGATGACAGCAAGGAAGAGAAGAAAGAGAGTCAGCCTGCTAAGAAGAGTAGTGTAAAGATCGAAGAAGTGAATGTAGTCAACCATGAGAGCGACAGTGGGAATGATGTACTCTTTGTCTCTTCTTGCTTTAGTGCACATGCCTTGATTGTAGATACGGATGATGACATGCACACTTGGATTTTAGATTCAGGTGCCTCTTTTCATGTAACCCCTCATCGCGAGTGGTTTTTTCAGACTACACTAGGGCTACACTGGGGCAAACATGGTGTTGTCCATTTGGGGGACAATTATGCATGTGACATTGCAAGCATTGGCAGTGTGCAGCTGCATTTCAGCATGGATATGTCTTCACTCTTTAGCACGTAAGGCATGTACCACAGCTCAAGAAGAGCTTGATTAGTACTGGGCAGCTAGATGATGATGGTTTTCATACCACCTTTGGCGATGGGAAATGGAAGATCTGTAAGGGATCTAGGGTTATTGCCAGAGGTTGCAAGAGTGATACCTTGTATCCACTTCATGTATCTAGTGTGCGTGACCATGTTGTTGCCGTTGACTGAGCAGCCAAGTGTTTCCTTGTGGCATGGCCGGTTGGGACACATGAGTCAGACAGGAATGAAAGTACTTTCTTTTACTTGCCTTGTCTTCGTTATGTTGATTTTGAGCAGTGTGATCATTGTGTTTATGGTAAGCATGCACAGATGTCTCATAAAAAGTCTCTTTCATTGAAATCTTTGCCTCTAGAGTTAGTACATTTAGATGTATGTCAGATGCCAGGGCTGAAACAAGAACCGCGAGAATGGTATCATAAGTTTGATACTTTCATGCAGTCTCAGGGCTATCAAAGGAGTCAAGTTGATCACTGCTTGTACACCAAGAAGGCAGCAGATGGCAGCCTGATTATCTTGGTTTTGTATGTTGATGACATGCTGATTGCTGGCAAGGATACTCATGCCTTGGATTCATTGAAACAGAATCTACATGGCAGCTTTGACATGAAGGATCTTGGTGATGCAAATCACATTCTTGGAATGCGGATACTCAGAGATAGGTTGAAGGGGTTACTCTATTTATCTCAGTAGGAGTATGTATCCAAGATTTTGCAACATTTCAATATGGAGGGGGGGAAAGCAATCAAAGTTCCATTGCCTCCATATGTGAAACTCAGTGCAGAGGACAGCCCTACACCTGATGATGAGAAGGCTAAAATGGCCAAGATTCCGTATGCTTCAGCTGTTGGTAGTTTAGCAGGTACATGGCAAACCCTGGCAAGAAGCATTGGAAGTAGTGAAAGGTATTATGAGATACCTCAAGGGCACAAGGGATTTGTTCATCTCCTTTGGTAAGAAGAAGGCATCTGTCATTGGCTTTACGGATGCAGACTATGCTGGACATGCGGACTGCAGGAAGTCCACTTCAGGGTATGTGTTTACCTTCATAGGCGGATCTGTCTCTTGGATATCCAGGCTGCAAAAGTGTGTTACACTGTCTACTACACAGAGGCAGAGTATGTGGCTGCCACTAAGGCATGCAAAGAGGCCTTATGGTTGTCACGTTTGGTTGCTGAGCTTGGTATCACTGAGGTTCCTGTCCTCCACTGGTGATAGTCAGAGTGCTATCATGTTAGCACGGAACCCTATCTTTCATGCAAAGACAAAACACATATAGGTGAAGTATCATTTCATCAGGGAAGTACTTAACAGCAGCAAGAGCATTGGGCTAGTCAAGGTACATACTGATGATGATAACCGTGCAGACCTTCTCATCACGAAGGGTCTTCTAGCAAAGCGGTTTGCCCATTGCTGCCAGTTGGATAGGTATAGATTTTCAGCTCTATACATACTTAGACTTAGTTGATTCTTTCCCTCTACCTTTAGGCACATTGCCTTTAGGAGGGAGGTTGTTGTTGGGAATAAAGGGCCACTGTGCCCGCCTAGTGTCTGGGCACCCTTCGGGGTTATACCATTATTCATATACCTATCTGAAAAACCTGAGTGGTACATCATCATTGAACCCACATACTATGTCTCTGTCTCTGTCTCTCTCTCTCTACCTGCATTGCTGCATCCATTGAAGCTCTGCACTCCGTGGTCAGTGCGTTTCAAACAATGGATGTGAATGTATATGTGAAAGAATGGATGTGGATGAGTATGTGAAAGAATAGATGTGAATGTGTATGTGAAGAATGGATGTGGATGTGTATGTGAAGAATGGATGTGAATGTGTATGTGAAGAATGGATGTGGATGTGTATGTGAAGAATGGATGTGGATGAGTATGTGAAAGAATGGATGTGGATGTGTATGTGAAAGAATGTGATGTGACATGAATATATGTGGATGTGAAGTGATAAATATGAATGTATGGATAGATGTGAGTAGTCGTACATGTGAACGATTGGATGGATGTGGATGAGATGTGTATGAATGAGATATGATATGTATGAATAGATGAGATGAGTATGAATGAGATATGATGTGGAAAGAAGTGATGTGATATGATGTGGATAGAAGTGATGTGAATAGAAGTGATGTGATATAATGTGGATAGAATACATATGAAATAAATGAGGATTGATGTAGAACAATGTGGAACAATGTGGAAAGACGAGAATTTGTTTTAGAATTGTATTTATGACCTGTTTTAAATGACTATTTTATGTCAAAAATGTTAGGGAAGCATTTTGACCGCCTTGTGAATGAGGTCATGTGGAGACCTATCTGATAAAGCTGCAACAGCTAATGAACAAAGAGTCAACGAAGGACATCTCGTGTAGCAAGGTCGGCCGAGAACTTGACCAGCCTCGGTTTGATTTAAATGGTGAGCTTCCGGTACGGTGGATGAGGGACCAAGGAAGCGGCCTATGACTGAAGCGCTAGGTGACCTGCGAAGGATCCTAGAGGGTGCTGACCATACGGTGCTCGGGCTCTGGGTTGCCGAAGATATCCACATGTGCGTCAAGGAAGATATTGGAACAAGGAGTAAAAGTTGTTTTCTAAATTCGGGCATGGATCTGATTGATTGACCTTGCTGGTCCTCAAAACAGATGAGTCCATGGCTCTTTTATATGGATCTGTTGGTTGATCTTGCTGATCTTCAATGGAGACTCCATTTTGATTTTTATAAGTGAATATATTGTCGGGTACTATGAGTTAGGAACTATCAAAAAGGCCCCTGAGTGGTCAGGTGGTGAGCGTTCTGGGTTGTTGCCTGGGTTGTTGCCCAATGATGCCATAGGTACACCAATGAAGGAAAAATTGAAAATTAGGTTTCAACCGGATATTTTGGAGGATTATGATCAGTGATACTATAGTTTCATTAAAATATTATTTTAAAGACAGCTAAATCTGTGAAAAAGGTAATTTCATATTGGGTGTGTAAGTGGTGTGACTAGTTTTAAGTTTGCATGAATATCCGGTTAGGGGGACTGGGAACTCTTTTCCTTGGTACTCGAGACAAAACCTAACCAAATTCTTAAATGAATCCTATCACTACAGTGGTTGGTGGTTGGCTAACCCATGGGACTGGATGGGGTTAGGCTAGACTGATGGATCCCTAAAATTAGACTCAATTCTGTTATGGTACGATAGATGAAGTAAATCCCGAATAAAAATTGTTCTATAGAAAGGAATCCATGGCTGTGCCTCTCAATGAGAAAAAAAGCATTGGTCTCTCTATGATCCAAGTATAATCTTTTCCTTGATCTGACTATGGAATTACGAGTTCGGTCAAATCAGTTCAGTTAGTTAAGGCTTTTGACTACGTTAGAGAGTAAAAATATCTTGGAGGAATCGCCCATGTTTTTCGGGCAAGGGAAGTTTTTCCGGGTTCGGTTCTGGAAGAACCAAGGGATTAGTCTCTTGTCCGGATATATGTGGACGAGGCCCCAAGTGAGGGACCCTGCCTCGTGCAAGAAGTGCTACTTTCGCTGCTAGCACCCCAGAATTCATTGCGCGGTGGAGACAGGGATCTTTCATGATGGAATTAACCATATTGTTGGAGAAATGCTTGACAAGAACAACTTCCATGCTTAGAGATTTAGACTAACAAATTTCCTGATGAGAAAAGGCTAAAGGGAATACATTGAAGGTGAACATAGGAGGCACCAGAGATACAAGAGATTAATCCAACTATTTGCAGATGTAAAAGAATACAAGGATTGGAATCAAGGAGCAAGAAAAGTCATGTATTGGCTTTTTGTCTATTAGTATACATGACACCATAATTGGGCATATATAAGATGCCAAGTCACCCACCAAGGAGGCATGGGACACCTTGGTGAAGTTGTATGAAGCTAACACCAAGGCATGAAAAATTCAGTTGAAGAATGAGATTCATACTGTGGAGAAGAAAAATATATCTCTGAATGATTGTGCCTTGAAGATCAAGGGCATTTGTGGAATCCCTTGAATATATTAGTGTTTTTTGTTGATGATGATGAGATAAGGTGGAAGTATGTCTATGTGGTCTCTCGGGCCACAATACAAGGCATTCAAGACATCTATTTAGACTTGGGAGAACATTCCCAACTTTATAGATTTGGTGTCAATGCTAATCATTGAAGAAAAGAGTTTGGGTGAAGACCAGTCTTCATAAAAGCAAAGGCAGTTTGAAGCAACAGGCCTTCTACACAAGTGCAGGTGTACAGGATAAGATAGAGGCTGAGACTGTGGTGGTGGCGGAACAAGTAATCAAAATTATGGTCACAGAAACAACAATCCAATGAATCGCAATAGCAACACAGGTAGAAGAGGCTACTTTAGAGGCAGGGGGAGTTAAAGAGGTAGTGGAAATTGTTAAAGACAGCAAAATGATTCATGAGGTTATTTTTAATGTGGCAAATCTGTGGCGGACAGTCTGCTATAAGAAGAAAAATGACATGAGAAGTGAAAAAGTGCAGCAAAATAAATATGTATCCTGTAGCTGAAAGTAATGAGGACAATCAAAGGTTATTTTTTATGCAACATGATGATGTATGGTATGTGGGTTTGAACCACATGACCATTCATGGTGGCGAGTGGTTCAAGGATATGAAAAATCCTAAAAAGCTAGGTTTTGTTGAAACATGGGATGATACTACTCATCCAATTGCCCATATTAAAGATGTGCCATTGTCTATGCAGGATGGTAAGGTGAAGTACCTTGCAGATGTACTTCATGTTGTTGCGAACATTACAAAGAATCTGGTTTTTGTTGGTCAAATGATTGAGTAGGGTTTGCAGATGTGATTTAACCCTGATGGTTGTTATGTAGAAGACTTTAAAAATAAGTGCAAGCTGGTTACAAAAGGCAACAAAGTGTGTAGAATGTTTACACTGAATGTAAATATGCTTGAAGTGAGTGTTGCAATGTTTGCAAATGGATCAAGAGTTGTTGTAGATACAAGACATTTGGCATAAGAGAATTGGGCATGTAAATGTGCAAAGAATGAAGTCTATGCAGACTAAAGAAATTGTGGACAGCGCTACCTAAGTTTAAGGTTGATGGTATGTAGAAAGTATGTGAAGCATATCAATTTGGAAAGCAGATAAAGCATGTATTTCCACATAACAGAAATGTAAGTAGGAATGTACTAGATGGTGTGCATCTAGATGTATGGGGTCCTAGGGTGGCTTCAGGTATCATGTAACATTCATTGATGACCACACGAGAAAAGTGTGGGTGTATTTCATGAAGGAGAAGAGTGGAGTTTTCACTCATTTTCAAAATTTCAAAGTGATGGGCTGAAAAGTAGATAGGGAAGCATGTGAGGTGCCTAAGGTAAGATGGAGGGGGAGAGTACTTCTCCAATGAGTTCTCTGATTTCTTGTGAAAGAATGGCATTCAGAGTCAGTTTACATGTAGATACACTCCGCCAACAAAATGGAGTTGCTGAGTGGGGTTGAAGCTATTTCTAATAGCAGTTTATATAATGAACAACACTCCTACTACAACTATACATGATGCAACTCCAGAGAAAAAATTCAATGGGCAAGAAACCTGATTTGTCTCACTTGAAAGTTTTTGGATGTATTGCCTATGTGCATGTGCCAGATGAGTTGTGAAGCTGGATTAAAAGGCTGAAAAATATGTGTTTATTGGATACTCCCTTAAGAAAAAGGGATATAGATTCTATAACCCTACTATGCGTGAGTTGAGGGTAAGTAGAGATGTTGTGTTTGATGAAATGAGTAGCTAGTATGCTGCTGAAAAAGATGTTGATGGGGTTGATGTAACTTGAAATGTGATTGCACAGAATGCAAGTCAGAATGCAAGTCAGCAATCATCACAGGCATTAAGTGGACCCGGAGAGTCCTCTTGTGTTGGGTATATTAATAGACCATGGAGTGGCAGGCAGTGTCAAAATACCAACCCTAAAAATGCAGTTGGTACATCATGGAAAGGAAAAGAGAAGGTTGGTGAGCCTCTGGTATGCCCGAAATTTCTATAGGGAATTCTTATGTTGATGGAGAGTCTAGTGGCTTGGTGTTGAAATTTGAGCATAATGATGAGCTAGGGTGGATCATACACTAGAATCAACATGATTAACAAAGTGATTAAGAAATGATTAAGACGTAATTAGTGAATAATTAGCAGATAGATTAACGTAGGCATGGATACTCAAAAACCAGCAAATTCTCATTAGGGCTATGCCTCAATTTATAGAGTTTACATCAAGCATCAAATCCCATTGATTTCTCCATGATTCACTCCCTGAATATCTCCACCTCTTGCCTGATTCTCTCCACCTCTTCTCTTTTCCCTGATTATCTCCCAGAATAACTCCACACTCCTAAATTCCCTCATGCTACCCATTATTCTCTCCCAGTAGATTCTTCTCACCTTTTCACAGGTTCTTTCACAATTACATCTCCTCTTTTACAGCCTCTATCCAAGAGCTTGTTCCCACACACACCCTATTCACTTGTATATTTCAACACCTCCCCTCAAGTGAATAATCCTAGTACACCTAGACCCTATACCAAGTTTGCCTCCCCTTACTTGGTAGTCCGCGACCAGTGTCTACTCCTCCCCTCAAGTTATCAGCACACCTGAACCCTGTATCAAGTTTCTTTCTCTTACTTGACAGTCCGCGACCAGTGCCTCAAGTCCCTAAACTCCATAGTCCTTGACACTCTCTCTCTCTATGTGTCCAAGGCTACTATAAGTGCCCGCGACCTTGACTAAAGTGCTCACACATACATCTACCACTTGGCCTACATCATCGGTGGCTCAGAGGTGGTTTTACTTTATTGGGGCAGGTTACATTGGGTTGTGGGCTCTCTCTCTATCTCTCTCAGAGATTTTCACATGGCTCCTCACTCTTTGGAGCCTCACATCTTCTCTTGTCTTCACTCTTCTTCTCGTGGCAGCATCTCTCCACGCGTCCGTCTCTTCTTTCAGTCTTCTTGGGGTAGCTTCTCTTCTTGTGGCAGCTTCTCTTCTTGTGTCCATGTCTTCCTTCAGGTCTTCTTGGTGTGGATCCTCTTCTTGGGAAGAGATATTCTTCTTCTTTCATGGCTGGGGCCATGAGCTCGTCCGTCAGGTCATTTTGCTCCATGTGAGCAACATGTTTCAATGTTTTGCTGACAGTTCCTTTGGGCTTTTTATGTTTATCTTGTATCATTATGCAATGCAAACCCAAATTTATGCGGGAGGTCTTACCTCTTGCCTTATTCTGGACAAGGGCAGTGTCTGTTTCCATTTTTACACTGATGAAATGTGCCCAATACATAATGCGTATAGCATTCATTCTCATGCACATTTCAAATGCAACTCTGGCTGTGAATAATCTTGTATTTGAGTGAGATTTACAGGCATTAACCAAGGGTTAAATGCAAAATGATGATTTTCACAAATTTTATCAGCACAATTTTCTCAGAAATTACACTAAATCAAGGGTAACCAATTTGTACGGGATGGTTGGAGTATCAAACCAACTCCGATTTGTAATCTGAAGTTATAGGGATCTGTATCAGATACCTAATGGTTAATTTGAACCCTCAATTGTACCAAAGTATAGTGATTAGCACTGATTAATCACTGATTAGCAAATTAATGCTCTAGTTTGTGTGCAAAAAACAGAGTATACGGGGAGCTCAGATCTGGTGCCTTCCACTTCAAATGAGCTCAAATGCTTTCAAAGGCATCAATAGCAATGAGTCTAGTAGAGGATTAAGCCAAGAAACACAAGATTTGACCAAATAATGAAAGCTTAATCTCTGTTTTACCAAAGTCACCTGCAGATTTGATGAAGAGCTTGGATCTCACTGTAGACTTGATGAAATTGATTTCTGTCTTCACCAGCTTGTAGAGCATGCTTGATTACCCCTTGGGCTAAGAGGAATTAGAGAGCTTTGATCTGTGGAAGTTGCAATGTCAAAAACATCTCAGAAAAATGTAGCCTGCAAATCGAGCTCCCGCCAGCGTTCTGCGTTGAATTAGCCCACAAGATTTGAGATGTGTGTAGCCCTATGAGTCTACTATGAGTACCTAAGAGGGCTTAGCCTAATGTTATGTGTGCAAGGAGCATGGAGTCCTCCACTGGCTGGGGGTGAAGGGGAGAAGTGAAAGCTTACTAAAAAATTGATTTTTTTTGCTAATTATCTACTAATCCTCATTAATTAACTAATGGGCTCATAAATATGATTGATTCTAGGCATGGCTCTGATACCATGTTGAAATTTGAGCATAATGATGAGCTAGGGTGGATCATACACTAGAATCAACATGATTAACAAAGTGATTAAGAAATGATTAAGACGTAATTAGTGAATAATTAGCAGATAGATTAACGTAGGCATGGATACTCAAAAACCAGCAAATTCTCATTAGGGCTATGCCTCAATTTATAGAGTTTACATCAAGCATCAAATCCCATTGATTTCTCCATGATTCACTCCCTGAATATCTCCACCTCTTGCCTGATTCTCTCCACCTCTTCTCTTTTCCCTGATTATCTCCCAGAATAACTCCACACTCCTAAATTCCCTCATGCTACCCATTATTCTCTCCCAGTAGATTCTTCTCACCTTTTCACAGGTTCTTTCACAATTACATCTCCTCTTTTACAGCCTCTATCCAAGAGCTTGTTCCCACACACACCCTATTCACTTGTATATTTCAACACCTCCCCTCAAGTGAATAATCCTAGTACACCTAGACCCTATACCAAGTTTGCCTCCCCTTACTTGGTAGTCCGCGACCAGTGTCTACTCCTCCCCTCAAGTTATCAGCACACCTGAACCCTGTATCAAGTTTCTTTCTCTTACTTGACAGTCCGCGACCAGTGCCTCAAGTCCCTAAACTCCATAGTCCTTGACACTCTCTCTCTCTATGTGTCCAAGGCTACTATAAGTGCCCGCGACCTTGACTAAAGTGCTCACACATACATCTACCACTTGGCCTACATCATCGGTGGCTCAGAGGTGGTTTTACTTTATTGGGGCAGGTTACATTGGGTTGTGGGCTCTCTCTCTATCTCTCTCAGAGATTTTCACATGGCTCCTCACTCTTTGGAGCCTCACATCTTCTCTTGTCTTCACTCTTCTTCTCGTGGCAGCATCTCTCCACGCGTCCGTCTCTTCTTTCAGTCTTCTCGGGGTAGCTTCTCTTCTTGTGGCAGCTTCTCTTCTTGTGTCCATGTCTTCCTTCAGGTCTTCTTGGTGTGGATCCTCTTCTTGGGAAGAGATATTCTTCTTCTTTCATGGCTGGGGCCATGAGCTCGTCCGTCAGGTCATTTTGCTCCATGTGAGCAACATGTTTCAATGTTTTGCTGACAGTTCCTTTGGGCTTTTTATGTTTATCTTGTATCATTATGCAATGCAAACCCAAATTTATGCGGGAGGTCTTACCTCTTGCCTTATTCTGGACAAGGGCAGTGTCTGTTTCCATTTTTACACTGATGAAATGTGCCCAATACATAATGCGTATAGCATTCATTCTCATGCACATTTCAAATGCAACTCTGGCTGTGAATAATCTTGTATTTGAGTGAGATTTACAGGCATTAACCAAGGGTTAAATGCAAAATGATGATTTTCACAAATTTTATCAGCACAATTTTCTCAGAAATTACACTAAATCAAGGGTAACCAATTTGTACGGGATGGTTGGAGTATCAAACCAACTCCGATTTGTAATCTGAAGTTATAGGGATCTGTATCAGATACCTAATGGTTAATTTGAACCCTCAATTGTACCAAAGTATAGTGATTAGCACTGATTAATCACTGATTAGCAAATTAATGCTCTAGTTTGTGTGCAAAAAACAGAGTATACGGGGAGCTCAGATCTGGTGCCTTCCACTTCAAATGAGCTCAAATGCTTTCAAAGGCATCAATAGCAATGAGTCTAGTAGAGGATTAAGCCAAGAAACACAAGATTTGACCAAATAATGAAAGCTTAATCTCTGTTTTACCAAAGTCACCTGCAGATTTGATGAAGAGCTTGGATCTCACTGTAGACTTGATGAAATTGATTTCTGTCTTCACCAGCTTGTAGAGCATGCTTGATTACCCCTTGGGCTAAGAGGAATTAGAGAGCTTTGATCTGTGGAAGTTGCAATGTCAAAAACATCTCAGAAAAACGTAGCCTGCAAATCGAGCTCCCGCCAGCGTTCTGCGTTGAATTAGCCCACAAGATTTGAGATGTGTGTAGCCCTATGAGTCTACTATGAGTACCTAAGAGGGCTTAGCCTAATGTTATGTGTGCAAGGAGCATGGAGTCCTCCACTGGCTGGGGGTGAAGGGGAGAAGTGAAAGCTTACTAAAAAATTGATTTTTTTTGCTAATTATCTACTAATCCTCATTAATTAACTAATGGGCTCATAAATATGATTGATTCTAGGCATGGCTCTGATACCATGTTGAAATTTGAGCATAATGATGAGCTAGGGTGGATCATACACTAGAATCAACATGATTAACAAAGTGATTAAGAAATGATTAAGACGTAATTAGTGAATAATTAGCAGATAGATTAACGTAGGCATGGATACTCAAAAACCAGCAAATTCTCATTAGGGCTATGCCTCAATTTATAGAGTTTACATCAAGCATCAAATCCCATTGATTTCTCCATGATTCACTCCCTGAATATCTCCACCTCTTGCCTGATTCTCTCCACCTCTTCTCTTTTCCCTGATTATCTCCCAGAATAACTCCACACTCCTAAATTCCCTCATGCTACCCATTATTCTCTCCCAGTAGATTCTTCTCACCTTTTCACAGGTTCTTTCACAATTACATCTCCTCTTTTACAGCCTCTATCCAAGAGCTTGTTCCCACACACACCCTATTCACTTGTATATTTCAACACCTCCCCTCAAGTGAATAATCCTAGTACACCTAGACCCTATACCAAGTTTGCCTCCCCTTACTTGGTAGTCCGCGACCAGTGTCTACTCCTCCCCTCAAGTTATCAGCACACCTGAACCCTGTATCAAGTTTCTTTCTCTTACTTGACAGTCCGCGACCAGTGCCTCAAGTCCCTAAACTCCATAGTCCTTGACACTCTCTCTCTCTATGTGTCCAAGGCTACTATAAGTGCCCGCGACCTTGACTAAAGTGCTCACACATACATCTACCACTTGGCCTACATCATCGGTGGCTCAGAGGTGGTTTTACTTTATTGGGGCAGGTTACATTGGGTTGTGGGCTCTCTCTCTATCTCTCTCAGAGATTTTCACACGACTCACTCTTTGGAGCCTCACATCTTCTCTTGTCTTCACTCTTCTTCTCGTGGCAGCATCTCTCCACGCGTCCGTCTCTTCTTTCAGTCTTCTCGGGGTAGCTTCTCTTCTTGTGGCAGCTTCTCTTCTTGTGTCCATGTCTTCCTTCAGGTCTTCTTGGTGTGGATCCTCTTCTTGGGAAGAGATATTCTTCTTCTTTCATGGCTGGGGCCATGAGCTCGTCCGTCAGGTCATTTTGCTCCATGTGAGCAACATGTTTCAATGTTTTGCTGACAGTTCCTTTGGGCTTTTTATGTTTATCTTGTATCATTATGCAATGCAAACCCAAATTTATGCGGGAGGTCTTACCTCTTGCCTTATTCTGGACAAGGGCAGTGTCTGTTTCCATTTTTACACTGATGAAATGTGCCCAATACATAATGCGTATAGCATTCATTCTCATGCACATTTCAAATGCAACTCTGGCTGTGAATAATCTTGTATTTGAGTGAGATTTACAGGCATTAACCAAGGGTTAAATGCAAAATGATGATTTTCACAAATTTTATCAGCACAATTTTCTCAGAAATTACACTAAATCAAGGGTAACCAATTTGTACGGGATGGTTGGAGTATCAAACCAACTCCGATTTGTAATCTGAAGTTATAGGGATCTGTATCAGATACCTAATGGTTAATTTGAACCCTCAATTGTACCAAAGTATAGTGATTAGCACTGATTAATCACTGATTAGCAAATTAATGCTCTAGTTTGTGTGCAAAAAACAGAGTATACGGGGAGCTCAGATCTGGTGCCTTCCACTTCAAATGAGCTCAAATGCTTTCAAAGGCATCAATAGCAATGAGTCTAGTAGAGGATTAAGCCAAGAAACACAAGATTTGACCAAATAATGAAAGCTTAATCTCTGTTTTACCAAAGTCACCTGCAGATTTGATGAAGAGCTTGGATCTCACTGTAGACTTGATGAAATTGATTTCTGTCTTCACCAGCTTGTAGAGCATGCTTGATTACCCCTTGGGCTAAGAGGAATTAGAGAGCTTTGATCTGTGGAAGTTGCAATGTCAAAAACATCTCAGAAAAATGTAGCCTGCAAATCGAGCTCCCGCCAGCGTTCTGCGTTGAATTAGCCCACAAGATTTGAGATGTGTGTAGCCCTATGAGTCTACTATGAGTACCTAAGAGGGCTTAGCCTAATGTTATGTGTGCAAGGAGCATGGAGTCCTCCACTGGCTGGGGGTGAAGGGGAGAAGTGAAAGCTTACTAAAAAATTGATTTTTTTTGCTAATTATCTACTAATCCTCATTAATTAACTAATGGGCTCATAAATATGATTGATTCTAGGCATGGCTCTGATACCATGTTGAAATTTGAGCATAATGATGAGCTAGGGTGGATCATACACTAGAATCAACATGATTAACAAAGTGATTAAGAAATGATTAAGACGTAATTAGTGAATAATTAGCAGATAGATTAACGTAGGCATGGATACTCAAAAACCAGCAAATTCTCATTAGGGCTATGCCTCAATTTATAGAGTTTACATCAAGCATCAAATCCCATTGATTTCTCCATGATTCACTCCCTGAATATCTCCACCTCTTGCCTGATTCTCTCCACCTCTTCTCTTTTCCCTGATTATCTCCCAGAATAACTCCACACTCCTAAATTCCCTCATGCTACCCATTATTCTCTCCCAGTAGATTCTTCTCACCTTTTCACAGGTTCTTTCACAATTACATCTCCTCTTTTACAGCCTCTATCCAAGAGCTTGTTCCCACACACACCCTATTCACTTGTATATTTCAACACCTCCCCTCAAGTGAATAATCCTAGTACACCTAGACCCTATACCAAGTTTGCCTCCCCTTACTTGGTAGTCCGCGACCAGTGTCTACTCCTCCCCTCAAGTTATCAGCACACCTGAACCCTGTATCAAGTTTCTTTCTCTTACTTGACAGTCCGCGACCAGTGCCTCAAGTCCCTAAACTCCATAGTCCTTGACACTCTCTCTCTCTATGTGTCCAAGGCTACTATAAGTGCCCGCGACCTTGACTAAAGTGCTCACACATACATCTACCACTTGGCCTACATCATCGGTGGCTCAGAGGTGGTTTTACTTTATTGGGGCAGGTTACATTGGGTTGTGGGCTCTCTCTCTATCTCTCTCAGAGATTTTCACATGGCTCCTCACTCTTTGGAGCCTCACATCTTCTCTTGTCTTCACTCTTCTTCTCGTGGCAGCATCTCTCCACGCGTCCGTCTCTTCTTTCAGTCTTCTCGGGGTAGCTTCTCTTCTTGTGGCAGCTTCTCTTCTTGTGTCCATGTCTTCCTTCAGGTCTTCTTGGTGTGGATCCTCTTCTTGGGAAGAGATATTCTTCTTCTTTCATGGCTGGGGCCATGAGCTCGTCCGTCAGGTCATTTTGCTCCATGTGAGCAACATGTTTCAATGTTTTGCTGACAGTTCCTTTGGGCTTTTTATGTTTATCTTGTATCATTATGCAATGCAAACCCAAATTTATGCGGGAGGTCTTACCTCTTGCCTTATTCTGGACAAGGGCAGTGTCTGTTTCCATTTTTACACTGATGAAATGTGCCCAATACATAATGCGTATAGCATTCATTCTCATGCACATTTCAAATGCAACTCTGGCTGTGAATAATCTTGTATTTGAGTGAGATTTACAGGCATTAACCAAGGGTTAAATGCAAAATGATGATTTTCACAAATTTTATCAGCACAATTTTCTCAGAAATTACACTAAATCAAGGGTAACCAATTTGTACGGGATGGTTGGAGTATCAAACCAACTCCGATTTGTAATCTGAAGTTATAGGGATCTGTATCAGATACCTAATGGTTAATTTGAACCCTCAATTGTACCAAAGTATAGTGATTAGCACTGATTAATCACTGATTAGCAAATTAATGCTCTAGTTTGTGTGCAAAAAACAGAGTATACGGGGAGCTCAGATCTGGTGCCTTCCACTTCAAATGAGCTCAAATGCTTTCAAAGGCATCAATAGCAATGAGTCTAGTAGAGGATTAAGCCAAGAAACACAAGATTTGACCAAATAATGAAAGCTTAATCTCTGTTTTACCAAAGTCACCTGCAGATTTGATGAAGAGCTTGGATCTCACTGTAGACTTGATGAAATTGATTTCTGTCTTCACCAGCTTGTAGAGCATGCTTGATTACCCCTTGGGCTAAGAGGAATTAGAGAGCTTTGATCTGTGGAAGTTGCAATGTCAAAAACATCTCAGAAAAACGTAGCCTGCAAATCGAGCTCCCGCCAGCGTTCTGCGTTGAATTAGCCCACAAGATTTGAGATGTGTGTAGCCCTATGAGTCTACTATGAGTACCTAAGAGGGCTTAGCCTAATGTTATGTGTGCAAGGAGCATGGAGTCCTCCACTGGCTGGGGGTGAAGGGGAGAAGTGAAAGCTTACTAAAAAATTGATTTTTTTTGCTAATTATCTACTAATCCTCATTAATTAACTAATGGGCTCATAAATATGATTGATTCTAGGCATGGCTCTGATACCATGTTGAAATTTGAGCATAATGATGAGCTAGGGTGGATCATACACTAGAATCAACATGATTAACAAAGTGATTAAGAAATGATTAAGACGTAATTAGTGAATAATTAGCAGATAGATTAACGTAGGCATGGATACTCAAAAACCAGCAAATTCTCATTAGGGCTATGCCTCAATTTATAGAGTTTACATCAAGCATCAAATCCCATTGATTTCTCCATGATTCACTCCCTGAATATCTCCACCTCTTGCCTGATTCTCTCCACCTCTTCTCTTTTCCCTGATTATCTCCCAGAATAACTCCACACTCCTAAATTCCCTCATGCTACCCATTATTCTCTCCCAGTAGATTCTTCTCACCTTTTCACAGGTTCTTTCACAATTACATCTCCTCTTTTACAGCCTCTATCCAAGAGCTTGTTCCCACACACACCCTATTCACTTGTATATTTCAACACCTCCCCTCAAGTGAATAATCCTAGTACACCTAGACCCTATACCAAGTTTGCCTCCCCTTACTTGGTAGTCCGCGACCAGTGTCTACTCCTCCCCTCAAGTTATCAGCACACCTGAACCCTGTATCAAGTTTCTTTCTCTTACTTGACAGTCCGCGACCAGTGCCTCAAGTCCCTAAACTCCATAGTCCTTGACACTCTCTCTCTCTATGTGTCCAAGGCTACTATAAGTGCCCGCGACCTTGACTAAAGTGCTCACACATACATCTACCACTTGGCCTACATCATCGGTGGCTCAGAGGTGGTTTTACTTTATTGGGGCAGGTTACATTGGGTTGTGGGCTCTCTCTCTATCTCTCTCAGAGATTTTCACATGGCTCCTCACTCTTTGGAGCCTCACATCTTCTCTTGTCTTCACTCTTCTTCTCGTGGCAGCATCTCTCCACGCGTCCGTCTCTTCTTTCAGTCTTCTCGGGGTAGCTTCTCTTCTTGTGGCAGCTTCTCTTCTTGTGTCCATGTCTTCCTTCAGGTCTTCTTGGTGTGGATCCTCTTCTTGGGAAGAGATATTCTTCTTCTTTCATGGCTGGGGCCATGAGCTCGTCCGTCAGGTCATTTTGCTCCATGTGAGCAACATGTTTCAATGTTTTGCTGACAGTTCCTTTGGGCTTTTTATGTTTATCTTGTATCATTATGCAATGCAAACCCAAATTTATGCGGGAGGTCTTACCTCTTGCCTTATTCTGGACAAGGGCAGTGTCTGTTTCCATTTTTACACTGATGAAATGTGCCCAATACATAATGCGTATAGCATTCATTCTCATGCACATTTCAAATGCAACTCTGGCTGTGAATAATCTTGTATTTGAGTGAGATTTACAGGCATTAACCAAGGGTTAAATGCAAAATGATGATTTTCACAAATTTTATCAGCACAATTTTCTCAGAAATTACACTAAATCAAGGGTAACCAATTTGTACGGGATGGTTGGAGTATCAAACCAACTCCGATTTGTAATCTGAAGTTATAGGGATCTGTATCAGATACCTAATGGTTAATTTGAACCCTCAATTGTACCAAAGTATAGTGATTAGCACTGATTAATCACTGATTAGCAAATTAATGCTCTAGTTTGTGTGCAAAAAACAGAGTATACGGGGAGCTCAGATCTGGTGCCTTCCACTTCAAATGAGCTCAAATGCTTTCAAAGGCATCAATAGCAATGAGTCTAGTAGAGGATTAAGCCAAGAAACACAAGATTTGACCAAATAATGAAAGCTTAATCTCTGTTTTACCAAAGTCACCTGCAGATTTGATGAAGAGCTTGGATCTCACTGTAGACTTGATGAAATTGATTTCTGTCTTCACCAGCTTGTAGAGCATGCTTGATTACCCCTTGGGCTAAGAGGAATTAGAGAGCTTTGATCTGTGGAAGTTGCAATGTCAAAAACATCTCAGAAAAACGTAGCCTGCAAATCGAGCTCCCGCCAGCGTTCTGCGTTGAATTAGCCCACAAGATTTGAGATGTGTGTAGCCCTATGAGTCTACTATGAGTACCTAAGAGGGCTTAGCCTAATGTTATGTGTGCAAGGAGCATGGAGTCCTCCACTGGCTGGGGGTGAAGGGGAGAAGTGAAAGCTTACTAAAAAATTGATTTTTTTTGCTAATTATCTACTAATCCTCATTAATTAACTAATGGGCTCATAAATATGATTGATTCTAGGCATGGCTCTGATACCATGTTGAAATTTGAGCATAATGATGAGCTAGGGTGGATCATACACTAGAATCAACATGATTAACAAAGTGATTAAGAAATGATTAAGACGTAATTAGTGAATAATTAGCAGATAGATTAACGTAGGCATGGATACTCAAAAACCAGCAAATTCTCATTAGGGCTATGCCTCAATTTATAGAGTTTACATCAAGCATCAAATCCCATTGATTTCTCCATGATTCACTCCCTGAATATCTCCACCTCTTGCCTGATTCTCTCCACCTCTTCTCTTTTCCCTGATTATCTCCCAGAATAACTCCACACTCCTAAATTCCCTCATGCTACCCATTATTCTCTCCCAGTAGATTCTTCTCACCTTTTCACAGGTTCTTTCACAATTACATCTCCTCTTTTACAGCCTCTATCCAAGAGCTTGTTCCCACACACACCCTATTCACTTGTATATTTCAACACTTGGAGCATAGCCTTGATGATGAGCTTGAGATTCCAGCTATTAGAACACCTGGAGTAAGGAAGGCAAGAGAATCTACAAAAATGCTAGGTAGTGATGGACAACACAGGTTAGGGAGATTCAAAAAACCTGTTGATAGGTTGATATATGATGGTTATGTTGCTCATCATGATGCATAAATGGCTAAAGTTATGCAAGATGTTGAGCCCACATGTTTTGAAGAATCTATTGGGCATTTAGATTGGGATAAAGCCATTGGATGAAGAAATGACTGCATTGTATGGAAATGAGACTTGGGATTTGGTGCCATTGCCTAAAGGCAAGAAAGCTATTGAATGTAAGTGGGTGTATAGGGTGAAACATACTAGTGATGGTAGCATGAGTAGGTACAAGGCTAGATTGGTAGCCAAAGGATATGCACAGACACATGGGATTGATTATGAGGAGATATTTGCCCCGGTTGCAAAGATGGCAACTTTGAGAGTTGTGATTGTGGTGGCTGCACCTTAAGGATGGTTTTTACATCAAATGGATG
The DNA here is from genome assembly GCF_041138505.1 of Cibotium barometz. Lineage (NCBI taxonomy): Eukaryota > Viridiplantae > Streptophyta > Polypodiopsida > Cyatheales > Cibotiaceae > Cibotium > Cibotium barometz. The sequence continues at coordinate 27,209,033 of NC_141103.1, read as the reverse complement.
CAAAAAATGCATTCTTGCATGGTGGTGACTTGCAAGAATAAGTGTATATGGTTCAGCCACCTAGTTTTGAGAATACAGATCACCCAAACTATGTATGTAAGCTTCGTAAGGCCTTGAATGGGGTGAAGCAAGCTCCACGAGCATGGCATGACAAGATTGTTGAGGATCTTACCACTATTGGTTTTCATATGGGTGATGCAGATCACTCTTTGTACGTGAGCAAGAGTAATAAGGGTATTGTCATCATCACCATCTATGTGGATGATCTTATTGTTGGGGGTGACAACTTGGAGGAGATTGAGCATGTGAAAAGTCTTCTCAAAAGGAAGTTTGACATGAAGGATTTAGGAGATCTGTGCTACTTTTTGGGCATTGAGGGGCATTGAGGTCATTCACACACGTGATGGTATTTGGCTCTCACATAGACAATATGTATTGGACATGTTGTCCAAGTATGGGATGGTTGGTTGTAAGCCAATCTCGGTGCCATTATATAAAAATGGCAAGCTCAGTGCGGATGCAAGTTATGTGTTGGAGGACCCCACAATGTACAAGAAGATTGTGGGGAGTTTGATCTATGTCATGATCAGCATGCCAAATCTGAGTTACATTGTTGGATTAGAGAGCCAATTTATGTAGGTTCTACGTAAACCACATTTTGACAGTGTGCAACGCACACTTCGATATTTGAGGGCCACTATTGATTATGCAATAGGTGTACCATTGGAGCTATATGGGTACACAGATGTAGATTGGGAAGGTAGCATCACAGACAGGAGATCTACTAGTGGATTTATGGTTTCATTAAGGAGTGTTGATGTGGCAGAGGCAAAGTACAAAGGAGCTACGGTGGCAACATGTGAGGTAGCTTGGTTACACAAGCTTCCATATGGAGAGAAAGGTTGTCATATATTGTGACAATATTAGCAGTATATAGTTGGCTCGGAACCCCATTTTTAATGTGCAGACAAAACACATTGAAGTACACGACCACTTCATCAGGGAAAGAGTTTGGTGGCAGCAGGCAGGCGACATCGACTTGGCCTACGTCAGCACACGAGATCAGGTCGATAACATCTTCACAAAGACCTTGGGAGTTGAGAAGCTCCGTAGATTTCAAGATATGCTTGGAGTTCATAAGCTAGAGCTGATCTTGAGGGGGAGTGTTGAAATGTTAAGCTCAACATGAGCTGACACTCACGAGGCACCTGCATGACCGTTTGACATTTATATCACTGTGGCGGGTTTGGTAGCTGGCACCGACATATCTTCACCATAGATTCTATAGCTGGACTACACCACGCACACCTACCCGCTCCAGTTAGCATGTTCACATTATGGATCGTATGTACATAGTACTTTAGTACTTATGTTTTATTTTCCTTATGTTTTTCGTAGAACCCTTTTTGTTGTGAAGAAGAAGAAGAACAATTTTCAGCCTCTCATTTTGTGTGTTCTCTTCTAGGGTTTGTGAGAGTGTGTGTGTGTGTGTGCTTGCAAGATCTCAAGCTCTCTTCCTCCCCCCATCTTTTCAAAAGACAGGCGCTCTCATTGAAGTTATTGCTCCTTCTGGAACCAAAAAAAGAGGGGAAAATATTGAAAGAGTTTGGTCTAGAATCATTCAACCGCTAGGATAGTGAAGCAGCATAAGGCATTGCTTGCTCCTCAAGGTAGTTATTTAGATGATATTCATTTGGGTTTGTGGATCCTCTATCTTTCCCTCTTATAGCTTCTTTCCCTATTATCCCAATTTTCATATTTGCACTAATTCCAACATTCATGGGCCTAGTCACAAATTCTATTTATTTACAATTCTTTTTCGAGGGGAGACAACATAATCCCTTCTTTGGAACCTTATAGATTAGGGTCAAGGGCTACCTTAGGCTGCAAAAATTTATAAGGGTCCTTGTTAATTGGGCCAAGGATTCTAGTTGGTATTGAGTCTCTTTCACCAACTCATGGTAGTTGTGAACCTACTTCTTTCCTCAATGGGGTTGGGATATTGTGCTAGTTTATTTGAAAGGTCTTGTAGTACATTCCATTGAGGTCTTCCAGTTATAGCTCTTTGAGCCATATTCAAAATTTCATCTCTAGGTGCATCTTCTGAGCAAGAAGAAGTCCTTGTATCCCTATCATCACCCTCAATGATCATAGTGCCTGATTTCTTAGCTTTAGAAATTTGTCCTACGCAAGGGTTTAGACTTCTTACATTATTTTCTTTCTCGCTTCTTTTGTCCTTTGGAATGCTTAGTAGAAGCACACGAGATTTATTAACTCTCTTTGTTCTCTGAGCCATGAAGAGCCATGGCCTTGGTTTGCAATCATCTGGGGATGAGTGCATCAGTGATTACTAAAGAGTTGTTTTTTCTTAGAGGACTCACCATGTTTAGTTGGCTTATGGGCCCTTGATCACTTCCTCGGGGAGGTTTGTTGGGGTAGACTTGAATGATGTGATTTATGCTGCAACTTAGACACCATCATGATAGCGTTGAGATATTTTTGGCCACCTCAATAGAGACTTAGAAGGGGCACTCCCTTTTTAGGTGTGCTCCTCCACATGTATAGCAGGCTAAGGGTTGGCCAAGGTTTGTAGAGTTCACTTCTCGTGCCTTATAAGCCATTGGTTTCCTACTCCCATATGTTTCAAAGTTTTACAGTCTTTAAAGGGGGGCTAAGGTATTTTTAGGCATCCTTAAAATCTCTACATCTGAGTTCATACTCAACATTTAACAGGAGTTGTATCCTCGTGATCCCTCTCTAAGATCTGATTCAAGCATATAAGTGTCGATGACATCCTCTCTATGAGTGGTCCTGCCTCCATGTGTGTCATGGGTGTCACGCTGAGAGCTATAGGTGGAGGTCCTAGATTAGGGGGAGGTGTCTCAAGAAACTTAATAATTTCTCTAGGAAGGGGGGTTAGTCCCAGTAGGGGGAATAGGATCTCTACTAGTCATAGCATGTGGCGCACATAGTGCTAAAGGTTGTGGTAGTAGGAAGAGCTGGAAGAACCATACCACAATTTACAGGATTGTATCTGCAATTACTAATATCATGATTAGTGTATCTCCTACAGTAATCACACCACGAGCATGTTTGACCCATATTGTGACTTATGTAGAAAAAAATGCGCTGTGAACTGCACCGCCTCTGCTACACGCCAACCGCCTCTGATTTATATGCTGTAGTTGGGGCCCAGGGGGGCCCGCTTTTCAAGTCTCCTTCTTCTCGGAGTATCTGTGCAGCTGCACTCAAGCTCACCTACTCAATCTGCAGGCCACAAGCTATTGCTACCTCTTGCTGGCAGCCCTGGTCACTCATGGGCTTTTGATGCTCCTCTCCTTTGATGGCACGACCCTTAGGTCCTGTGAGCACATTCTTTCTGTTCACAGCTTAAGCTGTCATTGTGCTCTCTGCATGAGCTCATGCCGTCAGTGCTCCTTGCTCTCTCTCTCTCGAACTGTTTTCACACAGGCACTGCGCAAACTCCCTTGTTGCTCGTGTAGCATTTCAGCAAAAGACTCCTCCTAGAACCTACAGCATTACTTTCACCTTACAGATTTGGTTAGTGAGCTCTCTGTGGAACCATGGCTAGATAGCCCGATATAGCTGCTATGTGCAGTTTCTCCAATTGCCCTATTTTGAGCTATTCCAATCAGCCCATGTCCTTGTAGCTGTGTAAAATTGCCACGTGCGCTACTGCTATTGTTGCTGATTTTTGCTTCTTGGTGCTAGTCTACATGTTGATGCGCCCAGCTCATTCTACGCCTATTGTTGTTTGTCTCCTGTTGTAGTTTCTCACTGCCATATAGCTGCTCTAACAACCTCTTTCAAGTCTTCTTGCCATAGCAAACTATTACATCTCCTTCATGAGATTTACACAACCATCATCATGGTTATACCTTGAGCTCCCCATGAGTTCATCTCCTTTTGCCTCAACCATCAAACCTCCCTAATGAGGTTTTCATACCATTCAATGGTTGTTGTAGCTCACCAATGAGCTTATCAAAGTCTACATGCTCCCCTTCTTTGCATGCAAAACATTAAGGGTGCTTTCTTCAAGAGGTTTCTCTTGAAACCATAGGTACAAAAACAGAATGAATGGCCTTCATTGGCCTCCACAATTTTTCTCAAATCCATGAGCAAACTCAACAAGCATCACCCCCTCTGGTGTGCTCACTAATGGGCTCTTTTGTCAGCCCATAACTCCTTATCTTACCCCTCATTTGGATAAGATTGCACCTCCTTACACTCTTTGCCCATTTGCAAAGAAGAACCATGGGATCTTCTCATCCCATAAAACAACAACCCTTCTTCCATGCTGAATAACAAAAACTTGAGGCAAAATCACACTTTTACCTTCACAAAACTTTGTTGGCAGCTTCTTGATGACAGAAATCTCTATCTCCAACTCCATTTGCATCTTCCCTTGATGCAAATCTTCTCTTTGTTGGCAAAACTCCATTTGTAACTTTGTTGGCAGCTTCTTGATGACAGAAATCTCCATCTCCAACTCCATTTGCATCTTCCCTTGATGCAAATCTTCTCTTTGTTGGCAAAACTCCATTTGTAACTCTCTTGGACAGCTTCTTTGATGTTTGATGAAGACTCCATAGTCTTCATAATGCTGAAATCTTGATTTTCAGCTTCATAGGCAGCTTTGAACTCCTCTCTCAAATGCAAATAGAGAACAATAATAGAGTGTGCATAACTTTTTTTTAAATAAATGAACCATAGCAACATGCTTAATCAAACAAACACACAAACAAGCTAGTATACATAATAATCACCATGATTAAGAGCCCAAGTTGGCTCTGATACCATGTTAAGAATGCTAAACTTGGGGTTAATCATGGTGGTGTAGACATAGATTAAGCATAGTGATTAGGGGAGATTAAACCAAACAAGATAAGCCATGAGAGAGAGATGTGCACACTCAACAAGACTCTATTACATATGCTTCAAACAAAGGCTTCTAATATAGATAGCCTTGACCCAATCCACTTTACATGTGTCCACCCATGTGGCACACTCATCTCCACTTGAATAGTCAACACTCACACACCACTTGAATAGTCAAAACTCACACACCACATATTCTAAGATATCTAGCACTTCTAGAGTGCGTTCCCACACACACATATTCACCCAATCAACTTAGCATTGCACCATGCGCAATGCATCTCTCAACACAGAAGGCACAGGCGATTCCAGGATAAAATCTAATAACGGGGGAATTGATCTAACGAGTCAAAGTCTTAACTATTCAAACTGATCCGACCGAACCCGAAGTCACATGGTCAGATCAAAGAAGAGACTTGTGCTTGGTCTATAGAACCACCGCTTTTTTCCTCCTTTAATAATTAGGCACAGCCGGCCCGGTGATTCCGTCCCACAGAACAAGGGTCTTCCTAGGACTTAATCTAACTAACGTAACTAATCGTAACTTATTTATATCATAGGAATCCCCAGATCCAGCCTAACCCCAACCTGCCCACCATGGGTTAGCAAACCACCCGCCGACCCCACTGTATTGGTGGGATTCCTTTATAGAAATTTGGTTATGTTTTACCCGGGTACCGAGGAAAAGAGTTCCCAGGCCCCCTAGTCGGCGTTTCAAGCAAAAGTTCAGGTAGGAATACTACACACCCAATATGAAATTGTCATTATAATAGATTCGGCTATTATAATGGCCATTCGGCTATCTTTAAAATAATCTTTCAATGAAAATCATAGTATTACTGAACATAATCCTCCAAAACTTTGAGTCCATTGTATTATAAAATATATCATCTGGACTCTACGTTGAAGACCAGGTGGTCAACCAACGAGATCTAATATCAAAATTTGATTCAAAAAAGTCATTCTTTTCAATCCATCTGAACCTTTCTCGACGTACGCATGGGCGTCCTAGCAACTGCGAGCCCATGCATCACCTGGTCAGAACCCTCTAGGATCCTATTTAGGTGTCCTAGCACTTCACTCAGGGATCGCTTCGTCGGTCCTCCCCCATTGCACAAAAGTGCACCATTTTAACCATACCGAGGCTGGTCAAGACCTCGGCAGGCTTTGCCGTGAGCGACGTCCCTCGACGACTCCCCGCCGCCAGCTGTTGCAATGAGCCTCTTCTTAGTTAAACACATACCAAATGCTTCCTCCAGTATTCTGGCATAAAATAGTCCTTAAAAGAAAATAGAGGTTCTATGCAAGTAAATTTCCCGGTTTGAGATTGGTTCCACAAAGCTTATTTTCCTTAATCCATATTTTCTTGATGAGAATCATTGATCTCTCATCACGGTAATCTACCCATCATTTGATTGCATGTCCAACTAGATTCTTGGTGATTTCAGTCAAGGGAAAACTAGGTTAAATCAATGATAGTCTATTCTTTGTATTAATAACTGGAATTGGTCTCACGAGGTTTTTGCTTGATTCAGCTCGAGAGATGGACAAGTAGTTTACTAGCCATCCAACTCTACCACAAAAATTGATGCTTTGCACCAAGTTTCACATGCTCCGTAGAGGAGAAGAAAGTTGGAGGATTGGAGGTCGATTTTCACAAACAGCCTATTTTAGTGATTTCATCCATGATGGCAAGGTCAGACAACCTATTCCATAAATTTTGAGTATCAACATGACTATGTTTGGATGCGATGTGCAGACGTCACAAAGCGATTAACTGATGCAAATCGCTTTGTGACGTCTGTACATCACATCATAACATAGTCGTGTTGGTATTCAAAATTTGTGGAATAGGTTGTCTTAGCATCTCTGCGTGGACAAAATCACTAAAACAAACTGTTTGTGAAAATCGACCTTCAATCCTCCAACTTTCTTCTCCGGAGCATCTGAAACTTAATGCAAGCCATTTTTGAGATTTCACACATTTTGGGAGGGAATCTTTTTAGGTAACCCTCGTCAGTTATACCTATTTTGCTCGCAACAGTGTTCAATTTGGAAAGCAAACAAAGCATGTATTTCCACATGACAGAAATGTGAGCAGGAATGTACTAGATGTTGTGCATTCAAAATGTATGGGGTCTTGCAAAGACTATGTCTATGGGTGGCTGCAAGCACTATGTAACATTCATTGATGACCACACGAGGAAAGTGTGGGTGCATTTCGTGAAGGAGAAGAGTGAAATGTTCACTCGTTTTTAGAACTTCAGAGTAGTGATGCTGAAAAACAGATAGGAAAGCATGTGTAAGGTCAGATAGAAGGGGAGAATACTTCTCGAGTAAGTTCTCTGAATTCTTGCGAAAGAATGGCATTCAGAGACAATTTACATGTAGATACACTACGCAAAAAAATAGAGTTGTTGTGAACGAAAAAACAAGAACATTTCAGAGATAGCGCAAGCATATGGCAGACAAGAATATGTCGCATAGCTATTGGGTTGAGGCTGTGTCTATAGCAATTTATATCATGAACAGGACTCCTACTGTAACCATACATGATGTAACGGACAGAGGAGAAGTTTACTAGTAGCAGGAAACCTGATTTGTCTCACTTAAACATTTTTGGATGTATTGCATATGTGCATGTGCCAGATGAGTTACGTACCAAGCTAGATCCGAAGACAGAAAAATGTGTGTTTATTGGGTATTCCCTCGAGCAAAAGGAATACATATGCTATAATCCTGCTACACGTGAATTGAGGGTAAGATGTTGTATTTGATGAGATGAGTAGCTGGTATGCTGCTGAAAAAGATGTTGGGGCTGATGTAAGTGGAAACATGGCTACATAGAATGCAAGTTAGCAATTACAGTAATTGAGTGGAGTAAGAGAGTCCTCATGTAGCAGTTCTGTTGATACACCATGGAGTGGCAGGCTACATCATAATACTGGTCCTAAAAATGTAGTTCGTACATCACATAAAGGCAAAGAAAAAGTGATTGAGTCCCTTGGTATGCGTGATATTTCTACATGGAATTCTCTTGTTAATGGAGATTTTAGTGGCTCGGAGATGAGCCTTGATGAGGACCTTGGGATTCTAGCAATGAGGACACCTAGTATGAAGAAGGCTATGGAAGCCATGAATGCAAAGCTACAAAGATCTGGAAGAGTCAAAAACCCTCTGCAGAGGTTGAATTATGATGGTTATGTGACACATCACTATGCTTATAGGGCAAAATTTGTGCAGGTTTTAGAACCCACATGTTTTGATGAGGCTATTGAAAATATGTGTTGGGAGAAAGCTATGGATGAGGAGATGGATGCATTGTATGGAAATGAGACTTGGAATTTGGTGCCATTGCCTGAAGGCAAGAAAGCTATTGGCTGTAAGTGGGTGTATAAGGTGAAACATAACAGTGATGGTAGCATAAGCAGGTACATGGCTGGATTGGTAGCCAAAGGATATGCACAGACACATGGGATTAATTATGAGGAGACATTTTTCCCAATGAGTTGTGATTATGGTGGCTGCAGCTAAAGGCTAGTTTTTACATCAGATGAATATAAAAAATATTCTTGCATGGTGACTTGCAAGAGGAGGTGTATATGGATATGCCACCAAGTTTTGAGCATTAGGGCCAAAAATGCCTAAAAAAGAGCCCTTTACTAATCTCGTGATTTTAAGAAGAGAGTGTGCCACATGCACAAGAATATGATATTCTTGTCTCCTCTACTTTGGAGGTAGTATAGCCCATTTCGAGCTTTTTTTTCTCTAATTTAGCCAAAATCTCCAAATTCAGATGGACTGTGGTGATCCCTAAGATCTGTTATACTGACAAAATCTGTCAAAATATGGCATGTAGTTAATGCCGAACTTTTTGAAGTTTGGACAAACTACCTCCAATATTCCTTTTGTGGCGTCCATGCCATTTTCATTCTTCTTCTCAACTACTAGAAGCTCTCATCTTCTAGCTCTCTCTCATCTCTTTTTTGACCTCACTGAGCTTCATTGCATCTTCTAGTTCTCTCTCATCTCTTTTTTGACCTCACTGAGTTCCATTGTCTTATTCTCTTGCTTCTATTCTATATGGAATCCACAAGACATCCTTCTCGTTCAATAGGATCTTGTGTCGTACACAACAAAAGGGATGATGGAACTTGGGAACCCAAGAGTTTCACTGTAAACGATTGGATTACTATGTTTCCCTCATGCTAAGGATCTCACAAGAAGGTGAAAAAAATGAAAAGAGAGGATACAAAATACCATTCGAAGGGACACATTACTGCTTTCAAGGTTATACCTGAAGGCTGGTTTGCTCAGATCCAACATGTTTACATGGCAAGGGATATGTACTGACCTCCAACTCAACATATTCCTATGCAAGCACATTGTAAGTTGTAGTTCAATTTTGCAAATATGTTTTCTCTTTTAATACAAGTTTTAACTTCAGATTTCTTCAGATATCTTTCCCTCGACAAGTTTTGAGTGGCAGTTTGTGTGGAGAGCTTCAGTGGTACTTTCCAAGCCATTGACAAAGAATTCGCAGAGCTCATGTATGACCATAATACAACTTTTTATAGTAAGGGTAGTTTTTAGCCTTCAACTAGGGTAGTTTTTAGCCTTCAACTTTCAAGTTTCAAATTTCAAGTGTCAAATAGTCTGAGTCCCAACTCCCACATGCATATACAGCCCCAAATTTAAGGCCACGTATGAAACTTCACCACGAGCTGAATCATACTTTATCATACGTATCATTCTCCCTGACGTATGGCAGTATGAAACGTATGATATGAACTATGGACCCAACAATCAATGATTTAGGTAGCTTTAACAGTCATTCAAGGTACAAAAGTGATACAAGCATCGATCCCGGAACCAAGGATCCAGATGCAAACCATGGACATGGAAACGGTCATTCAAGGTACAAAAGTGATACAAGTATCAATTCCGGAACCAAGGATCCAGATGTAAAATTATCCAAACCATGGACATAACACATGCATGAATAGAAGTAACCTACTACAAAATCCATGGCAGCAAGACCAGATCACTGTGGTGCACATACATAAGCAGCCAACAATTTTCCAACATTTTCAACAACCCATTGGTTATGCAGTGTATCTCAAAATTCTATTTCACATAGGAAATGCTTCTTGGGCACCGGATGAACTATTTTTCACAGGCTCGAAAGATATACAACTGATACATCGTAGTAAGATTTCAACTGTCACGTAGAACCCGAAGGTACGGGTGTGGTACCAACTATGACACTCACTTGTCGTAGAAGAGACATCATTTTATCCTCTATGTCCCCAGTTGGCTCAGACACAGAGTTGGTGGCCATGCTATCATTGGTAGGAATCTGCATGGCCTCTGATGTGCCAGTTCCCCCATGCTCAGCCCTGTTCTGTGATAATGCATTTGCCTCAGCTGGGCACCCTTCTATTCTCTCCCTTGATGAGATTGATACTCTTCCATCCGCCCTTGAAGAAGAGTTACCTCTGCCAGAAGACGGAGTATCCTTTTTTGTGTCCACCCTTGAAGAATGTGAGAAATGGTGAAGACTGTACGTCACGGCAGCCTGCCCAAACATGGCATTCTTCTTAGCGTGCTTCAAAGCTAATTCCGCAGCTCGACCGTGCTTGAAAACAACCTGAGCTGAAGCGGAGTCCTTATATACTCTTGTTTCTGAAGTTTGTAGGGGCCCAAATGGGATGAAGGTAGCTTTAAGCTGAGACTCCGTGGGCAAAGCAGAGTCTTCTGGGAACCTCATGAAAAGGCTAAGTGGCAATTGGGAAGATAACTTCTCACTGTGTAGCTGGCTGTAGCTCTTCACATTGGAAGCAGGGGGTGCTGACCTTCTCGAGTACTGTATTAAATTCTTTTCGAAGCGTCTAGGTTCCACAGCCTTTTCCATGCTGATAACTGCTTTGGAAGAATGTTGCCCATGAGGACCAGAAGTCGGGCTTTGTTTAGGTGCCTTTGCCACATCCTCCTGCACAATTTCAAATTTCCTTTTCCGTGCAGCTATGGCAAGCTCTTGCACACCAGGTCTCTGCCTTCTATGTCCGACAATCTGCCAGCGAGGTGGTGATTTAATGGCTATTGCTTTGGCATCACCAACCTGGTCACCTTTCTTCGCGTGTTTGACATCCTTCCCCAATAGCTCACCTGAAAATGGGGCAACATCCGTGCCATAGCCTGAGCTCTTTTTAAACACCTTGGTGCGAAATTCGAACAAAGCTGCTGTGACTCTTCCTGAAGGTTTATTGTTCAATGGGTCCCTGGCAAGGAGCTCAAGCCCCTGACGAAGTTGCACCGAACTGAGGTGAGACCTCTCCTCAGCAGACTCCTTACAAACTGTCATCTTGTACTTGGGCGGCTCAGAAGCCAAACCCTTTGTCTCTTTGTTGGATCCAGGCCTCATGCTCTTGGCTGAAGACTCATCCATAAACTTTGTGAGCGGAGGTGTCCCCGTGAGCTCACCTGCAACTTTTCTGATACTATCCCCCAACTTTACAGCTTTCTTGAGCTTTCTCACATCTTCGTTCTTTGGTGTATCTGCACTGCTAGATTGCCTCTCCCCCTTCACAACCACGCCCTCCCTTGGCTTTGCAACTTTGGAGGCTCTGTCCAAACCATCCCTTGATTCTAAATGCAGGAAGTTGAACTGCTTCTTCCCCTCTACAATTCTTACCTGCACCTTCTTCAGGTCTAGCAGTGGCGCTAGTAATTTTTTGGCATTCGGCGACTTCTTCCTGCATTTCAGGACTTCATCATCAGCATCAAATGATTTCTCATCTGAATCTGAAGGGATGAAGTTAAAAGCATCATTTGTTTTGGTCTCCGTTATTGTGGAGGCCGCTAGATGACTGTCCGATGCTCTCTTACGGTGTGCTTTTAAGCTTACCTTGTCAAATTTTTCTGAATCAAAGATGGATTTTGCATGTTGTGTTTCCCCCGCACTTTGCCTGCGAACCTTCTTCTTGATGAAGCCAGATTTTTCATCTTCTCTCAAGCTTCCCTTCCTTGATCTCTTCAGAACTTTGGGACCTGTTAAAGCAAACAAAGTCTCTGTGCTATGGTCCAGGCTTTTCTCACCTTCTGCTTCTTTCCCTACTGCTGTATCTGAAGAAGCTTCCGGACATGACAGGTGATCTTGTTTGACCTTATTGCTGCCTTTGAACTCCTGCAAAAGGCGAGCTCGTTTTCTTTTACCCGACTCAGTGGCATCTCTAGCTACCTGATCACTCTCAACAACTCTCCCTACAGCCTCCGTATGATCAGTTTCTTTTGAAACTGGTATTTTCAGCCTTCTGGGTGTTAGAGACAAGCCTTCACCTTCAGGTGCCCTCCCCTTTTTCCCCATGTTGACCTTCTTTGATTCTTTACCTTCTTCTGCAACTGCTTCATCCTTCGTCTCCAGAGAAGAAAACCTCCTCTTCAGTTTGAATACAGAAGCAGAAACTGCTCTCTCAACCTGAATATTTTGCAAAAGATCGCCAGAATTGTAACTTTTTGAAGCCACCATGCAAGTGCGCAAACCATAGGCATGCCCACGCAATTCTGACATTTCCAAGGTGGAGCTCCAAGAACTAAATGGGGAGCAAGCTACGCCCTTGAAAAACTCCAGTGTCTTGTCCGCCTTAAACATCTTTACACTTTCCAAAACATCTTTATGATTTTTGACCCTCACACCCTTCTGAATGCCTACATTCTCATCTGGGAACGTGCTTGAGCTGTGCAGAGATCCCTTATAATGTGGGCAATTTAAGCCTAACTCCGAACGCCTGCAAAACTCTTCCAATGCTTCTGCAACTGCCTTACAAAAGCTCTTCATGGTTGTCTGCTTCACCTTTTCTTCAAAATTTGGCCGGAATGCTATCATCTGAGACTGTTGTAGCCAACCAAAGGTGCAATCACCAAAAAACCCTACCAAAGCTCTCCCAGACCTTTCTATTTTCTTAGCAGACACGGATGCATCTGCAGGATCAAAAATCTGTGCAGGCCACCAAGGATGAGACCTCACTTTGGCCCATACCAAATCACCAATGCCAAAGGCATGCCCTTCCTTATGAGCTTTTTGTAGCTTTCTGGCAGAGTGCTCCTCTTCAGGCTCAATGGAAAACCGCTCACCACCCTTCCCCTCGTGAATCTTTTTTCCATCACTTTGCTTGGCCTCTACAATACCACCATCAAGCTTGTCTACAGCTTTTTCCCTTATCAACATGTGATCATCAATGTGCTTCTCCAAGTGCTTCTTAGGAGAAATGTCAGCCTGCATAGAAGAAACACTATGCTTGTCTCTTTCAGAATGCTTGTCTGTGCTTTCTTCATGTCGTACCAAGACATGTGAAGCAGGCTTTTCAATGTCTATATATTTGTCACCACTGGCATCCAATGATGTATGTTGCTCTTGAATATTGTCATCAGGCAGACTCACACTCTCTGGCACCCACAGCATAAATGTTCCAGGGTCTGATGGGCTATTTAAATGCATGGTCTCTACCTCCTGCTTCTCTGCCTGTTCAGCAACACCAACCTGCGGAGGGCAAGAGTTAACCAGCTTTTTGGGAAAATGCTCTTCTTGATGTTCACTTGACAATGTTTTTCCTAGTGCTGGCTCTGAAGCCTTCTCCTTAAGGAACTCATGTCCATTCCATTGATTAGCCTCTGAAACAATACCATTGAACTCCTCCACTGCATTTCCACCCATCAACATGGGGTCGACACTGTGTTTCTCTACCTGCTCTAGAGCAGATTCATCAGCCTCCATACGAGTAAAGGCACGATCGTCCTCTCTTTCATTTTGCTCTACTGTGATTTCCTCCTTCTGTACCAAGGACTGTGGCACTTCAGTATTCATTGAAATGTCCTTGCTGTTCGTTTCACAGCTCTGAGCAGCCTGCGAGATCTCCACTTCCTCTCCATACAAGCTTAGAAAGATTTCATCTGCATCACTTGCACATTGCAGATAAATTTCTGGGGCATTCACTCTCATATATTCACCATCGGCTAACTTCTCGATCTCATCACCGTCCGCTGGCCCTTCTTGATTCTCAACATCTGCAGCTTTGCTGTGTCGATCACCAGCCAAGTTCTCAGAGTGTGCTGATCCTTCCTTACTCTGGGTCTGAGCCTGTGAAAGGGCATCTTGTATGCCGCGCAATTCCTCCACTCTCTGAACAGCATCCGTTAATGCACTCTCAAAATCTTCTTGTTTGTGCTCATTCTGATGAACACATTCAGGTGCAGCATCTGCTCCATGCACAATATCACTGTTTAAAATTGTAACAGTGATGGGTTCTGTCTGAGTGGACTTTGCATCAACACCTGTGTGCGGGTCCTTGTAGCACTGAACAAGACTGCCCTCACCAATACTTGTATCCTTAGAAGCTGGATGGCTTGCCATTTGATCAGCATCCAGAGCTGAAACCCGACAATGCTCATCAGAGAATGTGCTTGTCACTGGCTCCTCCTCCAGTGTATCCATATCAAACTGAGCAGCCATGAACTCTGTATCATACCCAAATTCTACCTCTTCAAGAGCTGAAAGGGCATCAACTCTACCCTCTTCTAGGACTTCCCCAGAGATATCCTCAACTGCAAAATGTTGGCCCTCATCAGTGGGACGTACTAAATACAGAGCACCTTCCTGTTCTAAAACCCTACTATCTCCTGGTGCCATTGCAATGACCTCTTGGTCTGAAACCCCAATTGCACCTGGTACCATTACATAAGCCTCATGCTTTGAAACCCAAATTCCACCTGGTAAAACAACAGTAGCCTCCTTCTTTAAAACCATAGTTCTTTCTGATGCCATTGCTCCTGATACCATCACAGTGTCCTCTTGCTTTGAAACCCTAAATACACCTGCTTCCATTCCATTAGAATCCTGCTCTGAAAACCTAAACTTCCCTGATGCCATTACAGTAGCTTCCTGCTCTGAAAACCTGCTTCCACCTGATACAATTACAGTATCCTGTACCTCTGAAGCCATTAATCCAACCGTTGCATTAGTATCCTGCTCTAAAACCTTAATTTCCCTTGTAATTGCCGGAAGAAAAGCTTCTGAAAAGTCTCCACGCGACTGGTTACAATCGCCGTCTTCAATGGATACATTTTCTTCACTTAGGTTTTCCATTCGTTGGCCAGTCTCAAGTTTGTGGTCTTCAAAGAAACCTTGATCTGTAACCTGCGAAGAACTAGGCGATCCCTTCTCTTCATCTACCTGCAAATCAGGGTACGGGCTTGCTTCGAGCTGGGAGATGCCAGGAGTGTCTTGCTCGTCCATAAAGGCTGTAGCAGGATGCGGGAGCCATGGGTAAGACTCCTCCAAATTTGTACAGACAAAAGTTCCATGTTTTCAGATGACTTAAAATGTCATCTGCTTCTTCAAATAAAAGTGTAGAAGACATGCTTACCTGCACAATGCGATGTAGCCTAGTTCTGTAGAAACCTTCACACAGAGAAAACAAACCCTAGCACAGGGAAAACCCTGGCACAGAGAAACAAAAAGCAAAGGAAAACCGTCAGATATTTCCGCAAGCTGAACGAGAATCGAAGGTCGATTTCTTCTCGAATCAGGCTGGGGGAAGAAATGGGGTAAGACAAATTCAAGCAGTTGCCGCCATAGAAAGAAGCTTGAAGGGGCACCCTGCAGAGAATGGGAAGCTAAAGGATACAGCGAAAGGCAGAAAATAGGGAAAAAGAGAGCTTAAAAGAGGTGGGGACAAATTCAAGGTTTTGCCGCCATAGCCAGGAGCTTGAAAAAGGAAATGCCCAAGACGTACAGCTCACACAAGATCACTGTACAAACACATCCCCATGCGGCGTGTGGGAGGGGAGCGGCACGTTCGGCATTGACAATCGCACTGTGTAGTCCTTAATTCCAATTAATACGAGTAATCTCAAGCTTAATCCTGCGTCATGAACATTTACTCTCCACTAAAAACTTAGTGGATGCCTTGTCGTCAATCTTGCATCGATTTTACCCCAAAAAAAAATCTATTCAGTAAAATAAAATCATACATGGCCATAAAAGCCCATTGTTCCACTCTCTCATAAATATGGCACCAAAATGTTGGTTTGCTATTAATTAATTAATGGGCGAGCATAAACCACCTTCGAACAAAAGAATTAAAGTTGCGATAACCTTAGGCAAAAATCTAGTGCCTTCTAGATTCATCGGACGCCGACTTCGAGTGGTATAAAAGGTGCTCGAGCCGGAGATGGAGGGGAGGCTAGCGTGGAATGAGAGAGGGAGGGAGAGGGACGAGGAGAGGCTAGGGCGAGGGGGAGAGGCAGAGGGACGAGGGACGAGGAGAGGGTGCTGGAGGCGAGAGCTCGTTGTTGGGCAATGCGAGGGAAGCGGAGGGTGGTCGAGCCAAGTTGGGCAAGGGTACGCAAAGGTTAATTAATTAATTAACCTTATCCCATTAATTAATTAATGGCATAGAGTGAATAGAGGGGGTAGAAAACATTCGATCTCTAGAAGACCTCGCACTTTGATCGACTTTTTACAGCAGCCACTCAATTCCTATCACACAGATCACTATTGAGTAAGGTGCAAATTTAATTATATTTCTGCTGCTCTGGTTATAATTATGTTCCCCCAAAAAAAAAAACATAGAACTATTATAGATCAAAAAGGGTTTTGCTCTTCTCTAAATCAACCTTTAAGTGGATATTTGTGCACTAGTTTCTTCTTAATTCCACATATAAACTTATATGTAGAATTGAGAAAAAAACATCTAGATAATCTCCTTGCAATTTTTAGAGGCTTTACACATCATGATTAGCTAGGCAGGTCAAGCCCACATACCTATGGACAAGCCTCCAAGTTTTTCACCCCTTGTCAAATTGTCTCACAAATGCATGAAACATGAGAGATGTGCAAATCACTTCGTTGTGAAATAAGAAGAATTTGTTTCTCCACTAAAGTGCATATGAATCGCATTCACTAAACGATATCCTCAATCTTGTAACAATTTTACATCATCTCAAATTCCTTAGCCCATTTTTTAGTAGAGTTAAGAACAAGTACCTATATGCTCGTAACTATATAATCTCCTCTTATTCATTTAAGCCTTGTTGAGAAGCATTCACTCCTCCACTAGCATGCCATTGGTTGGAGAGAGAGAGAAAGAGAGAGAGAGAGAGAGAGAGAGAGAGAGAGAGAGAGAGAGAGTTCAGAGGGGGTGGTAGCCCTCTTGCATGTTTTCAGTGTGAACATTAACAAGTCTCTCGTCTTCTATTGGTCATTACTTTTTATTTAGTTGAATAAGCTCCTTACTAAACCTTGTATAGTTTTAAGATAATAAGTAATAGATTATATCAAGAAATGAGGTTACACCACTAAACCCTTAAAAGCAAACTATACAATCTTAACAAATTTTCTTTTTAGGTTTCTTCATACAACGCTTTATATTGGAATCATCAAATAATATACTCCTATCAATATTACCTCCTCAATTATAACATTGTTATCAAAATGAAGAATTTAAACCCCTCAGCTTCAAAAGAACCTTAAGCTTGCAAAGAATGGGATAGGAACAAGAGTATGTTTAGAACCTACCCGTAAACAAGAGGTTTGTTCATAGTAACTTCTTCCCTTCCCTTAAGGGGGATGTTACTTCTTCCTTTCCCTTAAGGGCTTTTAGGTGGATTAGTTGCTTTTTCATGTTTTCCTTAGAGTGCTTTATGGTGAATTACATAGCTTTTAAAATCAGAGTTTCCCCTTTATAATTACTTTTTTCAAAGAGAAGGTTGCTTGGTTGTAATTTCTTATATCCCCTTAAGGGCTCTTAAATGGCTTTTCCTTGTTTTCCTTAGAGTGCTTTAGGGTGAATTATAGAGCTTTTCAAATCAAAGTTTCCCCCTTTTTTATTACTTTTTCAAAGAGGAGGTTGCTTAGTTATAACTTCTTCTATTCCCTTAAGGGCTCTAAAATGGATTAATTTATTTTCCGTGTCTTCCTTAGAGTGCTTTATGGTGCATTCCAAAGCTTTTGAAATCAAAATCCAAATACTTTTCAACTACATCAAACCAACGGCCACCTTGGTAAATCTCTTCTAATGCATTATAAGAATTTTGTGATAAATTGAAGAATAATCTTTTCAACCTTTAAGATCTTGTTATAAAGAAAGGACCCAAGAGTATTCTATCCAAGTCCTACAAAACCTTAATTAAGTACCAACATTAACAAAAGAACAAGGTCACCTTTTGTGTGTACACAATCATGCTAAATGAATTATTGTGGATTAAAAATAGCCCCCATCTAGCCTCTTTATGTTTTTTAAATAGAAGGGGCCACTTGATAGCTATTTGTTTAGTTGTGAATGCTTAAGAAAGTTAACAAATGGTGTTTATTTGTAGCTACATGCAAAATAAAAGCAACAAAATAAATGTTGGGTTGGGGCCAATGAGAGTACGAGGTTGTGGAGAATACGAGGTTGTGAAAATGGCTGTATGAAAATGAAATAAGGCCAAATGGAATGAGTCATGCTATTCAAATTTTTAAAAATTGGTGTATGTACGCTCTTTAAACAACCCACATATCCACTTTTAGTTTTTTTCTTTGTTGTTATTTCCATCATTATCTTGAAGTTGATGCAATACAATATCATGCCTAGTTCTCAAAGTTTATCTCCAACTTGACCAATAAGAAAATTGATCCTTCTTTCGACTCCCTTGGTACAATTACAACCTAACCTTTGATCTAGCTTATGGAAGAAAACCACCAAAAAGGACTACATAGTTGTGAAAAATGGGTGAGAGAAAAACCCTACGTACCAAAAAGTTAAGATACTATGTTGTTTTTTTTTCGGAAGGAGGGTGGGGGTGGTTATAAGAACTAACATTAACTTGATCGAAGAATGTCTAATATGTATGGGAGGCAAGCTTAAAACCCATCTCCCAACCTAGGCATAATTCTACACAACTATGCCTATGTTGCATTTCAAGCAGCTTTGCTCTCTATGTGCACAACAGAAGTGCAATGCATTCTTTTTGGTGTCCTTCTCAAGTAAACGACTATCATGTCTATGCAAGTGCATCTCTTCTCAATAATCAACATAGCAACTTGTGAGCATCTCTATGAACGGTATCATCGCTTCTTAGTCCACCTTTCATGAACCTCAACCAACTAATAATAGCTCTATCATCTAATAGCTATATAAGGCAATTCTAGACCTCTCGTGTGTGTTTACCTATAGCTTACACTATCAACACAGTGTTTACCTATAGTTCACAAAGTCAACACACCCATATACATCCCCTAAAAAACATAAAATATCCTACCACCATACATCACTGGTTAGCTTAGTAATAGTGAGAAGGTTCGCTTATCCTTCTTTTAAAAAATTATGGTTCAAAAACACAAAGGTTACACCTTAATGTGGAAATTTTATTTATAGAGGTCAATTCTATGTTGTGATTTCATTGTAATGCCTTAAGGGAGAGGGGCCAATATTGTGACACCCAAAAAAACATCCAAATTCCCTCTCGTTGAAGTCTAACAATAAATTTTGTTTCATAATAAACCACATAAATAGTTTTGTTTGCTTTGGTTGTCCTAAAAAATCTAGCATTTTTCCATTAGAACTCAACATGCCAATACTAAGGTAAGTGCATAGCATGTAAAGAGGAAAGTCTCCTTTAATTAGCAAATCAAATTTAGACAACTCGACATTTCAATTTGAGTGTCTGCCCTAGAGTGGAAAATGAACGGGTGCTAGTGCACCCACCTCTTTAAGGCCCCTCTACTGTATTGTTATAAGGGGTTATTCACATACAAAAATCTATTGGGCATTTCATATTACACCAAGCCAAAAATAAACTTATCATGCTCATGGGTTTTAAGCAAAAAATGTTTCAATGTGAAAAATGAAAGAAGAAGAAACAATAATAATGCACATTAACAACTTTAAATCTTTGATTTAACAACTCAAGTAGCATTGGAAGTGTAGTAGAAACTAAAGATGCAATAACAATTCTTCTAAACAATCTAAGGCCCAAATATGATGCTATCATGTCCTTGTTTAAATCATAATTAGACCCTAGTTGAGATAAATTTAGAATTATATTATTGGAAGGCATAAGCTTAGAATATGAGGATAGTACTTAAAGAGCCTTTAAAATGTAAAGATATTAAAAGCATCTCAAAAAACATATATAACTACTACAAAAAGCCCAACCATGGGACGCTCGAATAAAAATCACGATGAGAAGGTTTCTTCATTGGCAAACTTCATGGAGGATAAAGGCAAATCAAATTACTTAGAATAGCCCCAAGGCTAGGATGGGTAGGAGGTTTGCCAATAAGGAGGATAAAGATGGGCCTCTTTTGTTTTTGAAGATCTAGGTTAAAGGTGTCCCAATTGGACCTTAGGATACTCTAGGGAAATTGACCAATTATAATGCCTATAGCACAAATTGAATGATAGTTGAACCCCAACTCATGAAGGGGGTGTTGAGATTTATTGAGCTATATTTTGTTATGGTTTTTTGTACTGAAATTTAATGGTTATATGCTGAAAGGTTAATTTAGGTAGGGTCTTGTAAAAGGGTCAATAACACTATGGGAGGAGTGAAAAAGCTTGTGGAAGAGATTTGTGAAAACATTAGAAGCTGCATGGTTGGCACATCTAGAGGATATGCACATTATGGGATGTGATTGCATGTGATGATGGGTTTCTTAGTGCAACTAGATATTTGGATATACCTTAGCTCTTGGATTAACATCTGAAGTGATCATGAGTGCTTTTGGTTAATTAGTGTGTTAGTTTTTCCTAACGAACTCTTTCCATCCTAATCTTTCAAGTTTGAATCTCACCATTTGTTTTAATCCATGCTAGGTTAGTGGAATTTTAACCAATGCTAGTTAGTGGAAATTTAATCCATGCTAGTTAGTGGAATTTTAATCCATGCTAGGTTAGTGGAATTTTAGGCATTATAGCCAAAAAAAACAATTAACTTCCTATGTAATACATGAATTGGAAAAATCATGTATAGATAGTACTTTATTTAAAGAACTGTTACACCATAAAAGTGCATTTAATATTGTTTCGGAGGTCTTGTGTCTTTGTATACTTACATTAATAAAGCAATGCCTATGTTGTAACTTTTTATGTACATTGATTATTGCTAGAAAGTATGAGGATCTTACTTGAAAAGAATGAAAGCAATGGAATGGAGTTTTTACTTAGATCTAGAAATTTAGATTATAAGAATGTACAAGTTTATTTGTTTATTTCTAATTGAATATAAGATGCCACTTTGTGTAGTTAAGTAAGGCCCTTTTCCATTCCAATACTTGGGTTTTTCAAGTGAACATCACATGAAATTTCTCACCACCGTGAACTAAAGAGTCACTTTCCATTTTAAAGAAGTATTTCCTATATATAGTTATCCAATTAAAAAAACTAAAGAGACATCTAAATCAAGATTATCCAATAATTGACATCTAAAGCAAGACTTTCCAAAATTTGACCCATCATATGATAAACCCACCTTTTCTCAAACTGCCATATGATAAACCCACCTTTTCTCTCAAACCCTCATTTTCTCAAACCATCATATGATAAACCCATCTTTTCTCAAACCTTGTTCAACCATCTCCATTTTTCTTCCCATTGTACAATACATTGATAAATCCAAGATTTAAATTCATCTATTAAGGTACCATTTGTTTATTGAAGGCCCGTGTACATGTCATAAGCTGAGGAAGACTAAACTTGATCCCTTGAATAGAGCTCTAGGGTGGTTTTTTTTATATATCTTCTTATTTTGAGCCAAAGCTTGTTAAAATTTGAGAAATAATATCATATCTTGATTTTGAAAAAACTTGTCTCACCAAATATGAAGTGATTTATTAAATAAGCTAGCCCACATGTAGAAGTCATCGTACTCTATCTCCTTTGCATAATCATTGCGGATATCCATAATGAAGCACATATCCAGCATGGTGCACAGGTAAAAGTCATCGTACTCTATCTGCTTTGCATAATCATTGCAAATTTCCATAATGAAGCACACCTCCATTTACACAAAATTTGAACAAGGGTGAGCCCAAAATCAAGTCCTGCATTTTTTAGAAGTGGCATATTTAGTCATATTTACATGTTTAGGTCTCTAGAGATATTTCTCTCTCTCTCTCTCTCTCTCTCTCTCTCTCTCTCTCTTTCTCTCTCTCTCTCTCTCTCTCTCTCTCTCTAGTTGTAGTACTTATATTATGTCACCTCTTTGAAAAATGGTCATCCCTAATTTTGTTTCTTACCGACATATTTTTACTATAGCTATAATGAGTTTGTTATTTCAAAGATATTTGTATGGGCTCACTAGGTCTTGATGAAGAAAACTTTTTTTCTTGTGTGAATGTCAAGGATATTCATATCGGGTCACTAGGTCTTGAAGAAAACTCTTGTATTTATCGAGAAGTTCAATAAAAAAGTAAGGAATAGTATTTAATATATAATATACAAGTCGTATATTTTGAAGAAATGTAAACACATATTTGCACATATGTGTATATATTTCAAATCTTATCTTGTATTAATATTTTGAAATATTGTATATGATGATCTATGCTAACTCTCACATATACTATTAATAAACATTAACAAAATGCATTTCTTATGTAGCATATAAGAAATTTATTTTCTTAATGGAGAAATTAATTATTTTGATAATATAATACATATGTTGATATATTACAACAAATTCATTCATATGATAGTAAATTTTTCATATATATTTTAAGATCATAATACTCATATATAATAAATTTATTGCAATATATTATTTCACTTAATTTTCATTTGTATATTTATAACTTGATTTTGAATAGTGTGGTACTTTTATGTTTTTTAATAGTGTGGTACTTTTATTTTTTCCTACTTGCATTTGTTAATCAATTGCATCTACAACTTTATGATATTTACAATACTTTTCTTTTGCATTTATACCACTTTTCCTAATTCCTCCTTCCTACAAACATAAACTTTGAGTTATAATTCATTTTTCCTTGTAACAAAAATGATACCTTAGAACAAACCTTAGCCTATTGTTATATTTAAAATAGGGCCTACTCTACCTTCATACCCTAGGAATCTTTAATATAATACCCCTTTCAAACCTCTAAGGTTTCCTCCTTTGAATGTTTAGTTTCCTATTTAAAAAACAAGAAAAATACCATGTTTCACACTCCACATCACAACATCCATGACCAAAAGCACTCATCTCATCTAATTATAGCAATACCCCTAGAAATATTTAATACAATACCCCTTTCAAACTTGTAAGGTTTCCTCCTTTAAATTTTAAGTTTTCATTTTAAAAATCAAGGAAAATACCATGTTTCACACTCCACATCACAACACCCATGTCTAAATGCACTTATCTTATCTAATCATAGTAAGATGATGTGGAGAAGTTATGCACTACCTACATGGCTTTCTTTGTTTCCTTTACCATAATACATATGGATATTCATTTCTATACTAATGATATGCCACATGTAGATGAAAAATATGCATGCAAATGCACCTTATCAAAAATTTAATTCCTACATCTTTATTGGAGTGGAGATCAAAGTAGCAACACAAGTTTTTTATTCCCTCTCTATGTACTATAAGAGGGAAGGAGTAGCTCAAACGGAGTGCTCTAGGGTATTGATGGCTGATTTTTTGCGCTCTCAAAAAAACAACACCAATTCCATTTTTTGTACTAGATTAAATGATTGCTTATTGTTAACCACAATGGTTAACATTAGTCCTACTATTTTTTATCAAAAGTGCAGTTGCACTTTATGTAACATATTTTTAAGTAAAACCACGTGCTAAGTGCTTCATGTAAATGATATCGGATGACTGAGCTTATGACGTGTAATGCCAGCCATGAGTTAGAAAGCCTAAGTGTACATATAGCTAGATAACTAGTTTTGGGCCCCCAATAGTCAAATGGGCGGTCGACTATTGTAAAAAGTGAGCTCTTGTATATAAGTGACGAGAGAAATATGAAAGGAGATACAACCCATTATCACACTTGAGTTTTCTCTTCTCTCTCGCTCTCTTTTGTGGTGATGGTTATGATCTTGTTTGCTTATGCATGCATGCTTGCTTGATTGTGTGTTTGCTTCTGCTCTCCATCTCCTCTCCATTCCCTTCTTCTCTCTCTCTCTCTCTCTCTCTCTCTCTCTCTCTCTCTTCTTGCACACACGAAGGTATTGAGGTAGAGGTTGAGATTTCCATAGCTCCTTCCCTCTTTGATCTACACCTAGCACATGGAAGCTCCACTTGGGTGACACAAGTGGTGGTGGAGTGAACCCCTAGCAACTTCACATCAAGGAGTTAGCCCTCATAGGGTTGGTAAGTGCATGCCCTCGAATCAACCCTTGTATCTTCTCTCTTCTTCATGCAAGGTGAATGTTTATTTTGGTGAACATCTTTGGCACCACTGGGGATAGGACTTAGCTTAGGGTCCTCCACAATTTCTTCCTAAGCTAAAGACCTATATTGCTTGGATGGAATGCAAATCCACCAATTGTATGAGCTTTGCATGAGTTTTTTTGTTTGATGTTTGTTCTTTTTTGTTTTTCTTTGATCAATGGAGTTTTTAATGGACCTTGGGGAGCAATAAGAGCTTTGGAGGCTACATCGAACATGGGAGCAACAATTAGGTGCTCTAATTTTTCCATTGGTTCCATTGATTTTTGGTTTTCCTTCAAGTAGATAGGAAATTGAATATTAGTTTAATTGCATCAGTAATCCTAGGGTATTAGGGTAAACTACGCATTCTTTGCATTAGTAATAAGTAGCTTAGGACTAGCTTAATCTAGGAATAAAAAGAAAACCACAAAAAAATCATCAACAAGGGGGAAAATCAAGAAAAAACCAGGCGCAACTCACTCTTGGGTTGATTTTTTATAACGTGAATGCCCGTTCCTTCACAGAGGTCTAGCCGTGCTCTTCTAGACCATGTATGTTCACACCTTGATTTAGAATCTTACCAAATCCACCCCATAAATGGCTGTAATGGGCATTGAAAGAGCATGACAGTTGCACAACTAATTGTGTCAAGAGAATATTTGATGACGGCAGACATACGCCATTTCGGTGCTATTAAGACACCTGACTATCAGCCTGTGAGTGAACATCTGTACCTTCACAAATGAACGTATGTTCCACCTCGAGAGATCGATCGTTCTTGAACCAAGTCCACAATCATTCCTCTACAAATGAACGCCCATTTTCCCTATTGCCCATGGTTGCACTCTTTCCAAAATCGAGAGTGTTCCTCTAAGAGATAATGTATGTTCCCCAGTCCCCCGTCGGCCCATGTCCATACCCAATTACTTATTACGAACATTTATTCCCCTCGTAGTGAACGTCTATACCAAAACCAAGTCCACGACCGTGTACCTACGCACTTTTGAAGATGAATGGTCCGCTGCTCTTGCTAAGCCACACCCATACCTCCACAAACAAGCGATCGTTCCTCCATGAATAAACGACCATACTCTAACTTCTCGAGGGATAAAATCTCCTTGTTGTTCTAAATCATGATTCTACACCTGCACACAACACATTCATGCACCTACGGCTCAGGGAGATCGTTGCAAAACAATCCATTATTTGACGATACTTAACCCTCCTACGTGCAATCTCTTGCTAGATCCAACCCATCGGTCAACACTCCATAGAGCTAGATAGTATTGGTCTCGATAGCACCAGTGGAAGTGAAGAGCAGTTGAGCACGAGGCAAAACCACCCCTGACTTAGAGGCTGATAGATCGAGCACCCAATGTATGGACATATCATCATCCCAAGAGCAAGCAACAAGATCCCCTACACATTTACAAATGAGTCTTACCTTGAGACTAAGTAACTTTATCCTGGGAAATTTGCAATTAGAAAAACCTCATCCCTATAGGAAACAAGCGTGCACCGCCAACCAAAGAGAACCGTTTCACACCCCCGATAGTGGTGGGGCTTTGTCCAGATAACCTAGTCCAACCAGATCCAATAGTTTGGGGAGCTATCTGAGGAGCTATATCGATTACCGTGTTAGTGGACTCATTTCAAGAACCCAGACTAGTATGAGGACTAGGTAGAGAACTAGCTAACCTAGGCCTGGAGACTTTATACCAAGGAGAGAGACTCCACCTAGAGCACCCCAACCAACACGTAGCAACCATGTACAGTAATCACCCACTTTGAGGGATGTATTCAGGATACTATATGAATCCCTACGGAGCGCACACTAGCCCACTGCTAGGATATGATCCACAGATGGGAAATTACACTCTAAGCTTTTCTTTCCTATTTACCATACCTCCACTTGCACTAGCTCTCGCCGTTGCTATAGGGTTGACCCTTAAATTTTGAGATTAGCAATAGAAATAGGGAGGGGGTAGCTTCGGGGATTGTACCACTAGTACCATCCTACAAATGTGTCATCTTCCTCATCTAATGAGAAAAAGACCTTGTTACCACCCTCCCCTCAAAAAAGGAAGTAGATAGATCCTAATCATCTACCTAGAAAGTTAGTTGAATGCCCAAACTCGATTGAGGATAAGAGTAGGATAAAGGCTGCTCAAAAGCTAGTTAAAGAATACTAAGCTCAATTGGAGGAGGAACCTTAGGTAGTTCACGTTGTATGAAGTCTTTTGATATCTAGCATGAGACTAATTAATGAAATCCATGAGCCAGATAGAGGACTTAACCGTTAGAAACTCTTTGGGGATCTCCCTCATGATGTTGAACTAGAGCCACTAAACAGTTCCTCGTCAGGTGGATCCTGTTACTATTTCTTATCTTAAGAATCTGAGGGATGACTGACCAAAGAAATTTGACACTACTATTCATATCCCCATACCATACTCTCTAAGAAGCCCAAGCATGAACATGGATCATCAGACTCATAAGTCCACACCTGTTCCAAGAGACATTGTTGGTCTTTCTTCCTTTTTATCTTCATAAATCCAGATTCCCATTGGCACCTTGCTTCAAGGTAGCCCGAGTCTATGGAAGGATTTGAAAGATTGGATGGAGGGGAGGCTTGAAGCTGTAATGGAGGAGCAATTGGAATGTGGGAGTCTAGACGGCAAAGAATCTATGGAACCATATGTATACCAACAATACGGGTGAATAAGTTAGGGAAATATTTTCAAGGAGATGAACTTAAAGCAACATTGCCCCTAGCCTTTGATGAAATCAAAGCCACTGCTATCCTAGATGGTGGAGCATTAGTGAGCATCATCACCAAGTAATGTTGGGAGAAATGGGGTAAACCTCTTATGACACTATGTTGATTGTGAAACTAGCAGCAGATAGTGGCGCATGAGTGAGCATCATCACCAAGAAATGCTGGGAGAACTAGCTGATGGAGCCACCACGAAGCCCATAGGTCTTCTACGATAGTTGAAAATTAAAATTCTCGTAACCAGTTTTGCAATACACCTTTGTTGTGATAAACTTTGGCCAGGCAGCCAGCCTCTTACGATTGCATCCTAGGACAGCCCTTCATGAGAGAAACTAGAATGATCCACGATTGGAATATGGATCACATTTACATTCAATCAAATGCTAAAGGTGAACCTATGCAATTGGAAGATCCATCCAATGAGTGGGGGACCCTTAGCAAAAGATTCAATGACTACTACTAGATCTACAACACAGTGTACTTGTGCCAAACATGTAATAAGACATTGGAACATGAAAGGGATATTATGGAATTTTCACCTCTCCCCCAGAGTCGGAAGACTCTAAGGACTGGATGCACAATCTTGCAACCATGGATATACTTTCAAAACAAACTAGAACAAGATTCGCCACAACAGAAGGGTAAGAGATTACATCTCTCTACATGTTGAGTGCTACATGCATGCTTGACACCATGGAAAACAAACCTGTGAAGAAAAGGTAAGGCCTTTACAAAGGAAACCAACTCGTAAGACCTCTAGAACTAGCGGCTTTAAGGGAGAAGAGGCTTACATCTTCCCAATAGAATTTGAAGAACAGTTGGCTGAGGTATGTAGAGGCTATCAATGTACATTTAGACTTCTACCAAGTCTGGCAAAAGGATCTTAATGAGTTCCCCAGTTCGGTTAAAAAGGTCAAGGGGAAGAGTTACCAAACTCACAACAATTAGAACCCCAAAAATTCTCTCGCTCTAGTGTAGGACTCACAACAAAAAGTTGGCACCATAGGGCGTTGTATTCATTGAAACACTTGATGGTGTAGAAATGGTAGGTTATTTTAATGGTAGCAAATTACGATGCTACTACATGCCACTCATGCAAAATGCCTTGAAGGTAATTCACCTCAAAAAGGAAGAAAAAAAAGAAAAAGGCAGCACAAAAAGAATCCAAGGAAAGACAAGTGAAACTTGAGGGAAGCAAATCTATGTGAACATGGCTTAAGTAAACCTTGAGGAAGAGGATTGGGAAGTCAAACCTACCAATGGTTGGTAATGACTACACCAATAGGATTGACCCAAAGTTAACACTTGTATCTACATAGGTGCTAATCATAACTTGATTTCCTACGACACGTGGGACTCTCTAGGCTAACCTACTTTACTCCACACCCAGGCCACAATCATCCTAGTCACTTCACATTTTGTTAAATGCCTAGGGGTTATTATAGTTCTATTTCACATTGGGAATAAACCCTTGGAAGAGAAGTTCTATGTTATGCCTGTAGGAAAAATGCAAGAACAAATACTCCTTGGAAGAGGATGGATGGGCCACAATAGGTGTCACATAGACCTACAATGCAAGCCAAACTATAGGTCAGGTCATCGATTCTGAAGGAGCATCCCTCACAATGCACCTCAGTTTGGACGTGGTCCAAGAAGCTCTGCAAGTCCCCCAGAATGAGCAACCATATGTTTGCCATAGCCATGTCATGTAACATGTGCTCGACACATTCGAGGGACCCACGACGAAGGATGGCATGAGTGGCATAACATCACTTGACACGAGCTGATCATGCCGGAGCTTTCCTTCCTCCTCACCACACGTTGTGCATACAGATTTAACCATTGCAACCTCTCCACCCTAGCCTGACTACATCAGGTAGTAGTGGCAGTATACTAGGTCGCGAGTATCTCCACAAGGATCTCCATGCCATTTGCACCAACACTTAAGGCAAACTAGCAGCCTCCTCTCTCCTCACAAAGGTGCCCAACCCCTTTTGTTTTATAGGTGGAGGCCACCATCCCTCGCCTAGTGCCCAAACCTCAACCTTCCCCCCCAACACTCTCTTCTCCAATTTCTAGCACATCAAAATGTAAGAAGAAAAAGACCATCGCAAGGTTGCAGAGGAGAAGCAGATTTGCAAGACCTCCCAGTTCTTAGAGCACCCGTGGATGTGGCCACCATTGCCCTTGACCTTGCCAACCCGCCCCGATGAAAGTCCTTCTAGATCGCCTTCCTAAACTGCAACCAACAAGCACACCATGGACACATTGCACTGGTATGTACGATGTTTCCATTTGTAGCAAGCATTCTCAGAAGGCATTTGCACATCCCAAGGGACCATCCCAAATTTTGCCATAGGTTTCTCAAATGTAGCCAAGGAGTTGGTGACTTCTATGACAAAGTACATGTAGAGGCAAAATGAGTAGGTCACGACTTCCCAATTAACCATGCTTGTGGCCAAAGCCGACCTTATACAGTGCTAACACACAGGACCTCCAAGCTATTCTGAATGCCAACAACAAGTTACAAGCCTCACTCGTAGATCAAGAAGCCAGCCTAGCAAAAGCCTTAAATGTCATTGATCACTTACAAGCTACGGAAGAGTGCAGGATAGCCGGGGAAAAATGCTGCCTAGCTCAGAGGAAATCTAACGAAATACAACACATTTCTTAGGTCACCCAGGAGAGTTGAGAGAGCATCTGTGCCACCTCCCAAGCCTATAAGCAAGTTACAAAAGAAATGTTGGCATGGAAGGAGAAGCAGCTGGCTCCGCTGAGAAGAGAGCCAGGCAAGATCAGCCAACTACTCTAGGGTAGGCATCAACATAAAGTAGACACCTTGATGGTGGAAAATACAACATAATGACCAGCATAGATAATTGAATGAACTAGTTAAGAACTGAATCAACACTATTTATATTATTGAATCAGATGAGATACATGAAAATTTTGACTCTAATCAATGGATAGGCTAATCCCCAAAACCCTAATCCTAGTAAAATAAGGAGCTCAAACAACTCAGATATGAAACTTCATATAGTGTTGTGAGTGTGAGTCTTAGACTACACTTAGCAAGATGGCTTCTGCTTACTGTATTCACTTGAGTTCACCCAGTTCATTGTCAGGAGTTACATACAAAACCGGATTTTATAATGATCCAAGATGAGCAACTTGTTGCCGTGTCATGCTTCATCTTCACGGATGTAATTAGGTAGGTGTGACCAAAATTCTACAGCTGAATCATGGCGGTTAGGTCAGTTATGCATAATTATCTCTTAAGATGATGGCACCTTGCAATTCATCCTTTGATGTAGGGATCAATTTCTACCAAACAAGTGGCACATCTGCAAGGCTTATAAAACCTTAGAATGGTGTGACTTTTAAATCTTTTAACACCTTCCCTGAAGATCAGCAATATCTCTGAACCTTTGTTAGATAGCTGATTACAAACTGATTCAGTCAAGTGATTCAGTCAACTGATTCACTTAGTTGACTCATATAGCTAATTCAGAAAGCTGATTTAGTCAGTTGATTCAAAAAACTGACTCTGACAAAACTCTACAAAATGAAGGCTGACTTCAACATAACTCACATAGCTGATTTAGTGAGTTGACTCAGATAGCTGATTTAGTCAGCTATTTCTGACTGTTAACTTAGACCTATAAAATGAAAAATTAAAAAATCTAAAAAATATATATTTTGTGGAAGACTATTGAGCTTTGCACATGGAGTAATTGCGGAGCCTTCCCTTACTCTTCAAACACCTTCTCTTAAGGGAAGCTCCATTATGCCAAGGCCTACTTTATTCTTGAAAAAGATCTCTTTTCCTTGGGCTTTAGTGAATATGTCTACAACAACCTCTTTGGTATTGCAATGTTGCAACTTTATGTCACCTGAGTGAATCTTCTCCCTCTGATGAAATGTTCTCTGACTTCAATATTCTTGGTCCTTTGATGAATGAATAGATTCTTGGCTAAGGCTTTAGCTGATATGTTATCACAGAGAATAGGAGTAGGACCATCAACTCCATAAAGTCTAATCTCTTGAATGCATCGCTTCTTCAACCAGATAGCTTCACAGGATGAGGTGGTTAAAGCCTTATATTTAGCCTGTGTAGAGGAAAAGATGACTGTATTTAGTTTCTTAGAACACCATGAAATGGCTCCTACACCAAGAAAGAATGTATTTCCACTGATGCTTCAACCCAGCAGACAAGCTGCATAGTCAAAATCACTAAACCCATGCAAACAGTGTGCCACCTGCATATAAGATACCCCAATGCTGAGTTCCTTTCAAGTATTTGAGCACTCTTTTGGCTGCAAACCAATGAGATAATTTGAGATTTTGCATAAAATGAGCAAGACTATTTACTACAAAACAAAGTTAAGGCCTAGTGGTGATAGTCAAATAAATGAGAGAACCAATGAGTTGTTGCCTATACAAAGCATTATCAGAAGGATGTCCTATTTCATCCTTTATCAAGTTTAGAGTGGATTCCATTGGTGTAGACATTGGCTTGCAAGTCTCCATACCAAACTTCTTGAGAATAGTCTGTAGGTACTTTTGCTAAGAGATGAAGATACCACCTGCTGTGGTACTGTCTACTTCAATCCCAAGAATATAGTGCAGGTATCCAAGGTCTTTCATCTTCAACTCAACTGAGAGTTTGCATTTGATAGCTGCAACCATGGCTTCATTGATACTTGTCAAAATCATATCATCAACATACAGAAGGACAAGAACAATGTCCTTCCCTTTCACCATGTAGTAGAGAGTATAATCTGCATTACTCTTTTGGAACCCTTGAGCTTTGCGATGCTCATCAATTCTGCCATACTAGGCTCTTGGAGCTTGTTTTAAACCTACAAGATCTTCTGCAGCTTGTAAACAAGATGATCTATTCCTGCTTTGACATAACCTACAGGCTTCTGCATGTAGACTTCTTCCTTAAGTTGTCCTTTGAGGAAGACATTGCTGACATCCATTTGCCACAATTTACACTTATGAAGAGAGACTGGCGAAAGGACTAACCTGATGAAATTCATCTTGGCTACTAGTGCAAAGGACTCTTCATAATCAACCCCCTATTTCTGAGCAAAACCTCTAGCCACAAGTCTTTCTTTGTGCCTATCTATCTTTCCTTCCTTGTTGTACTTCAGCTTGTAAATCCATTTGCAGCCTATGGCTTTCTTGTTGGGTGGAAGTTGACATAGATCCTAAGTGTGATTCTTGTGTAATGTAATCATCTCCTTGTCCATTGCATCTATCCATTCTTTCTTATCACAGGCATCCTCATAGAAGAGGGGTTCATCATGCTACATCAATAATGTTAAGAGAGCATAATTTGTTTGTTGAAAGTCTAAATTGCTACCTCTATGATGGTTAACCTTTGGGGTGTCTTTGTTGGTAGACCTCCTGAGGGCTAATTGGGTATAATCTTCTTCCTCTGGACTAGGCCACCTCGCAGTCCACGTAGGTGCCACTCGAGCATTACACGTGGTTGCCACATGTAATGCCTGCACTCATTGGGCATCACATATGGCAACCACATGTGAGGCCCATCTTGGTGGGTATCACATGTGGCATCCACGCGTGGTGTGGCCAAGCCACGTATGGATATTTTATACCTCCCGTGCCACTTTGACGCCCTCCTCTTGCGCCCCCACCACCTTCTCTCGCGTCGGAATTAAGCGCCCCCTCCACCTCCTCTCGCGCCGTCCTTAAGCGCCCCCTCCACCTTGAACCTCTATCAAGCGCTCCCTCCTCAAGCACCTACTCATCCCATGCCTTCCTCAAGAGCCTTCTCAGCTCCTCCCAAGCGCCCACTTCTGTGTTTATTTACGCGTCATGACCACACCATCGTTAGAGGAGCTTACCATATGGAGTGTATCATCTTCTTGCAACGATACATGGCGCTTGAAGAGATATACAGGAATGACTCAATCAATCCCGACTTGTACCAAGCTAGAGAGATTTTGGGGAGTATATTATTGGAATTGAAGCAAATAATCAAATAAAAGGAGAATGACCTAGCAACGATATATATGTTTGAGCTCATAATATCAAGTGCAATTGCTTATTTAGGAGGACATACAGAGTCATTAATGATGAGAACGAGCAATTAATTAGGAATACGGCCCAATCAATGGTTTCCTGTTGTAGAAACTTATGAGTGTGTTTCCTACTATAAGTATTGAGGTTTGTAGAATGTTGGCATTGCTTCATAATGCAACCCCTTTGATGTAGAAATAATGTTGGCACTACTTCATAATGCCAACTTCTTTGATGTAGTAATAATGTTGACACTACTTCATAGTGCCAACTTCTTTAATGTATTTGTTGAGTTTTTTAGATGGTTATGTTTTTTGATGTTCATCTTATAAACCATGATGAAGGAGAGTACGGAGAGAAATAGGAGAGAGATGACTGGATGCTAATTTTGGAAAAAATAAATTTTTTAATATATATGTATTTTTTAAAAATTTTAGGTTTTTTTAAAATTATAAAAAATATAATTAAATTATAATGGTCTAATAAAAAATGGCCAACTTTTTTAAGGGTCTTAATCACCATTCAGTACTTGTATACTCCCTACCTATTGTACCATTCTTTTTTGTTCTTGTGTACTTCATTTTTGCTCCTCTTTACAATGAGTTGCATAATTGAGTTTAAACAATGTGGACGGGTTGTGGTGAGTGCAAAGTTTTTACATGAGCAAGTAGCTCCCCACTCATTTTGTGGATTGCAAGCCCTAGTAAGTATTGGGACCTAAGAGTTGCACATCCCTCTCGAGGCAACCTCTAATCATGAGAGGGAGGAGTTCTACATACTTCTCTCTATCAGCAATAGTTGATTCTTCATTAAAGTCAAACCCAGAACTAATAGCCATCTTAGAAAGCCCACCGAAAGGTCTTCCAACTCTGAAGAATGTGATGGATTTATGCAGTCCCTTTCAAGATAACAAGGATACCGATGCATCAAGCTCATCCAGTGTTGTAAGAGAACAAGGTAAGAGCATTTTAGAATACCTTTTCAGCATTAAGAAGGGAAACACATTAACAAAGATTTTGCTAAATGTCAAAGACGTTAGCAAGGCCGTGGAGATTCCTAGACAATACAATGGTGATATTACATTTGAGTTCCCACTAACCATGGGAACACGCCCAGGAATGGACTCCATGGAGGAGCATAAGTATGATCCCCACTGGTGGTGGTCAAAGCCACAAACCTCTAACATTGCCTTCCCTGGAGTATGTCGACAAGGCCATTGTCTAGGTAGTTTGAAGTGTGTTAAGGAAATTTGCTCGCATTTAAAGAACCATAGGGTGTCCAATACATCACATTTTACTGGAAGCATGCTAAAGGCACCAACCACTAGAGAGGAGTGCAATAATGCATTTGGGAAGCTCCTTTGCCATTACTGCTTAGTTCCAGCGATGTGCATTGGTATATGCAATTGCTACATCTATTATGTGATGCCTTCTCTGACGAGATGATGAGCAGATTAATGATACACATTGGCACCCACCAACATAATGTACGCTCAGGCACATCAAAGGCACTAACCAGGAAAATGGTGTCCAAGGTGCTAGGGGTGGATCGCAATGCTCGGGCAAGGAAGGTTGAATTGTGTGTGGAAAAAGAAATCGTCATGGGCAGCACGAGTACAAGAAGGTGGTTCCTCACATTTCATTAGGGAACAAGAGTTTATCAACATTGCAGAGGAGATGGGACTACTAGTGGAAGACAACTGGTAGGCTAATCTAGTTGGAAAATTTGGTAGGTGTTAAATAGTTATTAAAATCTAGATAAGATGCATTGTAATATTTAAACAATTTATTTTTTAGGTTTCGGAGGTTAGTTTCTGCAGCCCGGTAAGGCCCTTCAAAGGAGAGTTTTGGCTTGGATGCATTTCTGAAGTTGAAGCGATAGTGCACTTACAACTTCTTCCAAGGAAGCAGGTTCCCAGGTCAAGGGTCCTCAGGTGAGAAGTGCTATGTTTTCAAGATGTCCACCATTGGACACGCTTTAGGGTTGGATTTGGTGAATCGAATGCGACGGACCTGGCTCTGGCAACCTGCAACATGCATGGATACAATTCGACCACACCCGCCGACGAACATCAGATTGGGTGACCATGGCTTGTCATGTATATGATCCAAGGTAGCAAATTACCAATGTAGAGTATTTAGGTGGTTAGAGAAAGCTAATTGTACAACCTCTTAAATGACTATCATTTTCACGCACCATGCAGGATCTTCTCACCATTACGACATGTGAAATGAAAGAGGAGGATATGGAGGCCCAATGTTTGTTCTGGGAATGCATTAATGAAGTGATGGCCAACCATGGTTGTTGAGAGGGAAGATTTCTATGGTTTCATGGCAGATGAGGCTCAGGCAAACTGGAATGTAGTTTGACATGTGTTCAATAGTGGAAAAAACAACGTCTTGACAGATAGGGATAGGTCTTGCCTATTTCATTGGGAGCAAAGCATGGTTGCCCACACAACAAAGTATGTGTGTGTTATGTCTCAAGGAGAGCACAAAGCAATGTGTGAGAAGTGGCGCATGGCTCCTACAGTGAAGCTACATCAGTGGGGAGGCTTGATTGATACGTCAATGGTGGCACAATGATCATGTGATGGACATGAATTTGTCAACAATGGACTCTTGGTTGAGCTGGTGGAAAGTGTGCATAGCAGTGGGGTTTAGTTATGACAACGATAGAGAGACGTAATGATGGTCCAAATACCCCAAGAACAAACCTAACAGAAAGCAAGCATGGAAGTTGGCTAGCACGAGACGGATATAGACATAAGATTTCTCTTTATGATGCATGTACTACCGATATGGCGCAAATGTAATTTTGCAAAGCACAAAGGCAATCTCTTACACTCAAGACAAGCACATAGGGAGAGGCCCAAGCTTCAAAAAACTAAGAGAACGGTGCTCTATAAGCCCTACCCAAGTGGTCTGAACATTTAATCAGGCAACTAAAGGAACACCCATGTAAAGGGCACCTACCCCTCTCACTGGTGACAAAGAAAGTGCACGTCACAAGAGACCATCAAGGGTGGTAATTGATATTGATGGGATGAGGCCACACATCAACCAAAGTACAACACACATGTAAGAGACCACAAGTATTCTGGGAGGCCATGGAAGATCAATTTCAAAGAACATGATACAAGTAGAACTTCAGAAAGAACTACAGAAGTCACAGAGGCAATGTCATTGAGCATAAGGTGAATGAAGAAATGTGGGCAACCCGAAGGACATGCATTGGGCAGCAAGGTCACATGCAGCAAAATGCCTCGTGGGGGTAAGAGGTGTGGGCAACACATAGTCAGATCTGCTACTAAGGGTGTTCTTGCACCTTCCTTCAAAGGCTATTGTAAGCACCCTAATGGTCTCATTAGACAATGGATGTGGTTTTGCCTTGACCACGTGCTTCATTTTGCTATATTGCAGATAATAACATAGACCCAAATCCCCAGTCCACCACCCAAGATATGGCCAGTTGCTATAGGAACAAACCTCACAAACGAGGAGGTATATTCACTGTGAAGGTGGATACTAGGTGGAGAGCAAGAATGCCGAAGGTGTTGTGCCCACCCCATCGCGTAGCAGTGGGGCTTCAAGGTTCTTTACAACTGCAACTTCAAAAGATCCGCATATGGGTCCACTACTAACATAGAGGCTGGTGGGTCAAGCATGCGAAATGGCATAAGAGTCAAGTACCACGACAATATCAGAGGAAGCAGCCAAGAAAATAAAGGGTGCTTTGAAAATGAAAGCTATGGTGGTAGAAGAAGTGCAGAGAGTGGAGCACAAGTATGAAGTTTTCAAGATCGAATCACACGGGGATGATGCACATGTGGGAAAATATGATGTGTATGTGAAAGACGAACCGTCTTGTACATCTCTAGATTTTGTAGATAGAGACACTAAGAAGAAGCCGTACCTTGCATGCAAGCACTTGTACTTCATTTATTTATGTGTGCTAGGCTTAAGCTAGAGCGATAATATGTTCATCCACCAACCTATCCTATCCGGCCGCCTAGAGCTTTACAATGCATTGTCTCGTAGGAGAACATACCCTAATTTAGACATTTAAATGCAAGGCTAATCAGTTGAGCTTAACCTTTGTGGATGTCACCTCATTGTAGAGGGTTTTATTGTGCAATGTCTATCTCCTTCAA
The DNA here is from genome assembly GCF_041138505.1 of Cibotium barometz. Lineage (NCBI taxonomy): Eukaryota > Viridiplantae > Streptophyta > Polypodiopsida > Cyatheales > Cibotiaceae > Cibotium > Cibotium barometz. The sequence continues at coordinate 27,171,730 of NC_141103.1, read as the reverse complement.
ATATATACTCACTCTTTCACAAACAAGTTCAAAATATGCATTTTTTATTATTGTGTTGAAATTTGAGGAAAGAAACCTTTATTAATAACATAAAAAAAACAAATATAGTTTTTTTATTTTGAGTGTTGAACCTCTCCCACTGCTATAAATATAGAGGCAAGCTCCAAAGCAATTTGTTATACACCATTTCCACCAAGCCTTGTTAATAGAGTAAAACAACCTAAACCCTCCTTTTTGTTTATGATGGCCTCATCAAATGTTAGCATTGAAGTTGTTGCTGCGCATATCCAGAGGGAGGCTACCGATGTGGAGATTAAGCAGAAGGCCATAGATGGTGCATAAGGATGGAAAGGTCTCACATCCTTTCCACTTCCTGGAAATGATGAAAAAATTTCTCAAGTTAAGGATAAAGTAGTGGGCTTAATTGCAATTTGGCAAGTCCAAGGTTTTATTGATGAATCATCTGAGCATGTCTTGCTAGAGGAAGTATAGAAGGATATGAACACCGTTCGCTTACTTTGTGCCTACACCCCGGAGAACAAGCAATGAGGCCCATAGTAGTAAATATGTTGGTTTTCGTATTTCTGTATTTGGAAGGTGTACGTGACTGAACTTGGGTTTTATTTTTAATTTGAACCAATAACCCCAATGTAGAGGATGTGATGCTTGTTGAAATATACAAGTGAATGGGTGTGTGTGCGGGAACAAGCCCTTAGCAATAGGCTGTAAAAGAGAGTCTGTAAATGAGTGAGTAGCAGTGAAAAGGTGAGAGGTATCTACTGGGAGATAATAAAGGCTAGCATGAGAAGATCTAGGATGTGTGGAGATATTCTGGGAAAAGTGAGGAGGTGGAGAGAATCAAGCAAAAGAGGTGGAGTGAATCAAGGATGAGGTGTCCCCCCAGATGTAGGAGGGGAGGTGGTACAAATCAAGGAACAATTCAGTGGAGTAGATTATGGACAAACTTGTATAAATTGAGGCATTGGCCTAATGAGTAATTTGCTGGTTTTTGAGTATCCATGCCTACATTAAGCTATCAGTTAATTGCCCACTAATCTCATCTTAATCATCATCTAATCACTTGTTAATGATGTTGATTCTTACATTTGATCTACCATAGCTCATCACTTTGCTTGCATTTTTAACTTGGTATCAGATCTAGGTTAGGATTAATCCAATTTTTGAGCCTAATTAGTCCATTAATCATAATTAGGAGATAATAAATTTTAAAGTCTTTTTCAACTATTCTCTGCACCCCCAGCTAGTGGAGGTGCTTGATCTCCCTCCATCCTTAACATTAGGCAAATCCCTCTTAGCCATAGATAGGTGATCTCTCAACGTTGAAGCCTGCTCATCAGCCCGTCAAATCGCTGCGCAGGAGGGCAGAAAATTACGAATTTACTAGCGCTTCATTTTTGGAGAAAATCTCAGATCTACACTTACACAGAAGCAATTGGCCTAATTCCTCTTGGCCAAGGGGTTTTCAAGGGTGCTCTACATGCTGGTGATGTGAGATTTGTGGAATTCCTCAAGGAGAAGTGGTATCAAGCTCTGCATCAAATTTGCAAGTGACTTTGCTAAAAAAAAGATTAAGCATTTTGTTTCTTGGCTTGATCCTCTACTAGATTAACTGCTATTGATGCCTTTGAAAGGATTTGAGCTCATTTGAACTCTAAGGCACCAGATCTGGCCTCCCCGCACACTTTGTTTTCTACACACAAAACATGGGATATTTTACTAACCAGCACTAATCACTACATTTTGGTGCAATTGAGGGTTCAGATTTACCATTGGGTATCTGATACAAATCCCTATAACTTCAGATTACAATTCGGAGATGGTTTGATACTCCGACCATTCAGTACAGATTTGTTACCCTTGGCTTTATGTAATTTTTGGTGAATTTATGCCGATAAATTTGTTGTTGTAATCATCATTTAACACCAGATTTGAGTTGTAAAAGGATAGACACTGTCCTTGAATCTTGAATTGGATCAAGAGGTAAGACCCCCTGCACATCATCATGAGCACGACACAAGAAATAGCTAAATTTAATGGGGAACAGTTTTATACATGGCATGTATTTGCTCATGAGGAAAAATTTGTGGGGGCTAGTTGAGGGAAGAGATGAATGCCCAGGGGTGATTGGGGAAAATGAGTGGAAGAGTAGGAATGAGAAAGCATTAGGACTCATTGCACTCAGTTTAAATGATGAAATCATTCACCACATCACAAGGATACAACGGGCAAAAGATACATGGGATGAACTCAATAAATTATTTGGCACTCAAGCAAAAAATTCAAAGATAAATCTGCTAATGCAATTCTACAAACTTGATATGAAGGAAAGTAAACCTCTAATCACACACTTGAACAAATACAAAAGCATTAAACAACAACTGGCAGCCATTGGTAAGAAGGTAGAGGATGATGAGTCACTAGCAGTGCTTCTGAAGAGTGTGGACAATAGAGAACATGAAAACATTGTGGCAACCTTAAAGAATGTACCTGAATTGAAGCTGCATGAGATATGTGAGACCCCTGCCCCCTCCGCGCACCGAAATCTGGGGAGCTAGCAGCGGAAGTAGCAACCTTACGTGCAGGGCAGCGTTTCCCACTCGGGGCCTTGCCCACGAATGTTCGGACAAGAGACTAATCCCTTGGTTCTTCCAAAACCGAACCTGGAAAAAACTTCCCTCGCCCAGAAAGCATAGGTGATTCCTCCAGAAAAAATTATTATAACGTAGTCAAGGACCTTAACTTCCCTTTTTCAATCCGACCGAACCCGCAGATCACATGGCCAGATTAAGGGAGGAACTTGCACTTGGCTCATAGGGAGACCAACGCTTTTTTCCTCGTCAAAGAGGCATAGCCGATTCTTTTCATAGAACAAGGATTATCTGTGATTTACTTCAACTATCGTAACTTGAACATAATTGAATTTTAATTATAGGGATCCATCAGTCCAGCCTCAGTCCCATGGGTTAGCCAACCGCCCAACCACTGTATTGATAGGATCCATTATGAAAATTTGGTTATGTTTTGTCCCGGGTACCAAGGGAAAGAGTTCCCAGGCCCCCTAGCTCGCGCTTCAAGCAAAATTCAAGGTAGTCACACCACTTACACACCCAATATGAAATTACCTTTTTCACAAATTCAGCCCATAGTATTTCGAATCATAGTCCTCCAAAATATCCAGATCCAATTTCCAACTTTTCCACTTTCTAACCATAAAATTCAATTTTAGTCATTCCTTCCTTAGCGTACTGACAACCAGAACCCTCACCACCTGCTCACTCAGGGGCCTTTTCAATAGTTCCTAGCCCATAGTACCTAGGAGTTTACTCACATAAAAAACATATGGACTCTTAGTTGGATATTAGCAAGATCAACCAACAAGATCCATGTAAAAGAGCCGTGAACCCATCTGTTTAAGACAAGTAAGGCCAATCAACTAGGTCCATGCCCATTTTCAGAAAACAGCTCCAACTCATTTTCTTCCTAGACGCACGCATGGGTATCCTGGGCCAAGCACCGTATGGTCAGCACCCTCTAGGTTCCTTAGCAAGTGACCTAGCGCTTCACTTATAGGCCACTTCCTTGGTCCCTCATGCACCGTACCAGATGCTCGCCATTTTAATTGAACCGAGGCTGGTCAAGACCTCGGCCGACCTTGCCACACGAGACATCCTTCATTGACTCTCCGTGAGCCTGTTGCAACTTTATCACTTAGGTCCCACGACCTCATTCACAAGATGGTCAAAATGCTTCCCCAACATTCTTGACATAAAACAATCTTTAAAAACGGGTTTTATCTACAAATACAGTTCCAAATAAAATTTCCATCTTTTCTCATCATTCCACATTCTTTCACATTATTCCTCATCATCTCTTGTCATTCCACATCATTTCTTATCGTCCCATTCCACATCATTTCTTATTATTCCACATCATTTCTTATTATCCTACATTTTCTACATTAACTCACATCCAATCACATCATTCCTATATCAACTCACATCCATTCACATCATTTCTACATCCACTCACATCCATTCTCATTTATTCACATCATTCTTACATCTATTCTCATCATTCCTACATTCATTCACATCTGTTCACATCCATTCTCATCATTCCTACATTCATTCACATCCATTCGCATCATTCCTACATTCATTCACATTCGTTCATATCCATTCTCATCATTCCTACATTCATTCACATCCATTCACATCCATTCTCATCATTCTTATATTCATTCATAGCCATTCTCATCATTCCTCCATTCATTCACATCCGTTCATATCCATTCTCATCATTCCTACATTCATTCACATCCATTCTCATCATTCCTACATTCATTCACATCCGTTCATATCCATTCTCATCATTCCTACATTCATTCACATCCGTTCACATCCATTCTCATCATTCCTACATTCATTCACATCCATTCTCATTATTCCTACATTCATTCACATCCGTTCATATCCATTCTCATTATTCCTACATTCATTCACATCCATTCTCATCATTCCTACATTCATTCACATCCATTCTCATCATTCCTACATTCATTCACATCCGTTCACATCCATTCTCATCATTCACATCCATTCTCATCATTCCTACATTCATTCACATCTGTTCACATCCATTCTCATCATTCCTACATTCATTCACATCCATTCTCATCATTCCTACATTCATTCACATCCATTCTCATAATTTCTACATTTATTCACATCCATTCTCATCATTCCTACATTCATTCACATCCGTTCTCATCATTTCTACATTCATTCACATCGTTCCTACATCCATTCACATCCATTTAATATTTTCACATTCTTTCTCAAAATTCTCAGAATAAAATACGCTCAATATTCTTCTGTTTGAATAAAGATTCATGGGATTTACAAAATCAATTATACCCATATTTTCTCTTTTAGTATAAACACTAATCCATTTATCTAAATGAATCATTTTCATAATTCTCATAAATTGAATGATTCTATAAAATTTGTGCATAACCTTCTTTATTTTTTTAACTATTGAATAATGCCCAGAACTCCACTTTTAGCATAAAAATATCTATGCCTAGAATATGATGGGAATTTCTCTTTTTGCTTTATTAATTTTATACATAAAAATAAGATTTATCTTTTAAAAAAAAAATTTACCATAGCTTCGCTGCAATTTCTGAGAATGTTCAATTTTCTAAACTTGATTAAATATTCACAATTGAAATATGATAGGAACTCCTCTTTTAAGTGAAAATTTTATTATGCATACATAGCATTATTATGAACATAATTATAAGCATAATTATGTTCATAATTATAAGCATAATTATGATTAATCCTCTTGATTTAAAACATCCATTCATCATTTCTATATGAGAATTCCTATAAAATGTTAGCATAACACTCTTTCAACTTTAAAAGAGTTTATAGGAGTTTTCTAAATCATAAACAAGCTTAAAGAATTTAACCATCATTTTTAACTAGATTAAAAATCATAAAAATATCTAATCTTTTTCTCTAGCTTGTCAAGCCTAGAGTTTTGATTAGGATAAAGAGATTATCATTGAGAGTCATCCTTCTACTCTAACCATAAAGATGATTAATCTTTCCAAAAGAGAGATTTATTAACAAAAAATACTATAATTAAGCATAAAAATTAGCATTAATCTAATTAAACATTATGAATCATTGGAGAGCTTGATTTCAAGAGAAAACCATTCCATTGAAAGCTTCTCACGCATTAGAGGGGTTGAGAAGAAGAAAATCATTGAGAAGAATAGAAAAAACCATTAAATTAAGGTTTACCTTTGATTTTGGCTAGATTCTTTGGATAGAAGTGAAGCCCACAAGAAATTCCTTGACCACCAAGAGGGGGAGGGTAATCTTCAAGAGAGGATGGAGAATAGAGAAGCTCCAAAGCTCTCAAAATAAAAGGCAAAATAGAGGGATAATAGAAATTACACTAAAACAAAGATAATATTAGCATACATGAAAATACAAAGGAATAAGGGTCTATTTATAGGTGAGGGAGGCCACTAACCAAGTCCAACTGGGTTCTAGAGGCTTCCAGCTTCAGTTTGACCCAATTTGGACAAGATTTGGATCAGTTTGGCTCTCTTTTTGATCCAGTTTGCATCAGGAGAGAGGAGAGATAGAAATATCTCATTTTTTTTGAATTAAAAAAGCCATGTAATGATGATAAAAAGGTGCCTACTTGATGGGGCTCTCCCTCCTTTTACTGAGGTGTCAAAAAGTCATAATTTTACAAAAATATCCCATTTTTTAACTAATAAACCCAATCCTTGGTCCACTCTTCATCTTATGTGAGCATTAACTCATTTTTGGGGGATTTTCTTTTTCTTTTTTTTCTCATCCCAATACTTGGATTAATCCTATTTTCCCTTTGGAACCTTATTTGGATCTTAATAAAAAATTTCTGAAAATGTGGACCCTTAGGCTAAGGTCTCTAATACACATATTCAATTAAGTCCTAATGCACATTGGAAAATTCTTTTTGAACTTTTGTTTCAGGGAAATTCATCTTAGATATTAGGAGAATTTTTGTATTGAAAAATATCTCAATACGATCGCATCCTCGTGATCGCGTTGAAGACCTTTGTGTGGGGAGAATGAAGAAGATGTGTCGATGGCATTGATGTTGAGTGATGTTTAATGGTCTTTGTTCCTCCGGAAGAAATAAGAAAAACTAGTTAATGAATGAAGAGGTTAGTGGTTTATTGGAAATTCCTAACGGGGTAATGGGTGGGGTTTTTTGCGAATGATTGCATTTTTTAAATTTGTGTGAGCCTCTTTTTTTTGGGCTCAATTTGTTTTTGGCAATCATCAGCAAGGTTACATGTGATTTTTGTTAGTGGGGACACTAAGAGATGTTAATAATGGGAGAGAAGAGAGAGAGAGGGATCTGGAGGAACGTAGACTTAATCATCAGAACGAGATGGTGATTATGGCCACACCCACACTCATTAAAGCAAATTTATTTGGTGCATTAGGAAGCTTGACATTAGTCATGGGGTATTGGTTGTATATTTGAAACATTTATTGTATTTGGAACATTTGATATATTTGAAGACTTAGGAGTCATTAGATATGTCTAAGATCATTTTGGGTCAGCAGTAAACATGAGAGAATCTGTTAGAGGAGCTCGTGGAGATCAAGTGGGCATGTGGAGGAGATTCTCTAGGCTAGGATGTAGGAGAAAATAGTTGACCACCTATGTGGTGTAGTGACATCATTGCTTATGTACTTAAGCTTGTAATCTTAGCCTATATAAGAGGATTCTCTCGTTAATGGAATAGACATGTTTTTGCTATTATCTTTCTCTTTATCAACCGTGTGATTAAGTGCATCATTACCACTAATTCCTCCTTTGCCTACTAATCATGTTGCTTAATTATTTTGAACCACCTTGAGTACCTCTAATATCTCCACAACACCATGTGAATCTGACAATTTGGTTGCAATGTGTATTTAAAAGGATCAATTTTAAATGTGTTGTGGCATTAGAGGGGGCCCTCCAAAATTGGGCCATTCCAATGCACATTGTAACCAAATGTGGTCCGATGGTGTCTAAACTTTGTAAGAGTTTATATGTGGATCCCACTCACACTCTTGCAAAATTTGGTCACCATCGGACAACATTTGGTTGCAATTTGCATTGAAAAGGCCCAATTTTTAGGGGGCTCTCTAAGGCCACAACACATTGAAAATTGGGCCTTTCTAATGCACATTGCAACCAAATGTGATTCGATGGTGAACAAACTTTGCAAGCATGAGAGTGGGATTCGTATATACACTTTTAAAAGTTTTAGTCACCATAGAACCATATTTGGTTGTAAAGTGTTTTGGAAAGGCCTGATTTTTACGGGGTTCTCCTAGGCCACAACATACTAGAAATTGGGTCTTTCCAATGCCCATTAAAACCAAATGTTGTGCAATGGTGAGAAAACTTTACAAGAGTGAGGGTGGGTTCACATATACACCCTTTCAAATTTTAGTCACCATTGTACCACATTTGGTTATAATGTGGGTTGAAAAGGCCCAATTTTTAAGGGGCTCTCTAAGGCCACAACACGTTGCAAATTGGGCCCTTACAATGCACATTGCAACCAAATGTGGTCCAAGGACTAAACTTTTTAAGAGTGAGGGTGGGGTCCACATATATAATCTCGTAAAGTTTGGTCCCCATTGGATCAGATCTGGTTGCAATGTGCATTGAAATGGCCCAATTTTCAGGGGGTTCTCTAAGGCCACAACACTTTGAAAATTGGGCCTTTTCAACACACATTGCAACCAAATTATGGTCAAATGGTGATCAAACTTTGTGAGAGTGTATATGCTGACCACACACTCATTCTTGCAAATTTGTTTCACCATCGGGCCACAGTTACTTGAAATATGTATTGGAAAGGCCCAATTTTCAGGGGGATCTCTAAGGCCGCAAGACATTGAAAATTGGGCCTTTCCATTACACATTGCAACCAAATGTGGTCCAATGATGACCAAACTTTTCAAGAGTGTATATGTGTACCCCAATCTCACTCTTGTAGAGTTTTGTCACCATCGAACCACATTTGGTTATAATGTGTATTGGAAAGAGCCAATTTTCAGGGGGCTCTCTAAGGCCACAACACATTGAAAATTGGGTCTTTCTAATGCACATTGCAGCCAAATGTGGTTTGATGGGTGACCAAATTTTGCAAGAGTGAGTGTAGGGTCCATATATACACTCTTGCAAAATTTGGTCACCATCGGACTACATTTGGTTTTAATGTGCATTGGAAAGGCCCATTTTTTAGGAGTAGCACACAAACCATGGCTTGCATTGCTCAAAAGATATTTCACCAATTTTGAGGGTGTCACTCTTCAAATTGAGTATGTAACTTAATTTGACTCACCTCAAGATATCAAGTCCCATGTTCAATAAATACACCCTTTGAGACTCTTTTTCGCAATGCTTTCTTGAACACTCAGTAAGCTCTACGATTATCCTCCCAAAATGTCTCTAGAAGTGTTGTGGTGCTATGATTAATCAAACGATTAAACTTAGGAGAATGACCTCTAGAATCCCACAATACCCCAACATTTTTTGCATCTAGAATTTGCATCCTCAAAGAACCACTTCTAAGAGTGCATGGTGCTATGCAAAGAATGCAAGTGGTAGCTCTCATCTCGCCTGCCATGTAAGGTCTACATATGGTGGCTACAATAGCGTGATGAGAAACTAATGCATCCACGGTATTCCTCTGCTTGATGGATGCATATGAGCGACAAACACTATTAAGAACCTAAACACCCACTCTTGTCTCTCGATGCTCACCGATCCCAACAATATCCCTATACTCCTCGGGTAGGTCATGATGGTCAATAAGGGATGTGAGAATAACAAATTGTGACAAGGGAGTGAGATCTTCGAAAAAGTTATAAATGATCTTGGACACACAATGATGTATGGTTGGCCTGCCCCTATGGTGGCTCTTGCATCATTCACACTCTCACTAGGAGGAGGATGAGGAGGAGGCTCACATGCTTCAACCAAACCAAGGGGGACAGAGGTGGGGGAGGTGAGGGTGGTGGTGGCCCCGCCAACATTAGCGAATGCCTGTTGGCATACTCTCCACTCTTTTTTCTGATCGTGATATATCCTCTTTGTCTTCACTTATTGAGCCTCATGAGCAAGGGGTTTCCTATTGCTATCAGATTTATTACTCTTACGACTTTGTGAGCCCATTTTCTACAAAATGCTATGAAGACTAGACACCAAGCTATGATTGAATGAAATGAGCATAAAAGTGTGTGCATTTGAAGGAAACAACACTCTCTTTTGTTAGATATAATATATTTAAAAAAAATAAATAATAATTCTTTAAAAAATCTTATTTTAAGAAGAAGATAAAATATATTTATTTTAATTATAAAATAATATGTTATTTTAATTATAAAATAATATGTTATTTTAATTATAAAATAATATGTTATTAATTTCATTTATTTATATTATTTTTAACAAAATTAAAATTATTATTTTAAAAATTAAAGAAAAATTAAAAAAATTTACATGAAAATTATATATAATAAATTAAAAATTTATTAGCTAATTTTTAAAAAATCATATAGATGTACTAATATATTTTCTAATTGATATATATTCTTACTTTTTTTATAAAATATAATAAGATTATTTTACATACATATGCATGGATTATCTATAAATTTTATATATATATATATATATATATTACATGTATGTGAAACTATGAATGCATCCATGGGAGGTGACGATGGCATGTAAAATCGAGTTAATGATGTGGCATCGAGAAATGCTAATGTGGCATACACATGTGTGACAAGTGGCACAAACTCAAGATTATGTGACAAGTGGCACAAACTCAAGATTATGTGATATATCCATGGTGCATGTTTTGATGACATAGACTAATGTTGTGGTAATTTGAGTGAGGTGGCGGCTCTCCCTCGTTGATGATGTGTTAATGCATGTGATGTGGCATCTAATGAGGTTGAATGCTATGTCATTAATAATGAGTTGGCATAGTAAGGTGGCATGCTATGTCATCAATGATGAGGTGGCATAGTGAGATGACATGTTATGCCATCAATGTTAATGTGGCACATTGAGATGGCATGTTGAGGTGCAATGCATGCCATGTGTAGGTGACATGTTAGACACGTGGGCATATGTATGGCCACCTTAGGGGTCTCCACCTAGGTTTGATACATTACCTAACCTACTTTACCAAGCCTAGTTGGGTTTAGGCTTGCAAGGGAAGAAACTACTCAAGTAGATCTATTTTCACATAAAAAAGATGAAAATAGATCTTTTTTTACTCAAATTAAAAAACTTATTTTTCTATGGATTCATAATGATTATCACTACTTGCTCACATAAAATTATTACATAATTACATCAAATGAATTTTTATAATTAATTCACTAATTATTTTCATCAGTTGCTCTAAGACTTTGAAGTGAATT